>NC_134474.1:8669382-8828985 GCF_964194025.1 Convolutriloba macropyga | reverse complement strand
TGTAATTTTGTCTTTCATTTTTTCAATGCTCGAGAACAAAATCTTTTTCTTTTTTCATATAAATAAAGGGGGTTTGCTCTTAAGCCGCTTAGGACAATCCAATAGATGAGTAGTGATCCCCCACTATGAAACATCACTGCATCGTATATAATTTGAGAACAAAAACAAAATTGGAGAGAAAACAGTTTTGAAGTATCTTTTCATCTCAACATAATTGGATGAAAACGTTGGTTTCAGAATTAACAGCTGTCGCATTGAACTTCTAGAAATAAAATACGTTGGCCTAAACGAAAAGATATTTAAGGGTGTATAGAATGTCTGACAATTAGTTCTATTATTCTATTTTACTGCTCGCAAAGTGATGAAATTTGTCCGTTTTAGTATCTGAAGCATAGCACAAACTTCAGTCCCTCGCGTCACCAGCCAATCCTGATCACCCTCAAAAAGTCAACTGCGCAGTCCTCGACTTAGTTAGCCAGTTAGATAAACACTCGTAAACAATGGCCCAAATCCCTCCTTGCCTCAAGTGTCCCAAAAATAAATACAAACAGTCGCTGGATACGACCATCCGAATAGAAAGAGTCCATAAATATGTTGCAATATAAATTTGATCTCCTTGTTCTAAAACTAAGCAAATAAGCAGCTTGACCTCTCAAATTTATCAAATGAAAATTTTGAAATACATTTTTTTGGAACATTTCACCCTTCCAAGCTATAACAGTAAGTTTGAGGCTGCATTTTGTGCGCCTTAGTTTTTTCTGATTATTTCTAACATATCTGAGGACAATTTTTTATAAATGGTTAGCTCAGTTTTTTTTGACAAAAGTCAGTGAGCTACAATCATCCCAAAAACGATTTAGCAATGTCCGGATTTTGGTTCTAGATGCATACTTGGGAGCGTTCTGCTGTAAAATCTGGTCAAGCTGTTATCTATTGGTTTGAGTCTTCTAGTCTCTAGTTTTCATCTGATAGACTTTCTCTCCAATCATCATCCGAAACTATAAATTTTATATTATATCACTTCTAGTTTAGATGCTCGCTTTTATAACCCAATCAGTCAAAAATTATCTCTGGATTTTTCCTAATAGAACTGTTTCCAACACCACCCAGCCATGTGCTATACTGAACTCTATTTAGGTTTTTGGACATCAGAATTATAATTAGAATGTACGCTCTGATAGGCTGTACAAAGTGATGGAAGTGTTTATAACTTAGTGCTATTTGATAGTAGTATTTAAGAAGAGGGAGTACTAAACCCAGATTCCGAGACGTAGATTGATGTTAAGTATGCAGGTTACCCTGTCCCCTGGCATGAAAATAGCTAGGAAACAGGATAGTTGTTGTTTTTTAATAGCCGCCTTCATCTTCTCAGCCGGCTATTATAGCGCTCCTAGTTTTTTTACAATTCAAAGAATTTGAATTGTATTGGGGCGCTGTTTTTTTTTAAGATGTGTTCACACATTTTTCAATGACTTTGATATTTCAAAACGGGATAAACAGGTAAAGCCCAGCGGTCATTAAGTTTCATTAGAGGCCCAAAGTGGACGTTAGTAGTCCTTCAAGTGCTTAGAGTGTTGCAGCTGCTGGGATGGCCTCAATTGAAGGTTAAAAGTTTTTAGATTAAGAGTTTTTGGGCTCAAAATGGTACAATTTTTGATGTTTTTTTGTGATTTTTTTAAAGTTTTTTGCTTGATTAGTTGATGAAAGCCTTTTGCGAGAAAAATGTACTTGATATGACCAGTTTATGAGCTATATGTTGTGGTACTACAAACACAAACATACAAAATGATACTAGTTTTTGCAATTTTTTTCAAGTTTTTAAAATTTTTGTCATTTTTTGCGTTTTTCCAGCTTCAGGGACCAGGGAATCTCCTTTAAGGTTTGATAATAGGGCACTGTATAGTTTCTAGTAACAATGGAGGTGTTTTCAACATTTTAATGTCTCGAATTTTATTATTTTTTTTTGATAAAATCTGCAATTTTTTGAGTTTTCTTAAAGTTTTTGTCAATTTTTGATATTTGTCCATTCTCAAGTGCCAGGAAACCTATTCCACGGTCTAAAAACAGTTACTGCTTAGTTGTTAGTTTTAATGGATTTGTTTTCAACAATTTAACCTTTCGAATTTTGAAAATTTTTTGATCAAACTTGCAAGTTTTTTAAGTTTTTTTTTCAAGACATTTGTATTTTATTCAGTTTTTCTTGCCTGAGTAGCCAGATAACCTCATACAGGGTTTAATAGTATGTTATTAAATAGTTGCTAGGGGGTAATTAGATGGTTTTCAACATTTTAATAGAACGAATTTCTGTTTTTTGAAATCTGAAATTTTTGATAAAAATTATTGCCTATCGATCTTTGAACCATTATTTTTTAAGACTTGGAATTGGTTTACTGGATAGCGTCCAGAGACACTAGAATCATTTTTCAAGAAATGATTCTTAAGATATTAATGTCACGATTTTCAGCAACCTTTCATTAAAATTTCAATTGATAGTTTTGGTTTTGAAATTTTTCGAGTTAATCGATCAAGGGCCAATGAATTTCTTCAGGCCTTGCAGATATAATACTGCACCAATTTAAGAAACAATTTTTTGTTTTAAATATGTTTTTGAAATAGGTATATTTAAAGGGGTCAAATTTTGCCTTAGGGTTAAAAGCTTCCAAGTTTTATCAAGGATTATATATTTGTTTAGTTTGTTTGATTGTTTGTTTCTCAGTTTTTTGAGATAATTTTGTTTGTGTTTTGGCTGGCATCGTTGAATTGATCCGCTGTTCAGGTAGAGTAAATCTAAGTTTTTCATTCAATTCTTTGAATTGTATTTCAGGACTTGTCCTGCTATGTTTTCTTTTTACTTCGTCGAACTTTTTTTTCGCTTTACCATTTTGCCGCTTTTTCGACATTTTGCGTGAAATCTTTTTGACTTCTCTAGGCTAGTTTCTCTCTTCTCTCATTCTGCTTAAAGTGAATTTCAACATCAGTTGCTCAGCAAGGCAATTCAAAATGAACAGAGTCAGTATAAAAAATTGAACTCAGAAATAGAAACGGGATAAACCCAAAGCCCAATTTTAGATGCCCGCTAATTGAACGTCGTTCCTATAAGTCTTAGTTACCATCTCTAATGCTTATTGGTATTGATAGTAGCCCCTGTATCCCCTCTCTAAGAAACAGAAGTATGTTCAACTACGAAATGCCATCAAAATAAATCGGACTTAAAAAATATTTTTGTACAAAAATCTTTTTTTTTTCGATATCTTCTATTCTTTCAATCCCAATCATGTTTATTGGAGTCAACGGCGGCTATTTTCCGGCAATCTGCCGGGTATGTTTCTACATGCTACAGTGAAGCCTTCATTTGGCTTTATTTGGAGTTTTATTTGGTTTAGGTGATTATTTGAATGAGCAAATTGAACCAGATTATTTTCAAAGTACAGAGTATTTAGAAGTTTTTGGAGAATGTTGACTTCACGCAGAGTTTGTTGACGGGTGATGAACTGGATAACGAAATTGAAATAATACTAGAAATAATGTGTAATCACATCACAAATATGACGAAGGCAAAACTAGACACAATTTCCGTCTGAACTAATGAATAGTACACGGTTGTTGTTGCCATCAAGAAAGTATCAAACTCGGAGGCGAAACCGAGTCCGGTAATACAGCGGCGTCAGGTTGCCCATTTTCAGCTCTAAGGG
Organism: Convolutriloba macropyga; assembly: GCF_964194025.1. NCBI lineage: Eukaryota > Metazoa > Xenacoelomorpha > Acoela > Convolutidae > Convolutriloba > Convolutriloba macropyga. The sequence continues at coordinate 8,825,293 of NC_134474.1, read as the reverse complement.
TTTGATATTTGGAGGGATTTTGTTCATCTTGTGTAACCGTCTTTGTGGCTTTCACTCCATGAGGCGATCTGCCTAAAACCAGCTGAGACGCAGCGAGAGTAGCATGGAAACTGGGTAAGGAAACTCCGCGAGCAGGCCAGATGGGTGAGGAAATTCCTTTTTCAGAACATATTTCGATATAACATAAACGGAAAAGGTTTGAGCATGCCTTAGCACATAGATTTTCTCTTGGTAGGGGTAAACCGAAATTTAACCGTCTGAAAACTTAGAAAGTTTATATTAAATTTATGCTCTCTGCGTTTGCTAACTAGCTCAAAGTGTTTTTTTCAATGTTTATTGTTTCCCTCAATAAAGTTGGAATGACCTTAGAGCAAAGAAAAAGGATTGAAAGTAAACTTTCGATTGTGACTTAATACATAAAAATTTAGAAATATTTACAGAATTAAATTTAATAGTCAACGCATATATATATATATATATATATATATATATATATATATATATATATATATATATATATATATATATGAAAATTTTAATCAAAATTTGACTCAAATAAGTTGGCGTGTAGTTTTTTGACTTCGCTATTTCTTCTGAACTATCGAATGCTTCTAAGTCCAGGAAAGGATTTGTTGTAGGGGTAGATTCGTTGTCCGTTTCGGCTTCGCGATCAGCCGTTTGCTGAATTTCAGCACTTGAATTCTCCCTTTAGTTAAATTTACGGTCTGTTGGGGTGAAAATATCGACGTTATAGTCTCCTTCGTCATTCATTTCCTCAGTCCAATCAATTCTTAACCATATTAGCAATGTTATCGCTTTGGAAACTCCAGTAACTTCGGTTAATTCGCTCCCAATCAATACAAAAATGACCAAAAGGCAAAGTTTCGACGTGGTAATCTCAAATATTTAGCGCTTCTTATCACTTTTGCTGAGTCACAGTTTGTTTGTAGATAAGGTTATCAATTTGTCCTTGATAGGAATCCTTGTTTTCGGTTTGTGGACCTGTCGGCCATGCAGCCAGAAATCCTTGCATGCTGCGTGTGTCAGTTGCTGACGCAGTTTGTGTATGCTTGCTGACGCTTTTTGCCGACTTCTTGACAGAATCTAAATATGAAAAGTACCAGTGATTACAATTGGAGAAACGTTTTATAAGTTAGTAGTTTATCTGAAATGCGGAGATGGGAACCTTAGAGTCGGTAACAAGGCACAATTGTTTTTGAAGTGTTTTTGGTTTGGTTTTGGTAATAAGCGGACAATGTTTTGTTGAAGTCGTTTTGAAGGGCTTGGTTGTGAACATTAATTTTTTTAATGACTAGTATTTAATCGGCTTCTGTTAAGATTGATTAGAATTTCGGTTTTAGGCAAGCAAACTCTTTTATGATTTTGCGCGCCAGTTCGTCTCTAAACCTGAGGGTTTCTTTCTGCTGGTTTTTATTGAACAGACTGTTATCCTCTTCACAATTGGAGAAATCGAAATGATTTTTGAGGCCTGCGTTGCCTGCCAATGATAACAACAATGACCAAAAGGCAAAGTTTCGACGTTGTCATCAGAAATATAGGGCTTGTTATCAGATTTGATGAGTAATAGTTTGTTTGTTGTTAAGTTTTTCAAATTGTGGTCATTGCTAGCAATCCTTGTTTTTCTGTTTGAGGATCTGTCGGCCATGCAGCCAGAAATCCTTGCATGCTACGTTTGTCAGTTGCTTTTGTGTATGCATGCTGACGCCTTTTGCCGACTTCTTGACAGAATCTAAATTTAAAAAGTACCAGTGATTACAATTGGAGAGACGTTTTATAAGTTAGTAGTTTATCTGAAACGCGGGGATGGGACATTAGAATCGGTAACAAGGCACAATTGTTTTTGAAGTGTTTTTGGTTTGGTTTTGGTAATAAGCGGACAATGTTTTCTTGAAAGTGTTTTGAAGGGCTTGGTTGAGAACATTAGATGATTGTTAATGACTAGTAATTACTCACCTGCTTTTAAGATTGAGTAGTTTCGGTTTTAGGTGAACGAACTCATTTAAAACTTTGCCCGGCATTTCGTCTTTAAACTTTAGGGTTTCTCTCTTCTGGGTATTATTGAACAGACTGTTGTCCTCTTACTAACAGGAGAAATCGAAATGATTTCTCAGCCATGTGTTTCCTGCCAAATCATGATACAAATTCTTTGTTTCTATTTCATACAAAAGCGAATGTATCGCTGTATAGCAATTAACATTTCAAGTCTTGCTTCTTATTTTGTATTGAAAATTGTATATGAAGCACTTGGCTAGATCCAAGATTGCGGAGCCAACGGTTGCTTTACAAACCACTAGTATTTTTCGTTGCTATTCAGACAATCTTTTCATCGATAATTTTATATCTTTCAAGGTATTCATGCTTGCTGTTTCGAGACGTTTGGATTTGGATTGGGTTATCTACTCGTTAATTCTATTCCGGTTCACTTCACATTTCTTCCATATGCACTCTGTGACAACAGTCTGAAGAAATCCTCGAATCTGTTCCGGGCACGTTTTCTCTTTTCTATTCAATTCTATAAGGTTTTAACCTTTTTTTCTGTTTGAATTATAACACTGTGAACTTTTATTATCTCAAATCCTAACTCGACATACAATTGTAGCGTAGGATAGTGCAAAGTATAGTTGGTTTTCGCAAATAAAATTTGTTTCAGTTTTTTGGTTCGGTATCCTCCTGGGATTTTGTTGCGATACAGAAAAGTTATTTGGTTTTTATTCAAACACACCTTTATTTTTTTGTGCGAGCAAGCGGGAAGTCAGAATGTATCTCATGCAAATCAGGGGGTACTCTAAAACCAATTCGGCTTTATATCCAACTCCAGAGTTAAAGCCTGCTTCCAAAATGCTTTGGAGCATTATGTCTGATACCAGTTCAAAGCTATTCAGAGGTAAGGTTTTTTTCCATTATGCTACCGTAAAAATTATTGGCGCCTATGTACCATAGGAATGTTGAGAGTTGTTCGCCGTCACACCCTTCTACGAATTTATTGTTTGCTTGTGCTAATCTTTTGAAAACACCCGTAATTTCGAAATCCCCCTCAGCATTGCCTCGGCAATATCAAGACGCTCTAACTGTTAACAGGTCCATATCAATCTTGCAGACTCTGAGGACATTACAGAGTGTATTACTGAGCACAGTCAACCGAATAGGTTTCAAAATACACTTTGCGAAATTGTTCATAAATGCATGCAAGTGTGAGGGTATTACAAGTGAGATACAATTTGCTGTGTTTTCCAACATTTGAGCAATGGAATTTTGAACAAACGTTTTTACTATGTTCCCAGTCAGCTTGGGGCACAGTTATTATTTCTCCATGCAATTTATTGGTACAAAAATGTAGCAAGTAATTGAGGCTCAAATTTCTTAAATTTATTATTATACGAGTCTGGAAAGAAACGAGGCACGTATTTTTCTTTTTCTGAGTGGGCGGAAAATTGGCGATCGAGCTAAATAATTTGTCTTTAGGTAATTTTCTGGCTGTGTCCAACGAGGAAAGCATAAACTTATTTAGGAAAGCATATGCATTTCATAAATATGACGAACATGCCCTTTTTTGTTGTAAAGGAACCAGGCCATACCCTGAATCTCAGTGACAAATTTTTCATCATTCAAGGGTAATACTGAAATAGTTAATTTCACTTCCATTTTAAGGGCACGTATTACATGCTGAAGATCTTAGTTAGCCAGATTATGTGCGAAGATAGGCGTAAATGTAGTTCTTTGTCGCTGAAGGTTACAGACTCCATGAGCATTACCGACTCCAAAAGTTACGAATTCCAGAAGGTTACAGACTCCAGAAATTGACAGTGGTTTAATATTTTTAGATCATCTTCCGCGAAAGCTTTTTCACAAATCCATTAATTCTCGTTTTCAACCTTGTTTTTATTTCCCGTGAAATGCGGAAACTCGTTTTTTTGTCGAATTTTTCAGTTATTATTGAGCAATTATACAAGTTTTTGCATTGCATCTTGAGCTCGTCTGAAACTAAAGAGGTAGGTTGCAGGGTTGTCTTGATCCATAACATGGCAAAAACTACTCTGCCTATGTTTCGCGCCAGGTCGAAGTCACAAACATAGGGGCAATATGATTTGACAGCTTTATTTTTGAAATGCAATTTTTTTCTGGCGTTGTTGGCATTTTTATCTGCAGTGGTTCATTGGTTAAACCGGTGCGCTGGTGGTTCTCAAATTTAGCTTTATGGGAGCATGTATGAAAACAATTTCGACGCATAAAGTTTCTGTCGGATTGCAATTGAACATTTGGAATTTTGACTTGCATTTTAGGGTTTGAAAATTTTTGATGAGTACCTTGTGGGTATTTTCGTTTTGACTTAGCAGTAGGACGTCCATATGGAACAGCCTTTGTGATTTTGAGATGCCATCGGGTAGCAGTTCCTTCTTTTTGTGTGTAAAAAAATTTAATGCCGAAGCAATAGATTACGATTTTTTTGTTGATTTTTTTCTCACTTTTTCCTTTATGGTGCGCTTATAAAGGGTTTTTCGATAAATATGATGATTCACTTACCTGAAAATTGTGACATCGGCATTATTGACCTGTTCAAAATGGATAATATCGTTGATGTTCATTGAGTATTTGAAATCACCAAAATCCATGAGCAAGTTCCCAATTTCCATCCGATCATCTGATTGTGGGATGTTAGTTTTTGCTTATAGTATTAGTTGTATGTAGCTTTGAAACAATAAGCAAAACATTTGTAGTCATTGGTATTCCCAACGCTCAAAAGCCACTTTTTGTGCTTCTTTGGACCTCTCGATAGCTATATGGAAGACGAGCCCCTGACAGGAATGTTTTTGACCATTCTGATGTTGATCTCGTTCAGCTCTTGAAATTTCCAGCCACTGCCATGGGATGCAAACCGAGATTGTTTTTAGCTTCTGATCTAAAGAATTCGTAGTCAATTGGACCTTGAACGTCTACAGATATATATATGCACTATTTGTGTAGATAGTGATATTTTCGGTCTCATTGCCTTCTTTTATTTTGCTAAGGCACACTTCAGTAGAGCAAAACTTGTGCTTCTTGAGGTTTGTGAAGCACGTACTCTAACCATATCTTCTATCTGTACTTTTTGTTCGTGGAGTGCGTTCATCAGGTCTGTCTCACCCTCAGTAGGTTGCAAACATCGACGAACCACGCCATCAAATGCGGTATCGTATGGCAGCATTCCTTGCGTTTCCTCTTTCGTTTTCCCAGACAGAGTGACGGTGGCTTCTTATGTGATCGACGAAGGAGTGTCTGTCGCCATTTTTGTTTTCATGCATTTTTCGAATTTGCTTTCACGTACAAGAGTAGTTGCTCTGTGTATTCCTTTCCACACAAGTTGCAATTGAGAGCTTTCGAATTACAGGCCAGTTTAGACAACATTTTGCAAGCGTTTTTTTGTGAAATGCAAAGTTGATGAATTCCAAAAGCAAAAGATAGAAAATGATCTGTTTCAGTTGGGGCAACTTCAATGCTTCCAATTGATGCCAGCCTCTAGATTCACTTCACGCGAATTAGTGACCCGAACTTTGTTTTTGCGGTGGGTCTTTATACGTTGATAAAATATAACCACCCTTTTTTTAATGTTTCAGTTCAACTTATGTCAACGCCTATTACCAGAGGGATTAGGTTGAATCCTAAATTATATCAAAGGTTTTTCGCCGATTTTATTGAAAATCAGTTAAATTTTCAAATTTTTCTGCTTATTTGCAAAAATTAGTTCAGTTCAAAATTTGTTTTTGTTCTTTTGACATTAGTTTAGCCTGCTGATTGGGTGCTTTGAACTCTCCCACTTATTGTTTATTTGCGGCTGAAAGCAAAAGGAACCCCCTTGATATCCATCTGAACTTATTACTTTGAGTGTGGGGTCTTGGTGCCCAATATTCTCTTTTAAATCCAAACAATGCTTGCTGAGGTGGAGAACGACGTTGAAGTGATCTCATGAAAGTTCTAACAACAAAAGGCGTTCAATTATCAAATTATATGTAATCAATTAAAATTTAAGGTTTTGTTCAGGAAAAAATGCCTTTATTTGCATGAATTTTTTTTCAGATTTTTTTCTTGTGAAGGCACATTTTTATTTCAATTTTGTGTCCTAGGCGGAGATTTAGCTCTGGAAAACTTTTTCAGCCATCTAACACTGTTTTTTTGGCAATGTTTAGTTAATGGTCAAGATTTCACGCTTGAGTGATTTTTGCGTCACTTTTTTTACTTCACTGCCGGAACGGTTTATTTGTGAGAAAGAGTGTTATGAACACTATTGTAGACTCAAAAGTGACAAAGATTTTCTTAAAGGGCAAAAAAAATTCAAATGATTTTTTTCAACAGGTGATCTGAAATGAAAACCATTTAGCGTGAGAAACGGAATCTGATTTTTTGTGAAATTTTGTGACTATTTAGTGTTTCTGACCAGAGAAAACAAATTGCTGTTATGACCGTTGCCTGTGCTTACACAAAAACCGTTTTCACATTTGTAGTTTTTTTGTGGCTTGAAAACTAAATTGAATTTTCTTTGGCTTTTCAATCGAATTAGTCTTCAACTGTTTTGTTTCAACCTTTTGAAGCAAGGCATCCACGTAAGAACTTCCGGTTACCAACTGTTTCTGTTACATCTATTCTTCAAAAGGCCTCAAAAGTGTTCTTTTTGTTAGAAATATGACATTTTCGAGGTCCTAAAGTTTCAGGTTTTTTTAAATAAAAAATTGGATTGAAAGTATTGAACAAAAGTTTAAGCAATTTTTTTGCTTAAATTACAATTAGTAAGGAAACTTTTGAAAGATTTGTTGCGTTGATTTGCACGATTTCACAATTATAAGAAATAACTTAGCGTCAAACTGCCTAAAACTACTAAGCTTTTCTGAAAAGGAGATTTTATCCATTTTATATAAATTCGGGTTTCTAAACTCGTAAGTTACTACGTTCTACACTCGGCGTAAAAGCAGAGATCTAGCAACTCCGGAGCTAGAATTTGAATTTGGAAATTGGTCAAAAACCTTTTTTCTGTTCAAAAATTTTATCATGCTCGAACAGAAATGAAACAACTAAATCAAATGTTTCATTTAAAGTATCACAGTTAAATAAATCAGCACGGGAAATTTAGACAAACCAAAAATACAGTGATGCAAGCATGACAAAGAACCGCAATAACAGCACGCGGATTAAATTACAGTAAGTTTCAAGTATATCAAAGTTTTTTCTCAATTCAATCTTTCGTCCGAGATTTCGATTTTTGGGTGCATAACAGATTTGAACTGGTGGCGTGTAAAAAACTTGTAGTTTTCTGAATTAGAGGTCTCAATGGCTTCAACTGGAGAGTCGATTGTTGGCGTGAGTATTGCGCTTTGTGTGCTCGAGTCAGGAGAGTCTGGGGGCGTTTTCATATGCCATACCGATTCCAACGTTTCGATTTCATTCCAATATCGTTGTTGATTTTCGTAGAGAGGAGCATTAGAAATTTCGAAGTCACAGATTTTTTTTCTGTCGCTAGGATGCAGAATCGGGAAATCGAAGACATTCTTTTTGAGTCTTCACGTCCTGCTAGGGTGAACTCTTGCTTTTCCAAAATTGTCGTTTCAACACGTTGGATATGTATCACGTCGATTAAACTCATTGGCTCGTTGAAGTGCATGCTAACATACACTGATGATTTCCAAAAAACTGCTCAATTGCTGATACTGTGTTCTTGTCATAGTGAATTAAGTAATCAAATTTTTAGGATAACAGCAAAGTTGCTCTTTTGGTTCAAATAAAAGATTAAACAGTCGATCAAAGCAGCTGAGAAGTTAATGCGATATTTCAAAGAGTTTTAAATGCTGTAAATGAGACTTTTTTGGCTTTGCTGTCAACAAATACTGGCTTTGTGGCTTTGTTAAAATGCTAGGAGGGTCATTCATTAAACAATCTCACGTTTACTTTATGAACTTTTCCTGCGTCAGTCAAATCTTTTCAAGTGTGCCTTCTAGAAACGTTATCGACACTGTATTGGGTCTCTACGTGATAAGGTGTTTTTCTTAAGGTCATTTTTCCGCATTTGTTACTTTCTCTTTGTACGTATTATGTGTACGAAATTAAAATTAAAACTAAGATATGAATATAAAAGACAACATTTTAAAGCTTTGAGTTTCTTTGTAACAAGAGAGGTTGTTAACCGGGAAACCAACTTTGTAAGTTTAGTATTTGTCTTCTATTTTGCATATACTTATTGTTTGCTTTCTTATAAGAGAACTCAGTCTTTATGACAAATATCATACTAAAGTTAGCATAGTTTGTTTTGGTTTTCACTTGGCTGCAGGTTAGATTTTCCATATCACACTTTTGTCCCGCATATTCAGTCCAGCCTAGTACATTCATGTATCAGCGGGTTGTTGAATACAGCTATCACATTTTATTGTTGATTTTTGCACGGTTAAAAACCACAGATCTTGCTGTTATTATAAAACGGTTTTAGTAATAGAAAATTTAGTCAAAATGAACATTTCAGCCGCCAATGAACATGAATTTGGGGACGCTAATGTAGCTATAACCAAAAGTGAAAAAAAGACTTGTTCGAGATTCAGTTATGAGAGTACTGGTTTTACCATTGATTTCTTGATTTCATGAGAATTATTGACTGAAAATTCAAATTCAATCAAAGAATAATGCTCACTGTGTCAGAGTTGGAAGAACCTACTCACAAGAATGTTCTGTTGAAAAGCTGCTACCCGTGATAAACAAAGAACGATCAAGGTTTAAACGAAATTGGAAACCAAGAACAAAAACCCACTGACGATTCCGCAAGTGTAAAAGAACGTTAAGCATTGTTGAGACAAGCTATGAGCGTTCATCTGATTTCTTTTCACCATTTGAGAAAAAAATTTAAAGCCGACAGTGAGCCTAATTTTCAGGAAACAAACACGAACAATTTGCATGGGAATTGCACGAGAAGAACTATGATTTTTGTTATAATAATTCTGTTCATTGCCATGTTTTGGCCAAAGTTTCTAAACTGCTTGATGATTTCAAAAAGCAACTTGGAAATGTACGCAGTACCATGCCTGTACGGCTGTTTCAAGTCTAATCTTTACTACAAACATGGTGATATCTGGCGCATTTATGGATAAAATTGTTCTTTCGGTTGAATTCAATTCAAAATATGAAACAAGCGGTTTTTCCGTATCTCGAAAGAAATAACCCAGTTTCTGCTCAATGAAGAAAAAAGATGCACAGATGCAAACTGATTTTTTACCTGACTGTTCACTAGATCGTTTTTTAAAGTTTAAAGTGTAAAATTTGCTGAATTACCTAAAATAATGGATATATTTATTACTGGTTATTGATTCCTATAAACAATTTCTTGATTGAATGAAGTATGTTTTCTGTATGATTTCAATAATTAGTTTCGAAAAGTTCTGCTGTTACAATAGGGTTCAAAAACAATTGTTCAAAAAAGTCAATTAGAAAAAATATGTAGCAAAACGTAACAAATCATAATCAATCTGGTACAAGTACAATTTGAAATCTATAGTATATTTCACATGAGCAATACAGATACAAAAGAGACTGCAAAGATCCGAGTTCCTCTTGTGAAAGAAAGTTCGCGTTGAGTTCTTGCGCATTTTCATAGTCTTTCATGAGTCTTGCATAAATTGCTGTATAGTTTGTAACAGAAAGGCCCAATGGGTCGGCATGGTACGAGTTGTCATGATAGGACATTAAAATCCATTGCTTCCAGGCTTACTACATTCAGCTGAGTTGATAATTATGAAACAATTTGATTTCAAAAAGGGAAAGGAGTCCGCTGCAAAACCTCGAAACTTGAACGTGAGATGCGGACACATGTTTATCATAGAAACAATTGCGTCATAAATGAACTGAAACCTTGACAGATTTGCTAAGACTTTGTGCTAGGCATTTGTAGTAGTATGTTAGTAAAGGAAAAGTAAACGCCAATAATTGAACTGCAAGGTCGTATGCCATTTGTCCACGGTGGCAGGCTTTCGAACAATCTAAATCTGTAAGCAATGTTTTTCGGGCCAAATGATTTCAGGCATTGCTCATAATTGAGATCGCAAAGTTCGTGTTTGTATAACCTATCTTTAGTAGGTGGTATATTATCGTAAGATCAATTAAAATTCGAAGTTTGCCTGATGATTTTCTTTGAGCAAACACCGGCCTACTATATTTTGAATTAGGAAGAGTTATTACAAGATTGAAATAAGGCATCACAGCTAACTCAACATCAAGTTCGTCCCTCAAATGTATGGGCGTAGTTGGACTTTGAACGTAAACGGGCTTGTCATGCTCTGGTGTTAGTTTGATCTTTAGCTCTGTTTTGTAACCTGCATCGAAACGATGTTTTGCAAATTTGTCGGAAAATTCTACAAGTAACTTTTCAACTTTGACCTTATTCTCTGTTGTACGAGCTGAATTTTCCCCACTTGAATTTGTGCAAAAACTTTTCTTTTTGTTCACAATCGTTTTTTGGGTGAATTTTTTCAAGACCTTGAAAGTGTTTTATTTAGTATCAAATTTCTTTGTGCAAAGATGGTACACTTTCTGGACTGCTACAGGTTTCTGGGGTTGGCAACCAGAATTTCTCATACGCAGGGCCGGGCCGACGTTTTTGATTTGAGAAATTAACTTGCACTAATCGACTCAGATCTTCTTCTAAATAATTTGGGACTGATTAAGTATCTCGAATGAATTAACTGAAGTGTCGGCTTTAATGTGGACATAATGATCAGAATTATTTATTGCAGATATTAATACTTTTCCGTGTTCATCAATTGTACTGAGTGAAGAAGTAAGCGATTTTCTCGTTGTTTTTTGAATTCCTCATTATGTAAAGCTACATCACTGCATTCTGAAAAGTTATTGGAGTTCTCTCTCAAAGTGAATTCTAAGACTGTATGAGAACTCGGCGGAATAGGGTTTTTTTTACTGATAAAATTTGGAATTTTCAATTTCAAAAAGATACTTTTTTGATTTTTTGACTTCCGTTTATTTGGACAGTTATATCTGGTAACTTAAACATATTGTTTGACGGACAGACGGAATTAAGTAATCAAATTTTTAAGATAACAGCAAAGTTGCTCTTTTGATTGAAATAAAAGATTAAACAGTCGATCAAAGCAGCTGAGAATAATGCGATATTTCAAGAGTTTTAAATGCTGTAAATGAGACTTTTGTGGCTTTGCTGTCAACAAATACTGGCTTTGTGGCTTTGTTAAAATGCTAGAAGGGTCATTCATTAAACAATCTCACGTTTACTTTATGAACTTTTCCTGTGTCAGTCAAATCTTTTTAAGTATGCCTTCTAGAAACGTTATCGACAATGTATTGGGTCTCTACGTGATAAGGTGTTTTTCTTAAGGTCAGTTTTCCGCATTTGTTACTTTCTCTTTGTACGTATTATGTGTACGAAATTAAAATTAAAACTAAGATATGAATATAAAAGACAACATTTTAAAGCTTTGAGTTTCTTTGTAACAAGAGAGGTTGTTAACCGGGAAACCAACTTTGTAAGTTTAGTATTTGTCTTCTATTTTGCATATACTTATTGTTTGCTTTCTTATAAGAGAACTCAGTCTTTATGACAAATACCATACTAAAGTTAGCATAGTTTGTTTTGGTTTTCACTTGGCTGCAGGTTAGATTTTCCCTATCACACTTTTGTCCCGCATATTCAGTCCAGCCTAGTACATTCATGTATCAGCGGGTTGTTGAATACAGCTATCACATTTTATTGTTGATTTTTGCATGGTTAAAAACCACAAATCTTGCTGTTATTATAAAACGGTTTTAGTAATAGAAAATTTAGTCAAAATGAACATTTCAGCCGCCAATGAACATGAATTTGGGGACGCTAATGTAGCTATAACCAAAAGTGAAAAAAAGACTTGTTCGAGATTCAGTTATGAGAGTACTGGTTTTACCATTGATTTCTTGATTTCATGAGAATTATTGACTGAAAATTCAAATTCAATCAAAGAATAATGCTCACTGTGTCAGAGTTGGAAGAACTTACTCACAAGAATGTTCTGTTGAAAAGCTGCTACCCGTGATAAACAAAGAACGATCAAGGTTTAAACGAAATTGGAAACCAAGAACAAAAACCCACTGACGATTCCGCTAGTGTAAAAGAACGTTAAGCATTGTTGAGACAAGCTATGAGCGTTCATCTGAATTCTTTTCACCATTTGAGAAAAAAATTTTATAACCGACAGTGAGCCTAATTTTTAGGAAACAAACACGAACAATTTTGCATGGGAATTGCACGAGAAGAGCTATGATTTTTGTTATAATAATTCTGTTCATTGCCATGTTTTGGCCAAAGTTTCTAAACTGCTTGATGATTTCAAAAAGCAACTTGGAAATGTACGCAGTACCATGCCTGTACGGCTGTTTCAAGTCTAATCTTTACTACAAACATGGTGATATCTGGCGCATTTATGGATAAAATTGTTCTTTCGGTTGAATTCAATTCAAAATATCAAACAAGCAGTTTTTCCGTATCTCGAAAGAAATAACCCAGTTTCTGCTCAATGAAGAAAAAAGATGCACAGATGCAAACTGATTTTTTACCTGACTGTTCACTAGATCATTTTTTAAAGTTTAAAGTGTAAAATTTGCTGAATTACCTAAAATAATGGATATATTTATTACTGGTTATTGATTCCTATAAACAATTTCTTGATTGAATGAAGTATGTTTTCTGTATGATTTCAATAATTAGTTTCGAAAAGTTCTGCTGTTACAAAAGGGTTCAAAAACAATTGTTCAAAAAAGTCAATTAGAAAAAATATGTAGCAAAACGTAACAAATCATAATCAATCTGGTACAAGTACAATTTGAAATCTATAGTATATTTCACATGAGCAATACAGATACAAAAGAGACTGCAAAGTTCCGAGTTCCTCCTGTGAAAGAAAGTTCGCGTTGAGTTCTTGCGCATTTTCATAGTCTTTCATGAGTCTTGCATAAATTGCTGTATAGTTTGTAACAGAAAGGCCCAATGGGTCGGCATGGTACGAGTTGTCATGATAGGACATTAAAATCCATTGCTTCCAGGCTTACTACATTCAGCTGAGTTGATAATTATGAAACAATTTGATTTCAAAAAGGGAAAGGAGTCCGCTGCAAAACCTCGAAACTTGAACGTGAGATGCGGACACATGTTTATCATAGAAACAATTGCGTCATAAATGAACTGAAACCTTGACAGATTTGCTAAGACTTTGTGCTAGGCATTTGTAGTAGTATGTTAGTGAAGGAAAAGTAAACGCCAATAATTGAACTGCAAGGTCGTATGCCATCTGTCCACGGTGGTAGGCTTTCGAACAATCTAAATCTGTAACCAATGTTTTTCGGGCCAAATGATTTCAGGCATTGCTCATATTTGAGATCGCAAAGTTCGTGTTTGTATAACCAATCTTTAGTAGGTGGTTTACTATCGTAAGATCAATTAAAATTCGAAGTTTGCCTGATGATTTTCTTTGAGCAAACACCGGACTACTATGTTTTGAATTAGGAAGAGTTATCACAAGATTGAAATAAGGCATCACAGCTAACTCAACATCAAGTTCGTCCCTCAAATGTATGGGCGTAGTTGGACTTTGAACGTAAACGGGCTTTTCATGCTCTGGTGTTAGTTTGATCTTTAGCTCTGTATTGTAACCTGCATCGAAACGATGTTTTGCAAATTTGCCGGAAAATTCTACAAGTAACTTTTCAACTTTGACCTTATTCTCTGTTGTACGAGCTGAATTTTCCCCACTTGAATTTGTGCAAAAACTTTTCTTTTTGTTCACAATCGTTTTTTGGGTGAATTTTTTCAAGACCTTGAAAGTGTTTTATTTAGTATCAAATTTCTTTGTGCAAAGATGGTACATTTTCTGGACTGTTACAGGTTTCTGGGGTTGGCAACCAGAATTTCTCATACGCAGGGCCGGGCCGACGTTTTTGATTTGAGAAATTAACTTGCACTAATCGACTCAGATCTTCTTCTAAATAATTTGGGACTGATTAAGTATCTCGAATGAATTAACTAAATTGTCGGCTTTAATGTGGACATAATGATCAGAATTATTTATTGCAGATATTAATACTTTTCCGTGTTCATCAATTGTACTGAGTGAAGAAGTAAGCGATTTTCTCGTTGTTTTTTGAATTCCTCATTATGTAAAGCTACATCACTGCATTCTGAAAAGTTATTGGAGTTCTCTCTCAAAGTGAATTCTAAGACTGTATGAGAACTCGGCGGAATAGGGTTTTTTACTGATAAAATTTGGAATTTTCAATTTCAAAAATGTACTTTTTTGATTTTTTGACTTCCGTTTATTTGGACAGTTGTATCTGGTAACTTAAACATATTGTTTGACGGACAGACGGAATTTTTTCTTAAAGAAAGGGTTACCAATAATTACAGTGTTCATCGTTGGAAAAACGATAAAAGATCTTCTGAAAGATATGCTTGGCTATCTTAACAGCGTGAGAAACAGATACAGGTCAACCAGATGCTACTAGATTAATATTTTTGCAAACTGGTTCAATAAATTAAAGCTTGGCGGTTTGTTTTTGGAGATATTCTAATAGGACTTGAGGTATTGCTGCGCAAGAACGTGTGTAAATTAAAGTGCAGCGTAAAATTTTGCCATCAAAAAGAACATGAACGTTAGATAAATAATCTCCATCTAATTGGATAGTCGCACAAATCTCATTTTCTGAATTATCTATGTGGGTATCAAAGTTTTGTGATAAAAAATTGTCACTTGATCTCAAGGCCAACTGAAAGTAGGAAAATAAATTGATCTCATGACAATTGGGAAATCACTTATGTGTAAATTGGACCGTTCACTTATTTTCTAATAGGACTTGAGGTATTGCTGCGCAAGAAAGTTTGTCAATTAAAGTTCGGCGTAAAATTTTATTTGACAAACCAAAAATACAGCGATGCAAGCATGACAAAGAACCGCAATAACAGCACGCAGATTAAATTACAGTAAGTTTCAAGTATATCAAAGTTTTTTCTCAATTCAACCTTTCGTTCGAGATTTCGATTTTTGGGTGGATAAATGAACTGAACTGGTGGCGTTTAAAAAACTTGTAGTTTTCTGAATTAGAGGTCTCAATGCCTTCAACTGGAGAGTCGATTGTTGGCGTGAGTATTGCGCTTTGTGTGCTCGAGTCAGGAGAGTCTGGGGGTGTTTTCATATGCCATACCGATTCCAACGTTTCGATTTCATCCCAATATCGTTGTTGATTTTGGTAGAGAGGAGCATTAGAAATTTCGAAGTCACAGTTTCTGTCGCTAAGATGCAGAATCGGGAAATCGAAGACATTCTTTTTGAGTCTTCACTTCCTGCTAGGGTGAACTCTTGCTTTTCCAAAATTGTCGTTTCAACACGTTAGATTTGTATCACGTCGATTAAACTCATTGGCTCGTTGAAGTGCATGCTAACATACACTGATGATTTCCAAAAAACTGCTCAATTGCTGATACTGTGTTCTTGTCATAGTGAATTAAGTAATCAAATTTTTAAGATAACAGCAAAGTTGCTCCTTTGGTTGAAATAAAAGATTAAACAGTCGATCAAAGCAGCTGAGAAGTTAATGCGATATTTCAAGAGTTTTAAATGCTGTAAATGAGACTTTTTTGGCTTTGCTGTCAACAAATAGTGGCTTTGTGGCTTTGTTAAAATGCTAGGAGAGGCATTCATTAAACAATCTCACAAACGTTTATTTTATGAACTTTTCCTGCGTCAGTCAATGTTTCTCAAATAGTCAAGTCTTTTTAAATGTGCCTTCTATTCACGCTCTGAAGTAGAAAAGTTATCGACACTGTATAGGGTCTCTACGTGATAAGGTGTTTTTCTTAATTTCATTTTTCCGCATTTGTTACTTTCTCTTTGTATGTATTATGTGTACGAAATTAAAATTACAACTAAGATATGAATATAAAAGACATTTTAAAGCTTTGAATTTCTTTGTAACAAGAGAGGTTGTTAACCGGGAAACCAACATTGTAAGCTTAGTATTTGTCTTCTTTTTTGCATATACTTATTGTTTGCTTTCTTATAAGAGAACTCAGTCTTTATGACAAATACCATACTAAAGTTAGCTTAGTTTGTTTTGGTTTTCACTCGGCTGCAGGTTAGATTTTTCCTATCACACTTTTGTCCCGCATATTTAGTCCAGCCTATTACATTCATGTATCAGCAGGTTGTTGAATACAGCTATCACATTTTTTTTGTTGATTTTTGCATGGTTATAAACCACAAATCTTGCTGTTATTATAAAACGGTTTTAGTAATGGAAAATTTAGTCAAAATGAACATTTCAGCGGCCAATGAACATGCATTTGGGGACGCTAATGTAGCTATAACCAAAAGTGAAAAGACTTGTTCGAGATTCATTTAAAACCTATGAGAGTACTGGTAGCTATATTACCATTAATTTCTTGATTTCCTGAGAATTATTGACTGAAAATTCAAATTCAATCAAAGAATAACGCTCACTGTGTCAGAGTTTGAAGAACTTACTCACAAGAATGTTCTGTTGAAAAGCTGCTACCCGTGATAAAGTGAAATTGGAAACCAAGAACAAAAACCCACTGACGATTCCGCAAGTGTAAAAGAACGTTAAGCATTGTTGAGATAAGCTATGAGCGTTCATCTGAATTCTTTTCACCATTTCAGAAAAAAATTTTATAACCGACAGTGAGCCTAATTTTCGGGAAAGAAACACGAACAATTTTGCATATGTATTGCACGAGAAGAACTATGATTTTTGTTATAATAATTCTGTTCCTTGCCATGTTTTGACCAAAGTTTCTAAACTGCTTGATGATTTCAAAAAGCAACTTGGAAATGTACGCAGAACCATGCCTGTACGGCTGTTTCAAGTCTAATCTTTACTACAAACATGGTGATATCTGGCGCATTTATGGATAAAATTGTTCTTTCGGTTGAATTCAATTCAAAATATCAAACAAGCAGTTTTTCCGTATCTCGAAAGAAATAACCCAGTTTCTGCTCAATGAAGAAAAAAGATGCACAGATGCAAACTGATTTTTTACCTGACTGTACACTAGATCATTTTAAATTTTCAAGTGTAAATGTTGCTGAATTACCTAAATTAATGGATATATTGATTACTGGTTATTGATTCCTATAAACAATTTCTTGATTAAATGAAGTATGTTTTCTGTATGATTTCAATAATTAACTTCGAAAAGTTCTTCTGTTACAATAGGGCTCAAAAACAATTGTTCAAAAAAGTCAATTAGAAAAAATATGTAGCAAAACGTAACAAATCATAATCATTCTTGTACAAGTACAATTTGAAATCTATAGTATATTTCACATGAGCAATACAGATACAAAAGAGACCGCAAAGTTCCGAGTTCCTCCTGTGAAAGAAAGTTCGCGTTGAGTTCTTGCGCATTTTCATAGTCTTTCATGAGTCTTGCATAAATTGCTGTATAGTTTGTAACAGAAAGGCCCAATGGGTCGGCATGGTACGAGTTGTCATGATAGGACATTAAAATCCATTGCTTCCAGGCTTACTACATTCAGCTGAGTTGATAATTATGAAACAATTTGATTTCAGAAAGGGAAAGGAGTCCGCTGCAAAACCTCGAAACTTGAACGTGAGATGCGGACACATGTTTATCATAGAAACAATTGCGTCATAAATGAACTGAAACCTTGACAGATTTGCTAAGACTTTGTGCTAGGCATTTGTAGTAGTATGTTAGTGAAGGAAAAGTAAACGCCAATAATTGAACTGCAAGGTCGTATGCCATTTGTCCACGGTGGTAGGCTTTCGAACAATCTAAATCTGTAAGCAATGTTTTTCGGGCCAAATGATTTCAGGCATTGCTCATATTTGAGATCGCAAAGTTCGTGTTTGTATAACCTATCTTTAGTAGGTGGTATATTATCGTAAGATCAATTAAAATTCGAAGTTTGCCTGATGATTTTCTTTGAGCAAACACCGGCCTACTATATTTTGAATTAGGAAGAGTTATTACAAGATTGAAATAAGGCATCACAGCTAACTCAACATCAAGTTCGTCCCTCAAATGTATGGGCGTAGTTGGACTTTGAACGTAAACGGGCTTGTCATGCTCTGGTGTTAGTTTGATCTTTAGCTCTGTATTGTAACCTGCATCGAAACGATGTTTTGCAAATTTGCCGGAAAATTCTACAAATAACTTTTCAACTTTGACCTTATTCTCTGTTGTAAGAGCTGAATTTTCCCCACTTGAATTTGTGCAAAAACTTTTTGTTCTTTTTGTGTTTTATTTGGTCTCAAATTTCTTTGTGCAAAAATGGTACATTTTCTGGACTGCTACAGGTTTCTGGGGTTGGCAACCAGAACTTCTCATACGCAGGGCCGGGCCGACGTTTTTGATTTGAGAAATTAACTTGCACTAATCGATTCAGATCTTTTTCTAAATAATTTGGGTCTCTCATTTTTGCGAGGGCGATTAGCTGCGGGTCAATGTTTATGAGCCTATCGGCTTGGGACTGATTAAGTATCTCGAATGAATTAACTTAAGTGTCGGCTTTAATGTGGACATAATGATCAAAAATATTTATTGCAGATATTAATATTTTTCCGTGTTCATCAATTGTACTGAGTGAAGAAGTAAGCGATTTTCTCGTTGATTTTTTGAATTTCTCATTATGTATAGCTACATCACTGCATTCTGAAAAGTTATTGGAGTTCTCTCTCAAAGTGAATTCTAAGACTGTATGAGAACTCGGCGGAATAGGGTTTTTTTTACTGATAAAATTTGGAATTTTCAATTTCAAAAATGTACTTTTTTGATTTTTTGACTTTCGTTTATTTGGACAGTTATATCTGGTAACTTAAACATATTGTTTGACGGACAGATGCAGATAGAATTTTTTCTTAAAGAAAGCCTACCCAATAATTACAGTGTTCATCGTTGGAAAAACGATAAAAGTTCTTCAGAAAGATATGCTTGGCTATCTTAACAGCGTGAGAAACAGATACAGGTCAACCAGATGCTACTAGATTATTGTTTTTGCAAACTGGTTCAATAAATTAAAGCTTGGCGGTTTGTTTTTGGAGATTTTCTAATAGGACTTGAGGTATTCTTGCGCAAGAACGTGTGTCAATTAAAGTGCGGCGTAAAATTTTGCCGTCAAAAAGAACATGAACGTAAGATAAATAATCTCCATCTAATGGGATAGTCGCACAAATCGCATTTTCTGAATTATCTATGTAGGTATCAAAATTTTGTGATAAAAATTGTCACTTGATCTCAAGGCCAACTGACAGTAGGAGAATAAATTGATCTCTTGACAATTGGGAAATCACTTATATGTAAATTGGACCTTATTTTGGATGCCCCTGTTGTAATTTTTCTAGAGTCCGAAATACAAATTTTTTCACAGAAAATGAAAAAATAGGTTTTTTGAGGAAAAGAAAAAGAAAAACTTATCACCTAAAAATTTTCTGGAAAGTAGAAAGGTCAATTTTTGGGGTCAACTTAAAAAAAAAATTTTGTCTGAACTCCATTATAAAATTCAAAATTATTAATTGTCATTACAAATGTCCAGTCGTAGTAAGAATGATTTTCCATAGAAATTTAAATTTGAATGCAATTTTTGCACTGGTGGACCTTACCTTCCCTTACTGAAACTGTTTTTTACCTGAGTGTAAAATTTGCTGAATTTCTTAAAATAATGAATATATTGATTTCTGATTATTGATTCCTATAAACAATTTCTAGATTGAATGAAGTATGTTTTCTGTATGTTTTCAATAATTAACTTCGAAAAGTTCTTCTGTTACAATAGGGTTCAAAAACATCTGTTCAAAAAAGTCAATTAGAAAAAATATGTAGCAAAACGTAACAAATCATAATCATTCTTGTACAAGTACAATTTGAAATCTATAGTATATTTCACATGAGCAATACAGATACAAAAGAGACTGCAAAGTTCCGAGTTCCTCTTGAGAAAGAAAGTTCGCGTTGAGTTCTTGCGCATTTTCATAGTGTTTCATGAGTCTTGCATAAATTGCTGTATAGTTTGTAACAGAAAGGCCCAATGGGTCGGCAAAGTACGAGTTGCCATGATAGGACATTAAAATTCATTTTTTCCAGGCTTACTACATTCAGCTGAGTTGATAATTATGAAGCAATTTGATTTCAAAAAGGGAAAGGATTCCGCTCCAAAACCTCGAAACTTGAACGTGAGATACGGAAACATATTTATCATAGAAACAATTACGTCATAAATGAACTGAAACCTTGACAGATTTGCTAAGACTTTGTGCTAGGCATTTGTAGTAGTATGTTAGTGAAGGAAAAGTAAACGCCAATAATTGAACTGCAAGGTCGTATGCCATTTTTCCACGGTGGTAGGCTTTCGAACAACCTAAATCTGTAACCAATGTTTTTCGGGCCAAATGATTTCAGACATTGCTCATATTTGAGATCGCAAAGTTCATTTTTGTATAACCAATCTTTATTAGGTGGTTTATTATCGTAAGATCAATTAAAATTCTAAGTTTGCCTGATGATTTTCTTTGAGCAAACACCGGCCTACTATATTTTGAATTAGGAAGAGTTATCGCAAGATTGAAATACTGTGTTAGACGGTGATAATGTGAATGAGTTAGAGGACTTTCAAGACCATAGGCATACTATAATTAGATCTGGGCGTATATTCAAGATAGTGTGTCATAATCCGTACCATACTATGGTGGACAAAAATGGATTGGATTTAGATAGGCCTACTAAGTATCAGTGGTTTAATATGAGCGATGAAATAGTTGCTCATCCCCTACAGATACAATTCAATTGTAAGATGGAGACACGTTGGGAGTATAGGCTTACTGTGTATATGTCGTTTAAGGGATTTAAGTATTCACACAATGGACATGGGCCTAATAGACAAGAGTTCTCTGAGAGATTTGTAAAGATAGATTAATTAATAATGTGAGTGTATATGTTACCTGTGAATTTCAATATCAAATTTAACCTTCTCTTTAGCGCAGCAAAGTTAGGTGTATGACCAAAGATTTCTTCAGGATTAAAGTTCGCTACAAATATTAGTAGTTTTGCTTGAAAAGCCGACGACCCGCCCTTAGTTTCGACGGTACAGGGGTATCTATCCAGAAGTTGGAGTAGATGTCCCCAGCCATATGTCGCTTTCGGCTCGTCACATATGACCACGGGCTGGTTCTCGTAGCCGTCCCACCACTTCGTGGACTCGGTTTTCATAAACGCTTCTTTTTGGGGTAGTGAACGTCTGCCAGATCTCTTGCCAGTCTAGACTTGCCAATACCGGGTTCACCGTAGAGCCACATGCATATTGTCTTTGTAGTACGTGAGGGGGTCGCGATGGCAACCAACTCTCTGATGCCTAAATACAGATTCCCGAGTCTGGCCATGCCTTCCCGCGCTTGTGGGACTCAATCCGGAATTAAGGGTTACCAATAATTACAGTGTTCATCGTTGGAAAAACGATAAAAGATCTTCTGAAAGATATGCTTGGCTATCTTAACAGCGTGAGAAACAGATACAGGTCAACCAGATGCTACTAGATTAATATTTTTGCTAACTGGTTCAATAAATTCAAGCTTGGTGGTTTGTTTTGAGATATTCTTATAGGACTTGAGGTATTGCTGCGCAAAAACGTGTGTAAATTAAAGTGCAGCGTAAAATTTTGCCATCAAAAAGAACATGAACGTTAGATAAATAATCTCCATCCAATTGGATAGTCGCACAAATCTCATTTTCTGAATTATCTATGTGGGTATCAAGGTTTTGTGATAAAAAATTGTCACTTGATCTCAAGGCCAACTGAAAGTAGGAAAATAAATTGATCTCATGACAATTGGGAAATCACTTATGTGTAAATTGGACCGTATTTTGGATGCCCTTGTAGTAATTTTTCTAGAGTCCGAAATACAAATTTTTTCACAGAAAGTGAAAAAAATAGGGTTTTTGAGGAAAAGAAAAAGAAAAAATAATCACCTAAATTTTTTTTTCTGGAAAATAGTAACATCAATTTATGGGGTCAACTTACAAAAAAAATTTGTCCGAACTCCAGTATAAAATCCAAAATTTTTAATTGTCATTCAAAATTTCCGGCCGTAGTAAGAATGATTTCATAGAAATTTTAAATTTGAATGCAATTTTTGCACTGGTGGACCCATTCAGTGCCAATTTGATTAAAACTTTTTGACTAAAAAGCTTTTTACTTTGTTTTGTTTATTTTAATTTACAAGCTGCATTACGAAAATATAAAAAACCCATTGTGTACAAGCTGAGTACGACAATGTAACAAACCCATAATTTGTCTGGCATGAAAATACACCTAGGTATCGAATCAACCGTACAAAGCTTTTTATTTGGTGGTTACACTTTCAATGGTGACAGTAGGCAGATTCTTTCTTTGTTGCGGATAGTATGCAGAATCATTCCCCTCCCTGCCCTCTTAATCTCCTGCCCCCCCCCCCCCTCTTAGTCTCATACCGATCCCTACTAAAGTTCGCTGTAAATATTAGTAGTTTTGCTTGAAAAGCCGACGACCCGCCCTTAGCTTCGACGGTACAGGGTTATCTATCCAGAAGTTGGAGTAGATGTCACCAGCCATATGTCGCTTCCGGCTTGTCCCATATGACCAAGGGCTGGTTCTCGTAGCCGTCCCACCACTTCGTGGACTCGGTTTTCATAAACGCTTCTTTTTGGGGTAGTGAACGTCTGCCAGATCTCTTGCCAGTCTAGACTTGCCAATACCGGGTTCACCGTAGAGCCACATGCATATTGTCTTTGTAGTACGGAGGGGGTCGCGATGGCAACAAACTCTCTGATGCCTAAATACAGATTCCCGAGTCTGGCCATGCCTTCCCGCGCTTGTGGGACTCAATCCGGAAATAAGGGTTACCAATAATTACAGTACATCGTTGGAAAAACGATAAAAGATCTTCAGAAAGATATGCTTGGCTATCTTAACAGCGTGAGAAACTGATACAGGTCAACCAGATACTACTAGATTAATATTTTTGCAAACTAGTTCAATAAATTCAGGCTTGGAGGTTTGTTTTGAGATTTTCTAATAGGACTTGAGGTATTGCTGCGCAAGAACGTGTGTCAATTAAAGTGCGGCGTAAAATTTTGCCATCAAAAAGAACATGAATGTAAGATAAATAATCTCCATCTAATTGGATGGTCGCACAAATCTCAATTTCTGAATTATCTATGTAGGTATCAAAATTTTGATAAAAAATTGTAACTTGATCTCACGGCCAACTGACAGTAGAAAAATAAATTGATCTCATGACAATTTGGAAATGACTGATGTGTAAATTGAACCTTATTTTGGATGTCCTTGTAGTAATTTTTCTAGAGCCCGAAATGCAAACTTTTTCACAGAAAGTGAAAAAATAGGGTTTTTAAGGAAAAGGAAAAGAAAAAATAATTACCTAAAATTTTTTTTCTGGAAAGTAGTAAGATCAATTTATGGGGTCAACTTACAAAAAGATTTTGTCCGAACTCCAGTATATAATCCAAAATTTTTAATTGTCATTCAAAATTTCCAGCCGTAGTAAGAATGATTTTTCATAGAAATTTTAAATTTGAATGCAATTTTTGCACTGGTGGACCCATTCAATGCCAATTACAAGCTGAATACGACAATGTAACAAACCCATAATTTGCTTGGCATGAAAATACACCTAGGTATCGAATCAACCGTACAAAGCTTTTTTTTTGGTGGTTACACTTTTAATGGTGACAGTAGGCAGATTCTTTCTTTGTTGCGGATAGTATGCAGAATCATTCCCCTCCCTGCTCTCTTAATCTCCTGCCCCCCTCTTAGTCTCATACCGATCCCTCCCCCCAAAAAAACAAAGCCTCCCCGTAAAGCCTCAGAAAAGCCTCCCCCACCGGAAGGCCCCATCTTTCAAAAACTGAATCAACTGCAATATGACCAACAACATTTCCATAACTACCACCTAATATGAGCGTTTGCTGAGTTGAATTCATTATTATTGTTAACCATTGCATGGATTCTACATGGTGAAATAGTTTCATACCGTGTAGTAAGTAACGTGTAGCGCGTAAACACACGTATATTGTTCGTTCCAACAAGAAAAACTAATCGGAGTAAAAGTAGACACAGTTGCCGAGATTATTGCGTACGCGGTAACTATTTCTTTGGCTACGAAATACAATAAAGCAGCACAGCTAATCCGATTCAGTTTAATCCGGGCCAGTATTGTATCAGTCCCCCTCTATCAGCGACCCCCTCCCCCAATACCTGTATCAATTTGATTAAACAGGCATATTCATCTGTTATGTATTACCCCCGTATTAAACAGGCATATTCGTCTGTTAATTCCCCCTGTATCCACCCCTAATATCTATATCTTTCCCCCCACCCCACAAACGCTCACAGAGTTGCGTTTTTAGTAGCTCCTCGATAGATATCATGTTGAGTGCAATCGTACTCAACGTGTACCTTGAGTAGCGCCTTGATAGATGTCATGTTGAGTACAATCGGTTGGCTGGTGTCAGACTCAAATAAAATCGACTCCATGTTTTTAAGTTTTCTATCTTTGTATCCTTGTAATTTTGTTCTCTTCTCAAAGCCGATTTAATATCAAATTGTGTCTATCTGTTTGAACCAGCGATTATGTCAAGTCGGCCCACACGATCCTACAAGGTCCAAAAGAGACGATTCGAAGAAGAGAATTTGTCTGCCGGACAAAGTTATTACACGCGATCAAAAAGACTCCAAAACCCACTCTGAAATTCAGTGTTCGACAGCAACCATTTTGTCTTCACTGAGAATCTCGAAGAAGAAACTCTCCAGGATGGAAAACAGAACTTGAACGAGCTGTCAGCAAGCAAATCAGTATTGTGGTCAAAGACTTTTATTCCATGAGCTCTGTCTCCGTTACTACAATTGCTCTGCATCAACATACAGAGGTGTTATACCAGGTAAACCCAATAGCAGGTCTTGGATTTTATTGACACCGTGGTGATTGAAAAATGTATCGACGGATATGAAATTCATACACACAAATTCTGCATTGATCCGAATTTTGAAATGTTTATAAAGAAGTCAAGAACTAACAGCCTCTTCAATTTAGTGACAGGATCATATCTACAATCGCTTAACTATGCTGACATTGTTCCCACAGAAAGGTTCGGAAAGAACAGTTCCTTTACGGAGATGGCTGTTCTCTCAGGAGGCAATATAGTACCAAAAACGATTATACCAGGACTAAAAGGATTTTTGGCAAAAATTTTGGAGGAAGAGCTCCTGGAGGACATGAGTTTCTCAGTTTTTGCGCCAACAAACAATTACAAAAATACCTGTATTATGCTGGGTCCAGCATCATTTATCAACCACGATTGTGATCCAAATGGCCGATATATTGTCGAAGGAGAAAAGAGTGCGTCAACAGTAGCCATTCAGTCAATCAAACCGATCGGAGTTAGAGAGGAAATAACTGTTAATTATGGAGACAATTAGTTTGTAGAAGGCAACAAAACTGCCGGTGGGTTGGTTGTAAGCAAGCCTCCAGTCTAGATCTAACACCTCCTTTGTTCGAGACGTTCGTTGCAGAAGTGTCCGCCGACGAAATGTCCCGCGAAGCGCCCGCCAAAAAAGTGTCCGCCGATGTGTCTGTTCCAGAAGTATCCGCCGCGAGAACGTTGTTTCTCCAGAAGAGTCCGCCGAAGGATAACAATTGTCAAAGACACAAACTGATCATGATGTTTGAGCCTGCATATATTGGAACTCCCGAGTTTGACTTCGATCCTTCCAGTGGTCTACTAGATCAGCGCATGAAGACAGTGAAAACGGACAAGGTTGTTGAGTGCCTTATATGTCACGTCACGTTGAAAAGAATTGATTGTCATCTAAAACAGCATCGTGACAAAATCTGCGGAGAGGAGCGCTTCCTAATTGACTTTTACAGGACGAGGAATGCGCCAAAAAGCAAGCAAGTATCGGACTGCGTCAACTGCTAGAGACGTTTTGTATCATTATTTACCCTTCGATGTAAATCAAAGTGTGGCTGAACAAACGTCGTTCAAGTTGAAAACTGCACAAGCAGAAGGTGAGATTAAAATGAAATAACGTGAAACTATTGTTGTTGTGTTTCAGCTACCTCCCAGATGCTCTACAGGCTAGACCGGAAGCATCTGTTCTGGCTGTTAATCAGGACGTTAAGGTAGTGCGCCGGTACCTGGATTACCAGAAGCAGTTATCGGAATGTGCCGGTAACGACAACAATACCGAGAGCAGGCCAGGTCTTCTGCAGACTCTTGCTCTTTTATATGGTGCAACGCAGGGCTTTAGAGACCCCAAGACCTGCTTCCAGCATCTGTGGACCTGCAAAAGATGAAACCTTTAAAACCAAAATTAATACTGAATTATTTAGCAGCATTCAGCAATCTTGTGGATTATTGGTTCCTTTTTGAGTTTTCCAGTGACCATAGAAGAGACTATGTCACAATGAACTGCGGAATAAACAATGCTAGAAAGGCATACTCGACGGCAGCTACTGAAAATTACATAATTGTAGATCAAGAAATGCGTGCCAAAGTCCCCACTCGCTCCCTTATTTGTAGACGACTCAAAAGCATTTTTAAATTACTTGTTGAGAACATAACCGAATCGAAGTTGACATACGAAGTACAACACTCTAAAATTTTTTTATGCTTCATTTTCGCTTGAATTCGCGCTCGGTACCCCTTCTCCAGCTTAATTGGGACGAGTTTGCTTTGATCGAGGAGACAAACAAACACTATCACAGACAGGCATAAAGCGGTTAAATTTTACACAGTGCATCTGTTTGTTCAACCAGACCAAAGCCCACTCTTGAAAAAGTTCAGACTGTTTTTTGATTGAGAATGGAGTTGAATCACAGTACGTTTTTGCTTCAAAAAAGAACAAAGTAGTAAGATCAATTTTGAGACATTTGCATCAGACGTTCCTGGATTTGTCCGGAGATAGTCCTTCTGAGGTCAGGTTCAACGCGAACTCTCAAGAAAGTTTTGGGAAAGACGATGGAAAGAAATCAAAATGAAGCCGCCAGTCTCTGAGGGTGTCAATAAAGCATTTAGCGCAAACTGCCCACAACGAAAAAACAGAAGAAGTTGATACTGGCCGCGAAGGAACCGATCAAGACAGGAACGAACTACTGATGTATGATAAAGGTTTACAAGCGGATCCGGAAACAATTGAAAATAGCGCGGAGGAAGAGGAGCAACTAGCAGCTGTAACAGACACAGACGACGACCATGAAGCCCCTCAATAGTCGCCTGAAAAGTCACCGGTCGTCAGACGTTTTAATAAGAAACTCCCTCAATACAGCAAATACCACAAATGCTTTCCCTTCTTCTGAAACAGCCGAAACATCCCCAGCACATGCACTCAGCTCATCTGAAACTGCTGGGGCGTCTCTTAACTCAACACTGGGAACAGACAACACCAGTGAGATACGAAAAAGTTTCGAGAGATCACTTTGCACCTTCCGTGTTAAAACAGGAGAATAGAAATGAACTGATGAAGAGAAAAGGGCCTTTTTATTGTTCAAAGAAGTCCATGGTACAGTGTCTCTAGAAGATGTTCCAGCAAGACTGCTTGAGGAAAGTTTCAATATAGAAGCTGCTTCTTGCTTCAGAAGTTATCACGAACTAAAAGCTGCTGTTCGAATCTTAAAGTTAATAATAATTTGTTGCTTATGGGTTTCTTTCTTTAGTACTAATTGAAGTAACTATAGCCTTTTCTATTCTGTGATTTTAATCTGTAACATTTTGCATTCCTTGGTTCATTTGTATCCACTTTGATTATTCGCTGAATTTACTAATTTAGAAACTACAACTAATTGATTATGGTTGTTAATATTTTAATCCTTTAATCATTAAATACCAGCCTCTTTTAATACCTATTTGGTAGTAAAGCTCTTAATACTGTGCTTGATTTATTGTATATTAGCACCAGTTTCATAAGCCAAACAATTTTTATCTTAGGAAAATAGAAACCAAGCTACCTAAGCTAATACTTTTTGGAGAGTTTTTTGAAAAATCGTACCTGAAAAGCCACTTTTACAGCTGCTCGAATTTTTGAAATGCGTCCAGCTTTAAAGACTAAACCGGAAAATTGACCAGACCAAGATGATCAACTAACTCCACTTAGATTTATTAGTACCGCTAGCCTTCTATGGACATGGTAATGTTCGTAGAACCTAAAAAAATGAACCAAAAATTTCCAATTTAACGAAAAGTGACCGCCCGCTACAAAGTCAATTTCTTCAACTTTTAGAGAGAAAATCGAAAATCCCCGATGTATAAGCTTAGATATGATGCCTAGGAAGGCTATGCAAAAGACCCGACAGCTCTACCTACCCGAAAAATTTTCGGAGAGTTTGAAATAAACTTAACTCACTAATAGTCCTCACCGCTTGCTACTACGGGTTCGCTACTCCGCTTGTTACCCTATCATCGGGTTTCAACCGCTTGTACACCCTCACGGCTCGCTCTAGAATAGCACACGCTAATTTATTATCTTTGTAGATGAATGGGAACGGAACAAAGAAGCAGAGGCAAAAATTGTTAAAAGAAACATAAAAGCTATTCATTTTTCAAACTGTTTTCTGGCCTGGGCCTTCTTCACGTTGGGCAGGTGACTCCAGAATTTCTTCTTACGTTCCCTAGTTCTCGATGTTCTATTGAACTGGACGGCGGCAGCTTCTCTTCGCATAAGTTCTCCAACGTCGATTGATACGAAGGGAAGAATCTCGTCCTGTTTACTGAGTGACAGTGATCTTATTTGACGTTGATCTTTGATACCCAGGCCATTGACTAACATTGACTGCACTTTTGTCAGACGATCTTGATCCTGCAGACGTCCGTACTCCCACCCAGCGACAAAGGCAGGGCCACCCAAAGTGACAACGGAATGCGTCCACATTGTTGGCTGAACTACAAGGCTTTTGTGATCTGGAATAGACACGAAAATGTTTTTCTCCCAGCCCAGAGGAGGACCTGAGCTCGCAATCTCCATGAAACTTTGTACAGTCCTGAGACGTCTATGCAGCCATCATGAAATAGCGATCTCACTTGAGTAGATGAAAACTTGTCCCCATCAAAACGGCGGCAATTGAGTCAGCACACGCCTCAATGTCCGCTTCAAGATGTACTGAATGTGCCAACTGGATCTACTGAAGATTCCAACGACAGCAGAGAACTGAAGACTTGAAGGAACTCGAAAGTACTCAAGTGATCCGCATTGAAAGGCCGGGCTCTATTTTCAAGTTCTGCATCGTCGTGCTGCGAAACTCGTATGTCACCAATGTGCTGTTTTCCGTTTCCTTTGACGTTCCAGTTCTTTGAAGCAGCGTTCAAAGCGGTACACTTGCGGAGCTGATCTACAAATGCGTCTTTTATAGCAAACAGTTCTTGGTCCTTGACTTCTACTGCACGGCTGACCCAATCTCCAGAAGTTGATACAAGTTGTTCATCCCCACCACTTTTCATTTTTTCGCAAATTTGAAGCCATGACTTGTAATTGCGACCATCGATTGTTGGAAGAGAATGGCAACCCTTCGGTTTCGAAGCTTCGATGCTGGAAAATTTCACTCGAAACTCAAATGTTAAATGCGACATAATATCTTGAAGAGTAGAATTTGAAGAAACACGGTAAATAGCTCTAGAATACAATGCTGAGACTAA
This sequence comes from Convolutriloba macropyga, assembly GCF_964194025.1. Lineage (NCBI taxonomy): Eukaryota > Metazoa > Xenacoelomorpha > Acoela > Convolutidae > Convolutriloba > Convolutriloba macropyga. The sequence goes on along the minus strand of NC_134474.1, from coordinate 8,795,559 downwards.
AACATTAGCACTTACAGAATGCAGCAAACAGTTGTATGGCGGCTCAACGAGCGGCGGTGAAAAATGGCCTACAGTGCGTTCAGCCGAATCACTAGTCGTTGTGTTTGTGCGCTCCATCTCCCCCCCCCACACACCTCTGTCGGTAGGCTGAATTTCTGTATCTGGTGTGCGGTCGGGTGAGGCTCCATCTCCTTCCCCCACCCTCTGACTCGCTGGCTAAAGGCTCTCCCGGCCAATGTATTTTGATAAATTTTAGTAGTAGTGCGTGTTAGTAAATAATAGGAGTGCGTGTTAATATCTCAGCGGTGTTTAACAAGTAAAAGACGTATAAAAGTAGACCCGTCAAAAAGACAGGACAGTTGGGGGGTGGGGGGTTGGTACCAAAGATGGGGGAGGGGGGTGGTACCAAAGTGAAGGGGGGTATTCAAATTGGATGAGCGATCGAGTGTTAAGAAGTGAACGAGTGTAAACTAAAGAGTGTGAACGAGCGGCTGTGAAAGAAGTGAATAAGTGTAATTTAAAGAGTGTGAACGAGCGGTGGTGAATTGAACGAGTCCCAAAACTGTAACTTGAAGCAAGTTGTTTATTTTATCAAATGCATTTACATAAACGTTTCCCCGATATCTATGGATATGTAAATTGTCTGACTGTTAAGGTATTGTGTTAAGTTGGAGTGAATGATGACGTTTCATCATTCATTCCATCTCTTGGTACCGAGGTGGGATGCTTTGCCGGGTTGTTACCAAAGTGGGGGGATTTGGGTGGTGGGGTTAACAACAAGTAAAAGACGCATGAAAGTAGTCGCAATTTAAAAGTAGTCCCAACGAATAACAACACTTGCAGCTGTCATTCAATTGCGTAATTTAATCAACTGCCAGCATGTCATTAGCAAAAAGTTAATTGCCCCCGTGTAATTAACAAAAAGAAATTATATTTACTTCAAGTCACAAGTAATGTTATATGCATACCCCCATAATAAAGTGGGGGGCAATGGTGGGGTGTATTCAAACTGCCCCATCGACTGGCGCATCGAATCCATGACAGTAATGTCGATAGCGATGGGCCGTTTGAATTGAAGAGTTATTCTCTAAAATATCGAAATCTTGCGGTAAGTAATGGTAAAGTTCAATTGTGAAGAAACGTTTCTAATTTAAACAAAAAAGCAAGTTACAAAAAAAACTCAGCATATGACAACTGAAAGTTACTACTACCGGAGTTATTACCAATTGTAAATTGGCGTTCGGGCGAACTAAATATTGTCAAGTGTCATGAGATAAAGAAATTTTGCTGTTAATTGTCACTGAGATCGAGTAGTATTTGGCCTCGAGATCAAGTTGAGTAGAAAATGATGATAATTTTTCAATGGACTTTTTTTGCAACTTCTGGCCACAGTAGATTTTTGGTGCTTTTTGGAAAGGAAAATTACCACCTTGTCTTTTCCCTCTTCCTAAAGCACACTGATTTGCCCACTGATTTGTGTATCCTCATTTGAAACATAACTTTTGCATATTGTGTGGTAGAAATATGACTTGTGCTCTGATCTTGGGGTATATCTTGAACCGATGCTTGTCCACTTAACTCAGTATTTGGATTTTGCTCAGTTTTATTGTTTTAATACGATGCTGGTGTTGGTTCTGGTGTGAATGATGGCTGTTGATAGGACTAAAAGTTATTGAAATTCTGTCCTCTGGCTTCCTCTAAGTCTTCTATTTCCTCTACATTTCCTCAAGTTTCTGCGACCGTATGCTGAATTTGTTTGGTAACCTCTGTTTTCAAAGCTTGTTTGCTGCCTCTGTTGGTTCGTTTTGTCTAATTGCTTTGGTAGTGCATTAATTTTGTTTTTCGTAACTTCTTGCCTCTGCGTGATTTTTGAGAGTGCATTAAAGATTTTCTGTTATGGTGCTACTTACTTCATTAAATACTCCTTCGGAGTAGTCGTCCATTTCACACAAATTGTGTTTTATAAGCTGTCTACGGGCAAGAAGACATAGATCCTCGATTGCAGTACTGTCAGCCTGTTCTAAAAGGTTGGCTCTCAACCAACTTGGCATACATTTTTTAAATAATCTTATCTAATGTTCTCCTTGCTGCGCAATCTCTTGGGCCCGAACATTTCGCTAATCAACTGCATGTCTCGCTGCTTGATTCGCTCTTGGAGGATAGACCTCAGAAATCGGGTCAGTGTATGCGCGAAGAGCCACATTTTTAAGATTACCAGAAAATTCTTGGGTGAGTCAGTTCTCTGGTCGAACTTAACACTCTCTATAGCTCTCTCTGTCAAATCCACAATAAGCTTTTTGGTGTGATTTGTGGTTGTGGCATTCTACATTTAGCTTTAATGTGTTTCCTTTACACTCGATGAGTTATTATTTTTTGAGTGTCGTATGACTTAAAATTTTAGGTTCAAAATGAGATACAAAGCAAAATGTTTCTCTTAGCAGAGGTATTTGATTTAGAAGTCTCAAAATGTATTTTTAACAATTGTAGAAATGAGCTGTGTTGAGGCTTTGTTGCCTTAGGCTACTAAGTATTTTTCAAATGATTTCAATTTTCCTTTCATGATTCTTGGATGATCTCACAAGCAACATAAGCCATGATTGTTTGGAATGATTGCAGCCGATTGTGGTTAAAGAGCGTCCATCAAGCTGTTCAATCGCTATATTAATTCACTGCACTGAGAGTAGGAGGAAAAATTAGCTTTTTAACGAACCCCTGCTGTGACTTCTGTGTAGAGCGTGGAAATTGTTTATCCACTTTGTAGGCACTAGGAAATCTGACTTGTTAGACAGATACTGCCGGCGTGTTGTTTAAGCTCGTCACTGTCTTCATGAAATTTGCATTTTGATCAAATTGTCTTCCTTCCTTTCACCGACTCACCAGGTGTGTAGCAACAAAGAAATGTATGTTTTGGTATGGAAAAACTAACAATTTTTAATCAAATCTGTTTGCTTGCTTGTTCTTGTATGTATGCACTATTATTCTAAGGTTTAGGTGTTTCTTCAAGCAGCATTGATGGCCACAAAATTTGCGTCAAGGATTTTTTTTCAACATGCGGAGTCGACAACTTTGAGTAAGTATACAAGAATAATGATGTTTCACTTAAGAAAAGTTAGCAAAAAGGGTGTTCATTTAGAATTGGTAAATTAACAGAGAATTTAAAATTTAATACTGGATTATTCAACTGAATAGTAGAATAACAATTTTTGGTTCTTTTAAGTTATTGTTCAAAATTAAGATGGCGCTTGCTGATAGTTGTTTGTATGTTCTAAGTAAACATTAGCAATCATGCTTATTAAGTTCTTTATTCGAAATTTTCAGTAGGACGTCACTTTTGGTCAATTGATGAAATGCTGCTACAAATTTCACGCTGATGCAAACGTTGCTAATAATTGAAAAATAAATCAAAGATCGATTAGAGTGCTGGAAGTAGGTCAGAAATTAACAAACAACTGCTAACTTTTTGACATCAGATTGGCTCACATAGCAGAAGTTTCTATCAGACATCTTAAGTTGACACCGTGTAAGTAACCCGCCAAAATTTAGCAAGAATTGTGTCAATTAAATTTTTTCATGGGAGGCAGTGGAGCATTGTGTGCTTGAGCAAGCTAAGTTTGTTGGAGATGTCAATACCAGGTTTATGATGTGCAAAGTGGTACTCATTTTTGTCCTTTCTTTTTGATTACTTTGCATTTTCATGGGCCCTGAATAGCTGTCATTTCACAGACTAACAAACCACTTTTAAACGTCTGTTACAAAAAGAGCTGAAATATTTACACAAGCCAAAGATAAATCGTTACAATTATTTTCACTATTGTCAACGGTAACAAAAATTAGAGCGTTTTCGAAATGCTCATTCAATATTCTGGGTAGAAAATATCTTTATTTTAGTTTTCTGGGCTTAAAATATGTTTCACTGTTCTTGGATTTGAAAATTAAAATACCAATTTTCCATTTTTTATATTAAGGGAAGGGAAACAGTTATTTGTCAAAACACGTGCTATGCTGTCTACTTTCCTCCTTCACTTAGATGATAATTTTTCTAAACGATTCCTTATGTATTATCAGCTGTTTAAATTCAAATATATCAAATCTTTGTTTTTCGAATCTATCACGACTGAGCGAACCCGTGGAAAAAAAAGAATGAAAGATTTATAAGATTTACTCAAAGAATGAAAGATTTGACTAAACACTGATAACTTTTTTGTCTTTGGTGCTGAAAACAGTAAGAGGTTAAATGAAAACTGGTTGTTTTTAGATTCTAGAATGTTAAAACGATCACAATCTTTAGCTGCGCAGTTTGTGCGGACGTGTTACGCCAATACTCGACCCTCTCTCAATATTGGTAAAGATACCAAGGTAATATGTCAGGGCATGACTGGAAAACAGGGCACTTTTCACACCAAGCAGGCGATCGAGTATGGCACTAATGTAGTCGGAGGGGTGTCTCCTGGCAAAGGGGGACAGACACACCTGGGTATGTGTGAAATCATACGCCGTGATTTTATATACGTATATGATGATAATATTAGCCTGCATTGTACGCTTCAATTATTGCTATTACTGTTGTAAGGAATTAAGAACATGTTTTGCTACTCTAATTGAAATTGATTAAGGGTCACGTGTTCAATTTTTTAATGATTATGAAGTTACGTTACTTGAAAGACAAGTGTTTGAAATTTTATTTATCAAGGAAAATGGGAGGGCTAAGAGAGCCGAATGAAGACAAATACATGAGACATGGGTTAACTGTTTAACTGTTCAATGATTTGTTTCATTTGAACTCTGATTTCGTAAACGACTAAACAGGAACAAGATTTGTTCAATTAAGTTATTCTTCATCAGAATTTCAATTTTTTGAGCATCGCGTCTTTGGTCCCAGTGATTTTTCTAAACCAAGTTTTCAGCAATCTATTTCGTGGCTATTTTCTGGCGTATGTGCCGGCTATTCGTGATTCATTTAGATCCTTGTTTAAATGTTGTAGCTCATATAGTACTGTATCGGTGCTTCATCTTGTCGGTAACATTTTAGACCTGCCCGTGTTCAACACCCCAAAAGAGGCCAAAGAGGCAACAGATTGTGATGCGACAGTGATCTATGTACCCGCACCCCTGTGTGCTCAGGCCATCACAGACGCCATAGATGCAGAGATCCCTCTCATAGTGTGTATAACTGAAGGAATCCCACAACATGACATGGTCAGAGTGAGACACAAACTGGTCAGGCAGAACAAGTCCAGGTTAATTGGACCCAACTGTCCAGGTGAGTGGGAAGATGAGGTACATTTTTGATTCATTGTTTCGTTGAGGCGTGAATTATTTTTGACTCGGCTATCTGTATGGAAGAACTGTTGCGTTACTGATAGGATCTTTAATAGAGAATGCCCGGGAATGAAAAATGAGACATGATAAATCGAATGTTGTGAAATTGTAAATCGTAGACATTCATTCGTTCGTTTGTTGTAAATCGTAGAAGTTCGCGCACCTTCTAGCGGGAGGGGGGATGGGTTCGAGTTGCCGAAGAATTGATACCTTCGGTTCCATTATGTGATATTAGCTCATAATAAGTAATATAAAATTGCCTACAGAGCTCGTGGGCAAAAAGAAGGCGAGATTGTCGATTTTCTCAGATCATGGTTAGTTTTACTGTTACAGGTGTCATCAAAGCTGGCGAATGCAAAATAGGAATAATGCCTGGTCACATCCACCAGGCAGGCAGGATAGGAATTGTATCCAGATCAGGAACCCTGACCTACGAGGCAGTTGCCCAGACTACAGCCACTGGACTGGGACAGACTCTCTGTGTAGGTATCGGAGGCGACCCTTTCAATGGCACTGACTTCATAGACTGCTTGGACATATTTTTGAAGGACCCCAAAACAGAAGGTAGGTTTTAATGGACCCCAAAAACAGGAGGCAGGTGTTAATAAGTTTTAATATAGGCTTAGGTTTTCCCTTTGATTTTTCCCCGCATTGCCTCACTAAACGAAACCTAAGTTTCATTATTAATAGCCGCACAGCGATAGCTGGTGCTATTATTGGCCTTCTCTTGTTTTTTTTTTTACAATTCAAAGAATTTGAATTGTATTGGGACGCTGTCTTTTTACGACTCGAAGAGGAGTATCGAAGAAGTCCTTTTTTTAATCAATTTTATTGGAGTGATTTTTGAAGCGGGAAATGAAACGCGTGAAAAAATTTGGAGTGATTTTGGTACTGAACAAAAGTGAAGAGCGGAGCGAAACGAGATTGGTTTTTGTTCATAACGCTGTTTTTGAGAAAGCGAGACATTGATGTGAGAAAAAATTTCCTCTAAGCGAGCGAAATTTTTTTGTTCACGTGCGGCTTTTAAAAGCAGTTTTTTGATGGTTATGAGGTTTGATTATGATATTGTATTACTTTTAGGCTTGTTTTGATGGGAGTTGAAGGTTTCAAGAAGTTAACTTGAGTTTAATGCTAATTTGGAGGTTTTTGATCAGTTTTGCTGATTTTTAGACGAAATTTAATGATTTTTTGCCTGTTTTTTTTGTTTTAATGCTTTACGTGGGATTTGAATAGAAACTTGTTACTTAAGGATTTTTCGGATACCAATTGATTAAAGTTTTATAGTTATAAAACATTTGTTTCTTAGGAAGATTGACAGAAAAATTGAGAAATTTTAAACAATTCTTATTTTTTGCAGTTTTTCTTTTTAATAGCCGCCTTCATGTTCTCAGCCGGCTATTATAGCGCTCCTATTTTTTTTTACTTCGTCGAATAAAAAAATGTTTCGCTTTACCTCATTTTGCCGCTTTTTCAACATTTTACGTGATATCTTTTTGACTTCTCTAGGCTAGTTTCTCTTCTCTCATTCTGCTAAAAGTGATTTCGAACATCAATTGCTCAGCAAAGCAATTCAAAATGAACAGAGTCAGTATAAAAAATTGAAGTCAGAAGTAGAAACGGGATAAACCCATAAAGCCCAATTTTAGATGCCCGCTATTTGAACTTAGTTCCTATAAGTCTTAGTTACCATCTCTAAGCCTATTATGACTTGCCCTTTGTTTTGAGAGCTTTTTTTGCTCTAAGTGCAAAGGAACGTTACTCGGCTTTATGTTTCCTTATACTATTAAAAAAACTCATTAAGTTTTTCTATTTTTTTGTTCAATTTGTTTTTGAATGCCGTTTCTATTCTTTCTTAAATTTTCTATAGCGTTTGTGGAGGTTTACTGTTCACAATAGTTGTTCTAGTTGTTTAGTCATATGTATGGGCAATTTTGTCCGAGTCCTTTCCGGAATTCTTCCGGCTATATTTTTTAATCAATTTTATTGGAGTGATTTTTGAAGCGGGAAATGCAACACGTAAAAATTTGGAGTGAATTTGTTGCTGAACAAAATGAAGTGTGGAGCGAAAAGAGTGGTTTTTTTGTTCATATCGCTGTTTTCTAGAGAGCGAGAAATTGAAGTGTGAAAAAAAATCTGTAAGCGAGCGAAATTTTTTCTTCACGTGCGGCATTTTAAAGCAGTTTTTTTGTATTTGGTTAAGAGGTTCGGTTGTGATTTTGTTTTAGTTTTTGGCTGGTTTTGGTAGTGGTTTGAAAGTTTCTGAAATTCATATGAATTTAATGCTAATTCGTAGGTTTTTATGTGTTTTGCTGATTTTCGGGCTATTTTTTGCGTTTTTTGACGATTGTTTTACCGACTCAAATGAGTATTGAAAAGACCCCTTCTACTTGAGCAAGTTTAATATAACAGTTGTGTACAGTTTGGTAAATATGAATCATTTTTTGAGGAGAAATATGACAAAGAAATGAGGAAAATCGGAACTATTTTTAATTTTTGCAATTTTTCGGTTTTCTGTTTTTAGACCAGTTTCCTAGCCTATTATGACTTGCATATTGTTTTGCGAGCATCTGGATACCCTTTTGGCTCAAAGGAATTTTTCTTTGGATTTGTATGCTTTTGTAATAAAAAATTTATTAAATTTTTTCCAGTTTTTTTAGTACAAATTGTTTTTAAGAGCTTTTTTCCCCCTAATTTGGCCTCAATTATTTTTAAAAAATCACAAAGGTGGTTTTAGTAAGTAATAGTTGTTTTGATGAAGTAATTTTGGCAGAGATAGTTGTTTCGGTATCTCAATTTATAACAAAATTTGATCAGATTTTATCATTTTTTAACAGATTTGATTTTTTGTTTTTACTTTTTTGTTTTATGGTTTTGTTTCAAGATAATCATAAATTATTGGAGGACCGTTTTGTCTGACGAGTAGTTGGATGGAGTTTAAATGAATTTCCTTTTCGAGTCGTTTCCGGAATTCTTCCGGCTATATTTTTTTTAAGATCTGCTCACATTTTCATGATTTTTGGACTCAGATTGGAGTAGTGATTTTGGTGACGCCGAAACAGGAAAGGGAGCCAAAAAGCGAGTTGTTATGCGGCGTGATTTTTTGCGCTCTAATTTTAAAGTAGAGTAAGAAAACGGTGTTTGAACAAAAATTTGCTTTAGCTAGTGGTTTTTTTGTTCACATGCGATAATTTCACTTTGATTTTTACTGTTTTTTGCAACTGTTTGGCTTGGATTTTGTTCTAAATGGTTTTTCCAATCCATTCAGAGTTCATTCTAGGCGTAGTTTTGTTGTTTGAACCAAATTTCCACTTCTCGCTAGTGATTTTTTTTCACATGCGACATTTTGACATTGATTTCTGTTTTTTTTAACTTTTTTTGAGCTGATTTTTCAGAAATAGTTTTTCCAATTCACTCATAGTCCGTTCTAGGTCTAGTTTTTTTGTTTGATCAATAAAAATTCTTTGAATTGTAGTTCAGGACTTGTCCTGCTATGTTTTTTTTTTTCGTTGTCGCGATTTTTGTTACGACCATTTGACGTCACAACCACTTCAAATCTGCTTTTTGTTCATTCGTTCATGCAATTTCAACTGAATTGCGTGCGTGACGTCTTTTTTCGCTCTTAGTGGAGCGAGTTTTTTTGTTCATTCGCGTGATTAATTTTCGGTCACATTTGACTTACCTCACTCAAAAATGACCTTCTCACTTTGAAATTGACTTTTATTCTAATTCAAAGAGATAAGGTCAAATGGGTATGTGTCACTCTAAGTGAATGTTATTTGAGAGCAGCTAATAGAGGCAGCAAAAACTTATACAGATTTTTAATCAAAATATAACATATCAGCCTTCAATGAAAAGACAATTTTTTTGTCTTTCTAGTCTGTCTTTCTGTTTTTTTTGAGACTGCAGATCTACGAAGCTATTGCGGCTATTTTCTGGCAATCTGCCAGCTATGTTTATAATTTGAGTACCTACCATTAGGTTTTTGTACGGTAATGGATGTGGAATGTTTTTTGGTGGGGCATCTGAGGCGAGTCTGTTATGAGACTTTTTCAATGAATCTAACGACTATAGTAAGCTGTGATGCATCCATCCACCTCTAAATTCTTTTAAATAGTAGTAATCAGATAAGTCGGGGGATATAATTTAACAGTCAGTTAATTTTCATTTAAGACAAGTAGTCTAATTGGCTCATTCTTTTCCTAAAGATGTGTAGTATGATCTAACAATTTCGGTGATGCTCTGTGCAAAATGGTGACCCAAGTCTTGAACTTCACATTTCTGTTCATTTTCTGCAGCTAATTTTCTGGGCAATGGCTTCAAAAATTTTCTTAGATTGAGCAAAGGCGTCCTTTTTTAATTCTCTCGAACGAATATTGAGGCAATTATTGTAGACATGTGTGTCTTTTTATGCAAAATTGTCGCTTGACCGTTTTCTTCTAGAAAACATTCATTCAATTTCTTATCTCAAGTGGCTTTTTCAGGCTTGACTTTTTGATTTTTTTTTGCGTAAATCGAATTGAGTGAATTCAGAAATTGTCTGTTGCTAAAATTTTCATCCGAAAGGACCCCTTCACAGTCAGCAGTTTTTACACCATAAAAGTTTCTCAAGCCTACGCCCCCCTTCATAATTGTTCGACTCGTCAGTGGTTCAAGAGCAGTTCGTCCGACGGTAGTCGGTTTGTTTGTGTAACATCAAAACCATCTTGTTATATCGTAAAGGCGGTAGAGTAAATAACGTCTTCTGTTTCAGGAATCGTTCTAATTGGTGAAATCGGAGGATCGGCTGAAGAAATGGCCGCCGATTTCCTAAAAGAGCACAATAGCGGCGACAATGCCAAACCAGTTGTTAGTTTCATCGCCGGAGTCACGGCGCCACCCGGTCGCAGAATGGGCCATGCCGGAGCTATTATATCCGGCGGAAAAGGAGGAGCCACGGAAAAAATTGCCAGATTGAGAGACGCCGGGGTGAATGTTACAATGAGTCCAGCGCAAATGGGGTCAACATTGTTGCTTGAGTTTCAGAAACGCGGTTGGGCTTCTTAAACTGTAAAAACTACGCTTTCTAATTTCTTAACCCCCCGAGGGAAATTACTTAAATAGTTGACGATTGTTCGATTGAAGATAAAAATTGATATTTTCACCTGACATGTTTTTCTTTTCAAATTTCGGATCTTTTCCATTTGTATCCCCCCACCCCCAACCCGTTACAGAACACGTGCTTTTATTAAAAAACACTATTTAAAAATATTGAACGTGCGACGGGGGGGGGGGTGCAAATAATATGCACCCACTAAGCTGGAGGTGCACAAACGAAAAGATCCCAAATTTCTTTCATAATTGAGACTTAAATTCGCTGGAGACGCAAGGCCACAATTTGTTGTATCGCTCGTCGATTTAATTTGTTATGTTGCTGATATAGAATGGTGGACGGTTGGTTGCGAGTGTTTGCGACCCGTCATTTCACGATCAATTTACCACAACAAAGACTTAAACGTTGATTTCAAGTGAATTGAAGCTCGTTGAAATTTCACAATGTTAATTTTCTACAATATATTTTAAGCAAGAATATTGGTCAGATGTGCCATTTAGCTTTTTAGCTTTGATTTCAGTTAAGATTTGTCCAACTTTGCTCCTTACGAATGAATAGCTGTTAGGAATCAATCCTTATTCGGCTGTTTTGTTTTGTACAAATAGGTGTTTCGAACAGGTGTTTCAAATTTTTAAAAGACGTACGTGTCGGACTTATGAATTTTGCTATTTCCTTCACACTTCATGTCATTTTTTGTTGTGAGCTTTATAGAGCCTTGAGACCAAAGTAGGAGTTAGTTTTCTAACATTTTGGTAGTTGATATTTGTTGTACAGCTATGTCTTAAAACTACATTTCTGAGTTTTTCGTTTTATTGTAGCTGCAAATCTGTAAGCTAAGAGAGTACCCATATCGGGGTGCTCTTGGTTTTGTTTCGTTTTCTGACGTTTTGGTTTTACATTTTATGACGCAAACCTCAAAGAAGCATTTTAAATATCTTTTCATGCCGCTTTTTCTTTGCAAATTTGCTGCTTTTGTTCGACGTTATGAATTGGTCTGGAACGAAGTTTGAAGCAATTTTTTTAGCCTGTGTTCTTTTTGCAACATTTTTGCTTGACCATTTTTGTCTAGAACATTTTTTCGAATTTTTTTGTTGAGTGACATTTTCAGGCTTGACATTTGGGTTTGTTGTTGACCCCTTCTAACTTGTTTGCCTCACCAGTCGTTCGAGAGCAATTCTTGCGACGTTAGTTTCAAGCTGAATTTTGTGATACGTTTGAAGGTCAATAAAGGGGTTCTTAATAATAATGGCTGTTTGGCTTTTTGACAAAAATTTCTTCATTTAATTTTAGTTCCTAAAGGTGTTATGTATCACCAGCGAATCAATCAACTTTTATTGCTATCTATTTTCTATAGCTTAGGTTTATTTTGCAGCAATTCCGACAATCATTGGCTAAGTTTCATTCTGTCAGCTGTTTTTGCAAATCACAATTGTTAAGTGCATTGTTCCGACTTTGTTTTCCCCCCTATTTTGATAGTTAAGCAATGCCGCTTTTCAAGCGTTAATTTTGTGAGAGATTCTTTTAAATTGCTCTCTTAGAGAAGCAATTATTGTAAACGTGTGTGTTTTTTATGCGAAATTTTCGCTTGACCGTTTTGACATTTTTGACCGTTCCGACCCGTCATTTCACGATCAATTTACCACAACAAAGACTTAAACGTTGATTTCAAGTGAATTGAAGCTCGTTGAAATTTCACAATGTTAATTTTCTACAATATATTTTAAGCAAGAATATTGGTCAGATGTGCCATTTAGCTTTTTAGCTTTGATTTCAGTTAAGGTTTGTCCAACTTTGCTCCTTACGAATGAATAGCTGTTAGGAATCAATCCTTATTCGGCTGTTTTGTTTTGTACAAATAGGTGTTTCGAACAGGTGTTTCAAATTTTTAAAAGACGTACGTGTCGGACTTATGAATTTTGCTATTTCCTTCACACTTCATGTCATTTTTTGTTGTGAGCTTTATAGAGCCTTGAGACCAAAGTAGGAGTTAGTTTTCTAACATTTTGGTAGTTGATATTTGTTGTTCAGCTATGTCTTAAAACTACATTTCTGAGTTTTTCGTTTTATTGTAGCTGCAAATCTGTAAGCTAAGAGAGTACCCATATCGGGGTGCTCTTGGTTTTGTTTCGTTTTCTGACGTTTTGGTTTTACATTTTATGACGCAAACCTCAAAGAAGCATTTTAAATATCTTTTCATGCCGCTTTTTCTTTGCAAATTTGCTGCTTTTGTTCGACGTTATGAATTGGTCTGGAACGAAGTTTGAAGCAATTTTTTTTAGCCTGTGTCCTTTTTGCAACATTTTTGCTTGACCATTTTTGTCTAGAACATTTTTTCGAATTTTTTTGTTGAGTGACATTTTCATGCTTGACATTTGGGTTTGTTGTTGACCCCTTCTAACTTGTTTGCCTCACCAGTCGTTCGAGAGCAATTCTTGCGACGTTAGTTTCAAGCTGAATTTTGCGATACGTTTGAAGGTCAATAAAGGGGTTCTTAATAATAATGGCTGTTTGGCTTTTTGACAAAAATTTCTTCATTTAATTTTAGTTCCTAAAGTTGTTATGTATCACCAGCGAATCAATCAACTTTTATTGCTATCTATTTTCTATAGCTTAGGTTTATTTTGCAGCAATTCCGACAATCATTGGCTAAGTTTCATTCTGTCAGCTGTTTTTGCAAATCACAATTGTTAAGTGCATTGTTCCGACTTTGTTTTCCCCCCTATTTTGATAGTTAAGCAATGCCGCTTTTCAAGCGTTAATTTTGTGAGAGATTCTTTTAAATTGCTCTCTTAGAGAAGCAATTATTGTAAACGTGTGTGTTTTTTATGCGAAATTTTCGCTTGACCGTTTTGACATTTTTGACCGTTCCGACCCGTCATTTCACGATCAATTTACCACAACAAAGACTTAAACGTTGATTTCAAGTGAATTGAAGCTCGTTGAAATTTCACAATGTTAATTTTCTACAATATATTTTAAGCAAGAATATTGGTCAGATGTGCCATTTAGCTTTTTAGCTTTGATTTCAGTTAAGGTTTGTCCAACTTTGCTCCTTACGAATGAATAGCTGTTAGGAATCAATCCTTATTCGGCTGTTTTGTTTTGTACAAATAGGTGTTTCGAACAGGTGTTTCAAATTTTTAAAAGACGTACGTGTCGGACTTATGAATTTTGCTATTTCCTTCACACTTCATGTCATTTTTTGTTGTGAGCTTTATAGAGCCTTGAGACCAAAGTAGGAGTTAGTTTTCTAACATTTTGGTAGTTGATATTTGTTGTTCAGCTATGTCTTAAAACTACATTTCTGAGTTTTTCGTTTTATTGTAGCTGCAAATCTGTAAGCTAAGAGAGTACCCATATCGGGGTGCTCTTGGTTTTGTTTCGTTTTCTGACGTTTTGGTTTTACATTTTATGACGCAAACCTCAAAGAAGCATTTTAAATATCTTTTCATGCCGCTTTTTCTTTGCAAATTTGCTGCTTTTGTTCGACGTTATGAATTGGTCTGGAACGAAGTTTGAAGCAATTTTTTTTTAGCCTGTGTCCTTTTTGCAACATTTTTGCTTGACCATTTTTGTCTAGAACATTTTTTCGAATTTTTTTGTTGAGTGACATTTTCATGCTTGACATTTGGGTTTGTTGTTGACCCCTTCTAACTTGTTTGCCTCACCAGTCGTTCGAGAGCAATTCTTGCGACGTTAGTTTCAAGCTGAATTTTGCGATACGTTTGAAGGTCAATAAAGGGGTTCTTAATAATAATGGCTGTTTGGCTTTTTGACAAAAATTTCTTCATTTAATTTTAGTTCCTAAAGGTGTTATGTATCACCAGCGAATCAATCAACTTTTATTGCTATCTATTTTCTATAGCTTAGGTTTATTTTGCAGCAATTCCGACAATCATTGGCTAAGTTTCATTCTGTCAGCTGTTTTTGCAAATCACAATTGTTAAGTGCATTGTTCCGACTTTGTTTTCCCCCCTATTTTGATAGTTAAGCAATGCCGCTTTTCAAGCGTTAATTTTGTGAGAGATTCTTTTAAATTGCTCTCTTAGAGAAGCAATTATTGTAAACGTGTGTGTTTTTTATGCGAAATTTTCGCTTGACCGTTTTGACATTTCGAGTGACTTTTACGCCCTTGACTTTTTGTGTCTCGTGTGATCTAAAATTCTCTCTCAATCACAATTTCAAGCAGCTAAACTCAATTGGGGGCACTTTAATACTAAAAGTTAAATGAAAAGGCACCGAAACTGGTGCCATTTTTCACTTTAGATCTTAATAGTGGTATATGTTAACCTCTAGTGTGGTTATTTGAAGCCCACTGTTGAACTTCTTAGTCCCATTTAGGCTCCCCTTCCCCCGACTGACACAGGCTGCAATTGATTAGAGCTCCCACTAGTCGTTCGAGAGCAATTCTTCCGACGTTTAGTCGTTTATGTTCGATGTTTTTTCTTTTGGTCAAAATGAATGCGCTCTCCACAATTCTCCACAATTCCCTTTCGCAGTATAGCTCAAAGTGGTTTTTCAGCTTTCGAAGGAAGATGGATTTAAATTCATTTTAGATATAACAGATGTGTGTCTGGGGACTAGGAACATGTCTGGGAAATTTTTAAAATTAAAAATGTCTATTGTGAGCAAATTTTTAGAAGTCTGAAAGTTGTTTTCGATATATTTTTTTTGTAATTCATTAGGTTCTGATTTCTCAATTTTTTTGTCTTTTTATTAGAGGTCTGTGAATCCACACCGATCAATTTTATCGTCACTTAGATGCCTAATTGAGTCTTTTTATCTGAAAGTTGATAAAAACGATAAATTATCCCATTTTTTAAGACCTTTTTTCAACTTACTATTTTTTCTATTACAAAAAAGTTTGAAATTAGAAAATTATTATTCAGATAAGAATGCGATCTTGACTGCCTAATCTTAAGCTTCTGATTGAATATCATACACACGGGAAAAGAAATCGATTTGAATGAAAACTTCAGTTCTTTTAGCATATAAGATTTTTTTCAGTGTCCCTAAGAATGCGAAATCAATTGCTCTCAAACGACCTTTCATGGTAGTAACTTGGGTACTGATACTGTTTTTTTTGCAAATTTTTGCTGGATCAATTTTTCATGAGACCGGTTTTCTTTCTTATTATCAAAACGGAATAAAGTGATGGAGCTCGAACGTTATAGGCTCACGTAATTGATAGGCTCTAAGTGTACTGTTAACCGAAGCTGCTGATGAAGCAGTAGTTCCACGGATGAAGACAGGTTTGTCAAACATCCCCTCCAGTCTATTCAGGCACTCCTTACACTGAGGTGAGCCCCCCCCCCCCCACAGCAGTCAGTGAAGATGACCTGGTGTTGCTTCTAAGAAATTAAGTTCTTAAATTATTTGAAAAGATTGATTAAGTTCTCGAATGTTATAAAATCAATGCCAACTCTTAGCCTTTTGCAGGGCAAAATTGTTTTAAAATGAGTTTTGTTGAAAACTATATTTTTTTAGTGGAAGATAGGACATTTTTTTAGGAGAGTTTTGAAGTTTTTCTTCGCTAGTTTTGACGTGTCTACTTGTTAAAAAAATTTCTAGTTAGGATTGTCCAAAGAAAAAGTATTTTTTTTGTTTTGTGTAATGGTTGTACATATATGCTGCAAGCCAAAAGCCTAATTCGATGGCAAATCGCTTCTTTTTCTCGTATTAGATGGCAAAAAAAACGTTGCGAAGAAAAATGGTGTTTTTCCACCGATTGAACCGTAGAAAGTTTTATATAATACAGAAAGGGTATGAGATGTTTAGTTTGTATGGGTTACAGCTCTTTTGACTTATTGGCTAGTTAATTGCTCCCGAGAGAAGTGTGGTGTGATACAATTTTTGTTGTAGTATGTTTAATTGCTCTCAAGCAAAGTTTGTTGCAAATATATATTGGTCCTATAAGTAGTCTTTTTGCTAATGCAATTTTTTGGTTGACTGATTTTTCTTCTGATTCATTTGACTTTTCTTCCTTAAAAACGGGTGAATGAGGTAGCGCTCGGAGGGCATTAAGTGGCCGAGCACATCTCTTAGAGCCTTGCTGGTACTTAGAGCCTTGCTCTAAGTATGCGATTCACCAAAACTCTTTTGAGACAATTTCAGGGAGGGCGTTTCTTAGCCTTAAAAGTTTGAGATTAAGTCACCCCCACAAGTCGCACTTGAATGACTGTTCATCGAACGAAACGTGAGAAACTGGTAAAGCCCGACTTCGAAAAGTCGCTGAGCAGCTCTTAGAGCTTTGCTAAGTGTAAGGTCCAACCAACGAAGCTACTGAGTAATACTTGAGGAATCAGAAGTCATTTCTTGTGAGGCCGACAGAACTGTAGAATACACCAATAACTCGTGTTTAAAATCATGTGTCTTTCCCATTTTTCAAAATGTGGGAATAAATATGCGAGGCAGGCTTGTTTTTTTTTGCAGTCCAATTTTTATTTTTTGTTTACGCATCGTCGCGAAAAAAAGTGAATTATTATATTGTAGCCCTAAGAGGCTGGTTTTGATAAAAGCAAATAAATTTTATCTCTGGCAAAGAAAGGGTGTTCTTTGAAAAAATGAAGAAAAAGAAAAAAGAAGATTTGGTGTTGTTTTAAAATTTATTTGTTCTGATAAAATTTTGGTTACATTAATTTGAAAATATATATTGAATAAACAATTTTCTTCAGAAACGAGAAGTGAAAATTGCTTTCTGACTCAAAAAACAAAAACCCAAAAGACGAAAATAATTGACATGATTTTTTATAAATTTTTACTAGTTTTTCTCTTTCCCTGTTACTATTTATTGAAATTATTTTTTATAAATTTTTACTAGTTTTTCTCTTTCCCTGTTACTATTTAAAGTTTTTAAAGTTTGAAATGTCTTTGTAGTTCAACCAGCTTCCGATATAGCCAAAACCGGAAAATCTTTTAAAAACTTTGAAATCGAAAAAATTAAATCAAAGGAGGCTAAAATTTTAGTTTCGTCCTTTTTTCTTTGAAAAGTTGCACAATTTTAAAAATTTGGTTTTTCATTTTTTAAAAAAAAGAGAAAAGTTGTTTCTTTTGGTTAATTAATCGTGATGCTGCAACTGACTTGATTTAAGCTAATTTAAGCTATTAACTAGTGTAAATACTGGCGCAAATTTACGCTGTACCTAGTAGGGTACAATTTTTTGTTTGGGTTTATTTCACATTAAATTTTGTGAAATGGTTCTATAGTAGTCATTCAAAATAGAACAAAAAAAACTTCATAGAACGAAAAAATTTTATGATCTGGTAAAATTATATCAGAATGAGCGCGTCCCGATTGCTTCTTCTTTTTCAAAAATCTGTTTATTATAAAATAATTGATAACGCAAGTGGTTTTTCATCTGGTAAAATTATATCAAAATGATGGTTCCGAGTTGTTATTTTATTTCAAAATGAAAAAATCGTACTGAAGATTGCTACCGAAGAAATGCTTCAGCTTGAGTTTTGAAAAATCGATAGTCAAAACAGTTTTTTGTCTCAGAACAAGGAAGAGATTTTGACAAACTTTAGACGCATGTTCGAACATTCTGTGCTACGCATTCTCGCGCGAGCAGCCTTATTATTTTTTTTATCAGCTATATATTTTTTGGCAGTATTTTTAACATATTTGGTTATGTATTGATTTAACTTGTTTTAAAAAATCTACGAGCTCATGTTATTTTATAGTGATACAATGACAAGATCCATAATGATCAGATAGCATTCGAATAATTAGAATATTGGCTAAATAGATATGGTTGATTTCTCAAGTACTGCTTTAATAGCGGATACGAAAATCACGAACGTCTGTAAGGTAGGTGCGTATAAGGCTTAAGTACTGTCATCAAATTGTGGAGCGTTAGCTGTGAATAACGGAGCCGAAAATATCTTAGTGTATATTTGATAGTTCTTTTTGACCGATCATGTCTTTAAAGAAACTTAAAATTTTTTGAGGCAGGATTCTTTAGCTTTCTTGTTCTCTCGAAAACGATTCTGTTTCGGCAGAGTGAAATTTTTTGAGCTGACCATTTTTATCAATGTTGAATCAGCTGCTGAAGATTGCATTCTAGCGTTTGTGAACCGAAGATTATAATCTAATGAACATTTTTTGTGACTTATTAGGTTCAGTTCCTGATATACAGTTATCATAAAATGAAATCTATGCAGTCTTCGTCGTTCTCTGAGCAAACGAATGCTTCTAATTTTAAATTTTATCAGATCTGATAAAATATCTGTAGCGTAACTTAGAAAAATAGGGTAAACTAGTTTTTGTGGAGCATTCGAAAATTTAGTCTAATTTACACAAAGTTCCAGATTTCATGCTCGGAGGCGGATTCCTAGCAACCGTGTTCCACCAAGGACGCGGGCTGCTTTCAAAACCAGCCTCCAAAGTCCTGTCACGTGTCAATAAATATATTCTACCTCAAACCCATTCGACCAGTTTAGACTTCACAAGGCAGCCGCATGACATCGGACATTTCCGAAGTGTCAAGTGGCGACCATCGAGGGCGACTCCAATCACGAGGTACAATGGGTACTCAATTCATAAGAGAATTGCCACTGGCAGACGAGGAGTTGAGATTCTTCTTAAGAAAATGTCGAACGGGGAGAAATTTATTGCACCTTATTGGGGATTGAGGTGAGGATTACCTTGTTAATTGCTCTTGAACGAAGTTCATAGCAATTATTGTAAACGTGTTGGTCTTTTTTGTGCAAATTTTTCGCTTGACCATTTTGCGTTTTTCTTCTAGAACATTCTTTGACATCTCAAGTGACTTTTTCACGCTTTCGTTCTTCATTTATGAGTGATCTCGATTGCTGTCACTCCGAAGTAATGCCTGTTGCTAAAATAAAATCGATTGCAGCATAGCAAAAAATAGGCCTGATAGCCGAGTGGGTAGTGCTTCTGGTCAGGGAGTGGGAGGGCAATGGTTCGAATCGGCGTGGTAAACTGTTTTTGCACCCGTAAAGAAAAATTTAGCTACAGCCACTGAATTAGATTGCCTCGCCTGTCGTTCAAGAGCAATTCTTCCGACATTAGTTGGTTTATGTTTAATTGGTCTCATCCTCGAAAACGATATAAGCAAACAGGTAGGTAACGCAGGGAGGGCCCAAGTTTCCCTTGAAGACTTTGGGCTTACTGGACTCCAAGCATGCGATTAACCGAAACTGTTTTGGAGACATAATTTTATTGTGTGAGGGAACGTCCGAGTTGACAAACGGACACGTTTCGCGCCTCCTCCAATATCAGCCTCCACACCCCTGCACATCGTTCCACCCGTAGCCCAGCTCGCTCGACCCCCTGCCGTACGCTACCGAGGAAGCCAAATGCTCACCAGGGGTTTGAGAGCAATTCGCACTGCTATTTTTGATATTTTCAAGTTACTTTTTTTTTGCAGGCCGTTTTTGCTACTTTTCGATTTTTGTTTCGTTTTATTGCATTCGTTGAAAATTGGAAAGACATCTATTGCTAAAAGACGTTTCAGTTACAAACTAATTACAATACCGTTGACATAAAACAGTGTTTTGTAGCGAAAGTTCACAAATAATAAGGTAATATGTACTTATTTTTGTTGCGTGCTTGGAGTTTCTGTTTTTCTTCAGATTTTTACAGCTCTGTGAGCTAATTATGGCTTTCCTAATTTGCTTTGGCATTTTGATAGTCTCGATTTTTTTTAGAGATTTAAAGAGAAATATTTTTATAGACATTTCTATTATATCAGGATTTTATTGAATTTCTATTTTGGTTCGGTTGGTTTCGGGGTTTAAGTGTTCCATTGCCTTATTTAACTTTAAATTGATTTTTTTTTGTGTCTTGGAAAGTTTCAGTATGTAATAGTTTTGTGAGGTGCTATTGTTGGCAGAGAGGAGTCATTGAGTAATTTGAGGAATTGTACGGGTTTGGAATTTATTTTTGGGCTATCTTTTAAGATATGTTCGGCTTATGTCACTGAGATGTCAATCTTGATTGATGGTTTTAGTTGCGCTAGAATAGTAAAAGAAGCTAAAAAACGATGAATTTTGGAGCGTTTTTTTTCAAATGACCTTGAAGTAGTGATAAATTGGTGTTTGAACTGTTTTCTGTTTTTGAAAGTAATTATTTTTACTTCAGGTAATTCGACTTCTATTTTGGCTGTTTTTCCTGATATTTTTAATTGTTTTCAGATGTCATGCATGTATTCTAGAAACGCCTAGTTGTCTTTTTGAACTCATGAAAAGTCAGTCAATGGTTTTTTACGACTTCGACAGTGTTTGTTTTATGACATATCGGTTGTTTCTTGTTTTGCCGTTTTTGTAGTTTTTTTCTTTTCTTGTTAGTCTCAACAAACGACTGTTTTAATTGAACATTTGATGAAGCGTAGTGGATGCGATGTAATTTATGCCTAGAATCGTTTATATCCCATTACCAAACGATAGGAACTATCAATAATGAGATTATACATTAAAATCTTTAGATAACAATTGAAACAATTAGATAACAGTTAGTTTCAATTGTTATCTGAAGATTTTGTCTACTTTATCACGACAATTCTTCCCGGTTGTTTAGTTCTTTGTTGTCCAACAAAGAATTAAAAAATGGGGAAGAGTAGTAGTGATAAAGTAGATAAAATTTTAAGATAACAATTGAACCTAACAATTGTTTCCATTGTTATCGATTGATTTTTTTCTACTTTATCGCCAATATTTTTCCCGGTTTTTTAGTTCTTTGTCGCCTTAATGTATCATCTAATTATTGATAGTTCCTATCGTTTGATAATGCGGAATAAATGATTTTAGTTGAGTTAGTAGTATCGTTCTTGATTTAATCAGTTTTTTAAAATAAAATTTCTTGAATTTTTGTTTTGCTGGTTGCATTCTTTTTCTTTTGTTTGATAATCTAATTACCGACTGGTATTAGTGGCTATCTTTTGTCGCGTAACAGATGCTATGTATTAGTTTCAATTGATTTCTAGTTTTGAAACTTTCTTGTTGCGGTATCATTGATCACAGTTCTCATCGAGTTAATGATTTATAATGTGTTCAGTTCACAGTTGGTGTTTTTTACTTGGATACTATATATTTCAAAAAAGCATTTGCGATTTTTTTTGTTCTGTGAGAATTTTGTACTGTTGAATGTCAAATCACTCAATCTGATTACTTGTCAGATCAATCATGGTTAGCTAAAGCGGCCTAAGTTGTTTGTTCATAGCTATTGCTTTCAATGTTTCCACGAAGTATTAGCGAATTCAACAAGTACTAACGGAGTACTATCAAAGTATTAGCGAAACATGTCGCATGGTAGTATTAATGGGCCGTTAACGAATCATAATTTAATAGCTTTGGATTTTATGACTTTAAAACTAATTTTTTCACAGAAATATTCCAGTATTTTTGAATCTCTACTCTTATTGCTGCTTTTTGTCAGTTTTCCCGAAATTTAACAGTTGATTGATTTTAATTAAGTGTAATTGTGATCAATTTATCAGATTAAACTTTTATCTACCGCTTTTTTTTCCTTAGGTACCATTTGTTTTTGAATGATATTTGGTGAGTGTCTGACTCTCGCCTTCATTTGATCTTTTGTTCTTTGCCACCAGATGGAACTGCTCATGGTTGTTGTATGCGAACGAAAAATTGTATGTTTTGCTGTGATTAAGGTTTTTTGTATGAAATTTCATGTTTAGTAATATGGCTCCACTAATTTTTTTAAATGGAAATCAAAAATAGCATTGGGTAACCACAATAATGCCCAATTATAAATGCCCGCTGTTTGAACTTTATAAGTCCGAGTTATGATATCTAATGCTTATTGGTATTGAAACTAGCCCTTGGATGCTCTCGGTAGGAAGCAGTAATATGTCCAACTACGAAATTAGTTCAAAATTGTTTGTACTCTAAAAATATTTTTGTGCAGCAAACTTCTCCATTCTGTTATTTCAATCCCAATCGTGGTCATGGGAATCAATTAAGTTTTTTTCCGACAATCTATTTGTAACGGTTTTTTGGGCACAAACATCTGCTTAGAGAAAGGTTTCTCTTCGATTTTTTAGTGATATCGATTTATGATGATATGGTTTGCCGTGAATTTTTGTGACAGTTGTTTATGTCAAATAAAATATGGGCACAGTTTTTTAGGTCCTTCTAGTTTCTTGCGTAGTTTTTCCTTTCAGCATTGTTCGTCTGTCTCTACAGATTTGACTTTTCCCCCATTAATTGGTAAATTTTGTATAAGGTCGCTTATCAGCGTTTTAGAAGTTTCTAAATGTACCTTTCACCGAAACTGTACATGAAGCTTAATATTATGTTGTATAGTTTGGTAGGTTTAAAACCTTCCCACCGACAGACCTGTATTGGCGCACCTCCGCCACTCTTTTTGACTGCTAAACCAGTGAGTCTACTCTATCTCTTAAGCTAACTGCAATCAGCCTTTGGAGAGCAGAGGCCATTCCTTACTCTGACTTTTTTTGTGTTTACAATGTTTTTTTTTTGTCAAAAGAGACTATTCGGGTTCTTTTTGAGCGAAATCAAACAACTTATTGCACAACAATTTTCACTAACATATATGAAAACAGCAAGTTTAAGAATATGACCCTAGTAACAGTAGTTAATGTTTCCTTTTTATCCATAAATCAGATTTGGGTGTATGCCGAAGAAACGCTCTGTGACCTAATGAATCATTAATAATTAAATCGCATCCCCCGCAATGCCTTTCCCAGGCTTACTTCTAATATTTATGAGCTTGATAATTCATTTATTGTTTTCCAGTGTAATAATGTGCAACTGAAGTTCAGTCTGAAAATGTTATTAAGTATGCAGTAACTAATAAAGACCTAGTATGTACATGCTTGAAAGAAAATTGGCAACAAAAAAGTTCAACAGATAATAGTCATTCAAAATTGTTGACTATTTCCTACTCTTGTCGAGACATTCTGAAAAATTTAATCGTGTTTAATTTTCCTCATTGAGTTGTATTTTTTTTAATAGAGCAAATTTTAGCTATGCTGAATTTTTGATCAAATTTGCACTCGAGTTTTTGACATGCATTTTGATTGTGCAACTGTAATCTAGTTACGTGTAATTGTGATCAATTTATCAGATTCAACATTTATCTGACGCTTTTTTGACTCAGGTACCATTTGTTTATGAATGAGTTTTGGTGAGTTTTTGACTCTCGGCATCATTTGATGTTTTGTTCCTTGCCACCAGACGGAACTTCTAACGGTTGTTGTATGCCTTCAAAAAGTGTATGGTATGCTTTAATTGAAGATTTTGCATGAACTTGCATGTTTTTTGGTAATCTGGCTGCTCTAATTTCCAAAAAAAAATAGAAATCAGAAATAGAAACCAAAAATGGAAACGGGTAAACCCTAGAATGCCCAATCATAAATGCTCGCTCTTTGAACTTTATAATTCTTGGTTGTGATCTCTAATGCTTATTGGTATTGATACTAGACTATTTGCGTTCTTTTTTCGAGCCATATCAAACAACTCTTTGCACAGCAATTTTCACTAGCTTGTATGAAAACAGCAAGTTGAAAAATATGACCCTAGTGACAGTAGTCAATGTTTCTTTTTTATCCATAAATGAGATTTGGGTTTATGCCGAAGAAACACTCTTTTACCTGTTTTATCATTAATAATTAAATCGCACCACCCCCTCAACAATACCTTTCCCAGGTTTACTTCTAATATGTATGAGCTTGATAGTTCATTTATCGTTTTGCAGTGTAATTATGTGCAACTGAAATTCAATCTGAAAATGTTATGAAGTTACTAAAAAAGACCTATATATGTACATGCTCGAAGGAAAATTGACAACAGAAAGTTAAACAGATAATAGTCATTCAAAAATATTGACTATTTCTTATTGTTGTCTAGACATTTTGAAAAATTTAATCGTGTTCAATTTTCCTCATTGAGTTTTCCTGTGTTTTTAATTGACCAAATTTTAACTATGCTGAATTTTGATCAAAATTGCTCTCGAGTGTTTGACATGCATTTTGATTGTGCAATTGCCGCACTTGAAACACGCAAAGTGAACAAAAGGAATAAGTCCTCTGTGTTTTCTGCAGAAATGCTTTTAGTTTTGAAGCACGTTTTGACGTCATAAAATGAAAGCTTTTGCAAAGGCAATTAGCGTGATGAGGAGAGTGGTTTATTCAAAAATAGAAATTGGGAAGGGTTGGAAAATTTAAATTCCTGATTGATGTGCAGTTTTATTTGGGCTAGATTAACAAAATTTCATGCCTTCATGCGCTTGTGGCTGCGCTAGTCGCACTCTGTCGGTTATCTTGTATGATCTTGCGTTTTTTGAGTATTCTTATTGAAGATCTTATTGGAGTATTCGTTTTTTCACAAGATTTTTGCAAGGGTTTTTTAGGATTATTCGTTATTCATAAGGTTTTTGCAAGATCTTTTAGAATTATACGTTTTTTCACGAAATTTTTGCAATATCTTACAATATAACCGTCGGTGATAGTCTAGGGGAATTTTTAATTCTCTGCTGCAAATCTGAAGTTTACAATCTAAGGATAGCTATAGCAGTATTTTTATACTCGAAATTACAAATTATGGTATCTGAGCATTTAATGCACTCAATTGAAGATTGTAGCAGTTATTTTAGTCTTATTTTTCATGTTATGCGAATTTTCTTACGCTTCATTTTTCGTTTCACCTCTTTAACATTACTTAAACATTACTTAAAACAAGTTTCGTAACCCACCTTACTGTGCCTGAATATGCTGTATTTAATGCTTTTCTTAATTAGATGTGAAATATCTGAGTTGATGGCGAATGAATAGTTACAAGAATTTGCAACTTGGCAGTTTTCAAGTTACAAGAATTATTCAGTTTCTTGGTTTAAGCACAGTTGTTGCTTAGGATGTTTCTGCTTTAAACTTAAGTTGGTGCACTTGCAATGTCCTACAGATTTCGTGTACAATTTGCTTAAAAGGAACGTAAAAGTGCTCTGAATTTGGTG
The DNA here is from genome assembly GCF_964194025.1 of Convolutriloba macropyga. NCBI lineage: Eukaryota > Metazoa > Xenacoelomorpha > Acoela > Convolutidae > Convolutriloba > Convolutriloba macropyga. The sequence continues at coordinate 8,770,195 of NC_134474.1, read as the reverse complement.
ACCAGTCTAACTAGCCTAGATATGTCTCTTTTAAGTTCTTGCGTTTTTTAGAGATAATAATTCGACTTGTGTATTTTTTTTATAAGCTAACGATTTTTGGTGAAAACTTGTTACTGAGAAAAGAATGTTAGAAGAGGAAGAATTTTTTCTCCGACTTTGTATACCCAAACAGAACAAGCGACCCTTTGAGAGTTAGTTGCACAGAATATTTTAGCATACGTCTCCATCGGCTAAAAACATTTCTCTGCTGTGGAGAATAAAACTCTTTTCCCTGTCTCTATAATACTTGGAGCAATAATTTTGAAGCATTTTTAGTAAGGTTTTCTTAAATGTAAAAACCTGGCTGAAAATTTCCTTGCCATCAACTGTTATCAGATGTAACACCTTGCATTGTGGTATATTTTGCAATATAAAACGGTTTTTTTTTTTGCGGAAAATTGATGATCAACCAGAATAATCCGCAAAAATTTAAAGTGCTGAAAAAAAATTATTGTTAAATCAGCGACAGTCGAGCTTTGATGCACATATGCCAACTGAAACATACAAACAGATAATTGATAGGAAGCGATCTTCATGTGAAGCTTAAAAACTGGCAGAAACTGAATGATAAAATTCTCCGATTGTCTTCTAAGCCATGTTTTTCTCTTTTTTTTCAAGTATATAATACTGGTGAATTTTTTTACCAAATAATTGGAATTGAGAGCTACTGCGGAAATTCTAAAACCAATTAAGACGTTGAAAAAATATTCAAAAGTTGTGTCACATAAGTTGATGAATCTCAGTTTATTTTTTTTGGCAAAAATTGTATCTTAGTTTTTATTTCAAATTTCTATATTCGGTCTATTGTGTGCAGTTTTAATTAAATCAAACGTTAAACGATTTCAAGGAACATCATTGCAATGTTTCCTTGAAATATTGAAGTAAATTGGTTAAGCTGGAGTGAAAGTTTAGTTTGCACAAAGTTAAAACAAGTATTTTTCCCCTCTTTCAATAAGAAAGTAAATTTGACCTTTAAAATATTCATCGAAAAATCATATTGATTTTTGCTGTAGTTTTAGTTGCTCTTCAACAAAGATCATAGCAATAATTGTAAATAATGTATTTTATCAATGCAAATTTTTCGTTTGACCATTTTGTGCTCTTCTTCTAGAACATTTCTTGACGTCTCAAGACTTTTTCACGGTTTCGTTCTTTTATTTGAGTGATTTCTATTGCTCTCACTTCGAAATAAAGCTTGTTGCTAAAATAAAATAGATTGCAGCATAGCGAGAAGGAGGGCCTGATAGCTGAGTTGCCAGTGCTTTGGTCAGGGAGCTGGAGGCCAATGGTTTGAATCCCGGCGTTGTAAACTATTTTTGCACCCTTAAAGAAAAATTTGTGTAGGCTACAGCCCCTGAATTAAATTGCCTTGCCTGCTGTTCGAGAGCAATTCGTGTGACATAAGTCGGCTGATATTTTTTGATGTTATACTGCTGATTAGTTGGAAGCCAACCGTAGAGCTTGAGTTTTAAAACCAAGTTGAGGCTGAAAATTATATATAGTTCGTTGTGTTTTCTCGAGGATTTATTTTTTCCATTGATCTGGTTTTCAATATACCATTATGGTTCAGCTCCATATTTCATATTTTTTTGTTCTGTTAAAACCAAAACTCTAACCGACCTGATTTGTAGCGTTTGGTGTAAATTTTTGCAAAAAGTTTTATTTTTCTGAAAATTGTTTGTTTTTATTGCATGAAGTAAAACATACTATCTGATCTGTACCGTGTCCGTTGATTAAAGTCGGAGAACTTGAGAATTTGAAATTAGAAGCTACTCACAGTAATAGGAAAAAATGATTAAAAAGGTAAATCTTTTTCATTGTCTTAAGATATTTTTTATCAGATTTTTTTCTTAAGTGTTACGCATTCACTCAGCTTTGTAACGTCTTCGTCACAGCGATTCTTGTTTTAATTAAAGGACATAGTTTTGTGTTTTAGCGTAATTTGGAAGAAACTTGAAAAATTGCGTAGTTTTACTTTTTGTTCATGAACCGTTTGATGTTCGTCGCTTTTCTTATTTCATTGAATTATACAAATGTTTGTTTTTTCCAGTCATTCAATTTGCTTTTTTTAGTATCTATAATTTTAAAGTTTCTGTGATTGTTCAGTAATCTGGAGAAGCCAACATATTATAAAACATATTTTTTTGTTTCTTATTAAAAAATAATTGTTATTAGTCTACACCTTCGCCAATCCCCCAATACGGATTTTCAGTTTTCTGTCTCTTGTTTCCTTCCATTTTGAAAAATGTTCCCTTTTTCATCCTATAATAATATTGGTAGTTTAAAAAAATCAATGGTTTTTTTTAAAAAATCAGAACTAAAAGTTGAAGCTTCTCTTTTGCCTCTACTATGCTGGAATCGAGAAAAAAGCGGCCTGGCATATTGCCGCATTTTGAAACATAGCCGGTAGAATACTGGAAACGACTGGAATCGTCGTGCAAAGTAATCTCTACCCTAACTTGGACAAAATCAGAATATCGAAAAAAACACTAGAAATAACAAAAATAGTAGACCAATATAACATAAAAAGCGTTAAAATTTTTTCAGTTCAGGGGTGTGGGTAGGTGCTGGTGAGGGGGTGGGGGGGGGGTTAGTAGGTGGGGCAGGTAGGTGGTATGGGGGGTGTAGGTAGATGGGTGGGGGTAGGTACGTTGCGGGGGTAGGTAGGTAGGTACGAGGGGGGTGGGGGGTAGGTACGTTGGGAGGGGGGGGGGGAGGCACATAACGTTGGGGGGGTAGGTACGTGGGGGGTGTAGTTTTTTTTGGGGGGGGGGGTAGTTTTTTTTGGGGGGGGGGTAGGTAGGTAGTTAAATGGGATCAAACTTTCTCAAAATGACCTCTTCACCTTGAATATTACCAGTAGTTCCTAATTACTATACATTACAAACTAAGCTATTGTTAAAGTACAATGTTCGAAAACAGAAGTCAACAATCAAAAACGGAGGTAAATGCTCGAACTGAAAGAAGTCAAAATTCAAGTCATGAACAAACTTGCTTTCTGCTAATAAAAAACCTGTAGAATCTCAATACTCCTCTTCGAGTCGTAAAAATGTTATGCAATTACAAATATTAAGTTCAAAACTGGAAATTCTGCTCAATCGGTTTTTGGCTGTTTTGAAGTTAAATATGCCCACAGAAAATTGAATAGTGGCGTGAAATTAGACCAAAACGAGCTAGTAATGACAGCAGCTAATGCTCAAATCTATTCATCGACTATTTTTCGAACAAGTTTAACAGTTTTTAACCCAAATACCTTAAATGAGTTTAAATTTGTCCTCTATATTGGTCTGTGAAAATCGTTATGGTGTTGTGAAATCATATGAACTTTGCCTGACTAATAACAATAGGTGAACATTAGTGATTATGAACTGAAATCATTTCATAAGGAGAAAATAATTGTTTTATTAGATGGAAGAAGCACATCTATTCACCTCTAATCCGCTTTCGCCCTGAAGGTGGACCAGTTGACCCTTCTTGGAAACCGTTAGTGAGGCCAAAAGACTACGTCCGATTCCACAGACCAGACCCAATTGATTCAGCATCGAGCAAACGCACCCCTCATGGATACCTGTTTGATTATTCGGGAGAAGGGAAGAGACAGAAGAAAATGCCCCCCATTGAGACTGACAAGTACATAACAGCTGTTGATGCACAATATCCTTACAAAACATCAACTGCAAGATAGTTTGAGCTTTTGACTACTGCGATATTTTTAACGTTATTATTGTCTTCTAAAATAAAAAGTACAGAAAACGGTTGCAATCGAGCCAAAACAGTTTTGCTTCATTTTTCATCAGTTTTCAATATCGTTTTGCTCTGTTTTCTAACATTCATCTCATCTATCGGCTTGATTTTTTGGATCCATTTTTCGATATCGCAATTGATTTTTATGTTGTGATTTGAATTGGAAGTTCTTTAGAAAGAAAGAAAGAACGTGTTTATCCGAAGCCAATAATCTATCAAAACAAAGTAAGCAAGATTCCGATTAAGAGATACCATATGGTGCTTTTAGTACTGACCGAATGAGCGTTTTATTCAACTTCGTGAGAAATTTTAAAAAAAATAGTGGAGGGGACTATATGCCCATCTGTTTTTTTTGTTGAGTCAATTTTGGCCGATCGATATATTCAGAGATCTGTGAGTGGTATCCTTAGAAAGCCCGCCAAGCGCAGTTTATTAAATTAGAACGTTTTTTTTTCGAGGAGTTATTGAGGTTTATAGTGTTTGTGATTATTTGACATTTGACGCAATTAACTGCTTTCGAAGGATGTGATCTAAATTTTGCTCTCATTAAAACGTGGTAGCAGCTGAACTCATGTGGTGGCGGTTAACTACTAAAAGTAAGATGAAAAGTGCGCCCAAATTTGTTGCGATTTACTTTACTTTGAATTTTATTAGTGGTTATAGTGGTATATAATAACCTCTGTCATTTGAAGCACCCTCGGTTAATTTAGATACCCCCTCACCCGACTGAAGTAGGCTGCAATGGATTTGAGCTCCTACTGGTCCTTCGAGGGCATTTCTTCTGACGTTGATCGGTAATGTTTTTTCAGGTTTGCGCAAATTTTCATAAATTTTATGAACATTTTGATGATGGTGTTTTTACCTTGAAAGATACAGGAGGGATTTTGAACAGTTTGACCTAAATTTTTTGGTTGAAATTGTCGCTAAATTTTTGAAAATTCAGTTTTCAGGAAAACGACACCAAATATGCTCCTTTAACCCACTTTGTCAACACTTGACGAAATTGCCGGTTATTTGCTAATTTGAATTGATACTTATCCAAAATGCCTTTTTTGTTTTTTGATATGTTGATTTTTGCATAATTATGTATTGCAATAGTTTTTTTGGAAGAATTAAGCACTTTCAATAAGTGTGTGGTTTGATAGCAAGGCTATTTCTTTCATTGCCAGCTTTAAAATCAAAAAGAGTTCGTATTGTTCTGGGGCGCTGTCTTTTTTCGAAATCTTTTCGCACTTTGTTTGCAGACAATTCATATCAAAGTTCAGTTATTGAGAGATCCAATTTCAGTTCAATGGGGGCCAATAAGCTTACATTATGTTTCCAGAGAACAGCTCATTATGGCTCCGGCAAATTGTTTTCGTAAACCTTTAATGAGTTCTTTAATTTGGCTTGGATTTGGTGACCTCTTCGTAGTTTTATGACTTTCTAACTTTAATCTACGGATCAATTGTTTTATAGGAAAATACAAGGAAATCCATCTCAAGCTTTCATTTGATACCTGTTGGCTCTTAGAATATAATTGTTAAAAAAAATCAGTGAAGTTTTGAACTTTGCCATTCATCTAAGTCTTATTTCTGTCAATTTGACACCTTAGTTCATTATTGACATGTCTTTTGTCATTCTAGTGAATGAATAATTATTTGAACTAGCCGTTTTATGGCGTTTTAAAGGTTGATTGTATGACGTTGATACAATGAGTCTCAATGAAAATTTTGTAATTTTGGGAAAATTGCCCATGTTCAGGTTGTTTTGTGGTGCCTTGTCACGCTATCACATTAATGATAGGTCGCACTGGTATTGAGAGGAGGCCAAATGGAACATATAATTTTTTTACGAATATTATGTTATCGTTGTCATGTCTTCTCTAATATTGATTTTATATTTTAGCTGATGATTTTATAGCTGTAACACGATGTATTATTGTAAAACTTCATTTTTGAGTAAAACTTCATTGTTTGTGGTTCTTTTTGTTGCCTTTCACTTTGTCCCTTTGAAGAGGGTCAAATTAGGCCCAAGAATACATATTTAAAATCTTTTCAGTAAATAGCTTATGATTTCAATGGCTTCAACACTGTATTTTTGTAAATTGTTCCTAATTTTTCTATTTTTTTCCGGTAGTTTTTATTTTGTAATCTTATGACTTATTTCACCAGTGACAGGTCCCATTGGCTTCCTAAGGAGTTGTCCATGAATCTGATTAGGTGTTATGACTTCTGAAATTTATTGGTTTCAAAAAATGATATCAAGTCCCATTATGGACAGATCCTATCTGCTCTCTATTGAAGGACAGGTTATTTACCTTCGCCTTAGTTTTTGTCTGATGTTGTTTTCACTTTGTTACTGTGTGTTTTTTAAATAGTTTCGGCCGTAATTATTTTTTGCCTTTTTGTTTTTGTTGTTTGTCTGGCCTCATATTGACAGGTCTCATCGGCGCTCTAAATCTTTTCGCACTTTGTTTGCAGACAATTCATATCAAAGTTCAGTTATTGAGAGATCCAATTTCAGTTCAATGGGGGCCAATAAGCTTACATTATTTTTCCAGAGAACAGCTCATTATGGCTCCGGCAAATTGTTTTCGTAAACCTTTAATGAGTTCTTTAATTTGGCTTGGATTTGGTGTCCTCTTCGTAGTTTTATGACTTTCTAACTTTAATCTACGGATCAATTGTTTTATAGGAAAATACAAGGAAATCCATCTCAAGCTTTCATTTGATACCTGTTGGCTCTTAGAATATAATTGTTTAAAAAAATCAGTGAAGTTTTGAACTTTGCCATTCATCTAAGTCTTATTTCTGTCAATTTGACACCTTAGTTCATTATTGACATGTCTTTTGTCATTCTAGTGAATGAATAATTATTTGAACTAGCCGTTTTATGGCGTTTTAAAGGTTGATTGTATGACGTTGATACAATGAGTCTCAATGAAAATTTTGTAATTTTGGGAAAATTGCCCATGTTGAGGTTGTTTTGTGGTGCCTTGTCACGCTATCACATTAATGATAGGTCGCACTGGTATTGAGAGGAGGCCAAATGGAACATATAATTTTTTTACGAATATTATGTTATCGTTGTCATGTCTTCTCTAATATTGATTTTATATTTTAGCTGATGATTTTATAGCTGTAACACGATGTATTATTGTAAAACTTCATTTTTGAGTAAAACTTCATTGTTTGTGGTTCTTTTTGTTGCCTTTCACTTTGTCCCTTTGAAGAGGGTCAAATTAGGCCCAAGAATACATATTTAAAGTCTTCAGTAAATAGCTTATGATTTCAATGGCTTCAACACTGTATTTTTGTAAATTGTTCCTAATTTTTCTATTTTTTTCCGGTAGTTTTTATTTTGTAATCTTATGACTTATTTCACCAGTGACAGGTCCCATTGGCTTCCCAAGGAGTTATCCATGAATCTGATTAGGTGTTATGACTTCTGAAATTTATTGGTTTCAAAAAATGATATCAAGTCCCATTATGGACAGATCCTATCTGCGCTCTGTTGAAGGACAGGTTATTTACCTTCGCCTTAGTTTTTGTCTGATGTTGTTTTCACTTTGTTACTGTGTGTTTTTTAAATAGTTTCGGCCGTAATTATTTTTTGCCTTTTCGTTTTTGTTGTTTGTCTGGCCTCATATTGACAGGTCTCATCCACGCTCTAATTGGGCATTATTTAATTCATATATTGGTTTGAGTTTATAACAAGTTTTTTTACGCATATGCCATTTCGTTTCGTAGAGTGGGTGATTTTTTGAAATTTTCCTCCCTCTTCCTTATTTGGGAGGCAATTAAGTCAAAAATGCGGATGAGTGGGGTGGGAGCATTATCTGCGGACGCATATTACTGTGCTTCCTTTTTGTTTCTATTGTTTTTTCGAGCAAGCTGATCATTTGAGGGCTACAGTGCTCCACTCAAATACATTTGTCGAATTATATACGCCTCTGGAATATTATTTTCAATGGAGAAATAAAAACGTTTTTGAAATTGGTCAGGTACCTAAACCGTTAGGTTTAACAATCAATTTTTTTACAATATTATATGCAGTACCACAGAGCTCTTCTTTTTACAATGTGGTCGATATATAGGCTGAAGAGAGCTATAGCTTGTAGGACCGTACACTAAAAACATCTTAATGAACTATCTTAGGGGGATTTAGCAGGCGCAATTAATGTGATAAACGAACAGTACTGCATTCGAATCAGTATATCTTACTTGCAAGCAAAAGTGTGCTAACCATTGTACCAACTTGTGTTAAGCTCTCGATCTTGGGCATCTCTTATAACCCATTCTCATGTTCTTGCTGCTCAAGGCCTCATTTCTCTAGCCAAGTATACGTTGTACAAGCAGAGCTTCTTGTTATGCTATGTCAGGCTTATCTTATGCACAATTTACATTAGGTTGTTATCTCTCAGCCGTCTTCCGCACTATTAAATGAGTCAAAAAGCTTTTTGACTCATTGAAAAAACACGGTCCTGCTTTTGGTTACCATATTACCAAATGCCACATCATTACAAAAGAACAGCTTTTTGAAAAAGAACAGCAGATTTTTGTTCACGACGCAGTTGAAATAGTTGACGGTTGTGGAGTACTTGGTAGTGTAATAGGTTCTGATAATGCAGAAAAAAAATTGTAGAAAGATCACTAAAACAGCAGAAGTCGTTGTTAAGAAAGCTAGCCGCTCATGCCAATGTTTCAACTCAAAATGTTTATAAATTGTTCACTTCATCGGTTCAGCATAAATTGACCTTCTTAGCACGTACAGCACCCAATATTCAAGACCTTTTAAGAGAATGTGAGAAATCAATCAAGGATGAGCTATTACCTAATCTATTAAAGAATTTCGCCTACAATACAAAATACAGGGATATCTTCTCGTTGCCGATAAGGGAGGGTGACCTGAACATCCTTAAACCTGATGACCGCCTTAAAGAATATGAACGATCAATTCAATTGTCAAGTCCTTTTTTCCTATCTCTGCCCGAAGCCAAAATAAAGCAACAAATCATACATGAAATAAAAAGGAGAAAGAGCTTGCTATCAAATCAAAGACGAGAATTAAGAGCGAATTGAATAAGAACGAGATTCGCTCACTTGACTTAGCTAGTGAAAATGGTGAATCAAGCTGCTTGAACGCTATGCCATTGAAGCGTTATCACTTCGACCTAACGAAAACGAGTTTTGTGATGGCATTGACCTTCGCTATGGCCGGGACCCAGTGAAGATGCCATCACTATGCGCATGCAATGACTTCTCTGTGGCACATGCCCTCCACTGTCAGAAAGGATGATACACGCACATGAGACATAATGAACTCCGCGATTCCTTTGCGAAACTGTTAAGTGATGTCTGTCATGATGTTGGGATCGAACTTCATCTTCAGGCGTTGCAAGGGGAAACCTTTGTTCTGAAATCAACGACAACTGATGATGATGCAAGATTTGATAACAAGGCCAACGGACTTTGGGAATCGAGGTTCAACAAAACCTATTTTGATGTGAAAATTTTCAACCCGCTGGCAAAAAGTTGCCCTGAAAGCAGTAGCGAAGCCTACAAGTACCATGAATCTATTAAAAAGAACAAATATGAACAAAGAATAACTGAGGTTGAGAAAGCAACGTTTTGTCCGCTTGTCTTTGCATGCACTGGTGGAGCTGGCCCATCAGCTTCAAAAGCGCTGAAACAACTGGCATCAAAGCTCTCTGCGCAAAAAGCGGACAGCTACGCTGATATAAGATTGTATCTAAGGACAAAAATCAGCTTTGCTCTCCTTGCGGAGTTCTATCCTCTGCATTCGTGGGTCACGGACACTTAGGAGGACCGAAATTGTAGATGCCTCGATGAGAGCTGTGGTTGAAGAAGGGAGGCTGTTAGTTTGACTCATCTACTTTCATCATTATTTGTTTGTTTTCTAATGCTCTCTGTGTTTTGTTGTACTTCCTCATCTGATGTTTGTATATATCATTCTATTAACAGATTTAAACAATACAAAAAGCTTTATGAAGACGTAGTGCTGGGATAGCCATGGATCAGCCAATATTCATCCAGTGTTGGGGAGGGCATTTTTTAATTTACCTTTTTTAAAATTAAAACAGCGCTACTGGGATAATATGATATCATTTAACATAGTGGATTATTCTGCCTCAACTTGGCTCTTACCCAGCACTGCGTTCCCAGTCAGAATTTAAATAATTGACGCGATTTTTATAGGAGAGTTTGTTCCTAAGCAAGGAGGCTCGTTAATGTGCGTTTGCACATGATGTGTGTTCCGACCCGAGCTCGTCTACATCTTTGACTTAATTGTGAAACAAATGGAGAGATAACAAAAATAGATGTTTGAGTTTAAAACATTCGGTACACAAACTATCTAATTGAAATACATAATGCCATGCCTCATTACAGCGCCAACGAGATCTGAAATTACAGAGACTACGAGACAAAATCAAACAACAAAATTAGCAAAAACAAAATTTTCACGGCAAAAACTGAATATCTAAATTTAAAAGCACCTACTAACAACTTCAAAAGACAGTCAGATAAAATCTTAACAACACAAAGCTAACAACACAAAGCTACTTTTTCCTAACTATTCAGCACATGAAAAGTTTTCTCAATGAGACTCGGTAACAAGTTTGACAAAGAACGAAGAATGAGGCGAAATTCAAAAATCAATCAACATTTATTAAACCAAGAAATTTCAATAGTCTTAAAAATCATTAGCTTTTAAATAATTAATCTGTGATTAATTACTAAAAAGTCATTACAAAAGTAAAAGGACCTGTCTTTGCTTAGACTAAGCCACAGAAACGAACTAAAGAAAAACTCAAAAAATTACAAACTGTTTGCGAAAACACAAACTGTTGCTACCATTAAAATCATTAGCTATTATCTGAATATTTTGTATTTTTAATTCAATTGTTATTTCTACTTATTCAACTGAAGATTTTTTACTGAGAGATTAAATAAGTTTACTTGAGCTACATTTGAAAACCATTGGGATCTGTCATTACGCGATTGTTCTGAAAGAAGAGAAAAGGACCTCTCATTGATGGAAATAAGTTACAATTTGAAGAAAAGAACAACAAAAACTGAAAAATATTTGAAAATGTGTGTCATAAACTTTAACACTATTCCCTATAAACTGACTGATTCGGGTAACATCTTTCATTCAATCCTCAATTACAAGCTTATGAGATCTGTCAGCAATTTACTTCTAGCTAAAGAACAAAAACAGGCAAAAACAGCAAAATCAAGAAAAAAAAATCAGCTACAAATGTGTCGAATTTTCAACGGAAGCCAGTAAATACGCTAAATTTTTCCTCGATGGGACAACGAGTCTGCCATTCATATATCATCAATAAGACCTTACAATAAGTTAATGACTATGAAAACAGCAACAAAGACAGGCAAAAACCAAACATTCAGTAGAAAAGTACCAGAAGAAAATGTCGAAGCAATTTAAATCATAAGCTCTTCTCTGAAAACTTTATCTGTGATCCGTTGAACTTCTTCCCTAAACCAATGGGAACTAGCAGTAATAGGATAATAAGATTTCAAATGATCCAATAATAAGAAAAAGCACCCAAAAATTTAAAAATTATGAAATCTTGTGGGTCCTGTCAATACTGAGACTGACTAAAAGTTCACGAAAAAAGTTAGATTGGTTGATGTTCAAAAAATTTTTTTGAAAAATTATCTTATAACTCTTAAAAGCCATTAAATTCAATAGCTTTCCACGGAAGTCAATAAATACGCTAAAATATGCCCCGATGGGAGTACAGGAATGTTTGTCATGCATAGGTAATTAATAAGACATCACAATAATTCTTATGATTATGAAGACAACAACACAAACAGGCGAAAACAAAAAAAATTCAGTAGAAAAGTGCAAGAAGAAAGTGTTGAAGCCATTTAATCCATAAGCTTTGCCATGAGAACTGTATCTGTGATCCACTGAACGTCTTCATTAAGCGAATGGAGCTATCAATATTTGGATAATGTGATAAGATTTCAAAAGCAACGAATAATACCAAAATATCCAAAAATTTTAAAAAATTTTTTCGAAATCTTTTTTTATTGAAGTCAAATAACCAATAGTTAGATGATAAAACCGCTAGCCAGATGAAATTTGGTTGCAGTAGGAAGGAAGAGGGTGCTGTCATCACTGAGACTGATTTACAGTTCAAGAAAATAAGTTTATGATGGTTAATGTTAAAAACAATTTCGAAAAATTGTTTTTAAAGCCTTAACAGCCATTAGCTGTCCACTCAAAGCACTAGATATGTTCCCTTAGTGCTCATTACGGAACATATTGCACTGTTAGTCAATGAGTCCATGCCATAGGACTCCAGAAAATTAGTAAAACCTCAAAAAGAAATTCAAAATTTCATTTAAAATTACCAAAACTCAGAGTCGAAGCTAAAAAAACATGAGCAATTCCTTGAAAACGATTTTTTTATGTTCATTGGGCTTCATTTGACTGTAAAGGTGGTTTGTCTTTAACGGAATTTCGATATGAAAAGTGACTTGTCTCTAGGTGACCTAAAAAAGCAAAAAAAAAGTTCTATAAAAAAAGAGCTCTCAAAAAGAATTCGAATTTTTTTTGATAGTGAACTGCCCTATGAGACCAGAACGAAAATCAAAAAATCTTTATAATTTTGAATTCTACGCTGGACGATGATACCACGCACATTTCTCTACGACGAACATATCGATCGGCCAAATTGACTGAACAAAAAACCCATTTGGGTATATAGTTCCTCCCCCCCCCCCCCCCACCCACTAGTTGGGTCGGAGCAATAAGTGCTCGCTTGTTGAATATCAATACTACACCTATCCAAAACAGAGATAAAGATTGAAACACTAGCTTTAATGTTCATTTTAGAGTCATTTATAGAGAGTTATTTATTTCAGATGATCTGCTCTCAGATTACAGCCGTATTATTGATGATGAAGCAGCCGCAGCTCAATAAATGATATGCTGATAGAAAGTTAGAAATTCGGTCCTCTCTTTGTTGAGCTTCATTTAGCCTCTGATTGTTATTGATAGAGGAACAATTTTTGAAAAATGGTGGTCCTCGCCCAAAAAGAAGGTTATCTTAAAATCAGCTGCATTATGGATGTCGTTTAATGATATATATTTTTGTATACTTGCAAGAAATATTTGATCTTTCAAATTAAATTTTATGATTTTCTCTGCAAATCGTTGGTCAATCTACGATGTCCAAAATGCGTTTATTCAATTTTTTTTGCAGGACAAAGACAAATTGATTGAAAAAAAAACCATGAAAGTGTCGTATTTTTGGATTGGAACTCACAAATAATGTGCGTTATAATATTTCTTGGTCTATTTATTGGTCATTTCGCTCGATATCTTTGTGGAGAGATAAAGGTATCATTGGAAAAACCGAATCAATTGTTACAGTCGTTTTCAAATTTTCTTTACAGTTGTTTTCAAAGTCAATGAGTCCCTGCCATAGGACTCATGAAAGTGTCGTATTTTTGGAGCTCACAAATAATGTGCGTTATAATATTTCTTGGTCTATTTATTGGTCATTTCGCTCGATATCTTTGTGGAGAGATAAAGGTATCATTGGAAAATCCGAATCAATCGTTACAGTCGTTTTCAAATTTTCATTACAGTTGTTTTCAAAGTCAATGAGTCCATGCCATAGGACTCATGAAAATGTCGTATTTTTGGAGCTCACAAATAATGTGCGTTATAATATTTCTTGGTCTATTTATCGGTCATTTCGCTCGATATTTTTGTGGAGAGATAAAGGTATCATTGGAAAATCCGAATCAATCGTTACAGTCGCTTTCAAATTTTCATTACAGTTGTTTTCAAAGTCAATGAGTCCATGCCATAGGACTCATGAAAGTGTCGTATTTTTGGAGCTCACAAATAATGTGCGTTATAATATTTCTTGGTCTATTTATTGGTCATTTCGCTCGATATCTTTGTGGAGAGATAAAGGTATCATTGGAAAATCCGAATCAATCGTTACAGTCGTTTTCAAATTTTGATTTCCGGGACATTCACTATTTTTCGTGGGGGAAATATTCTGAAAGATTCCGCAAATTTTGTCACCTACATGTTTCTCGAAGAGAAGAAATTATTGTAAACGTGTGTGTCTTTTTTATGCAAAATTTTTGCTTGAGTTTTTTTTTGACTTTTCGAATGACTCTTCGCGTTTTGCGTGATCTTAAGTTCTCTCTCAATGGCAATTTCAAGCAGCTGAACTCAATTGGCGGCAACTGAATACTAAAAGCCAAATGATAAGTGCGCCGAAATTGGAGTCATTTTTTTTCACTTTATTTCTTAATAGTGGTATTTCTTAGTTTTAATGAGTTTATTTTGAAGCGCCTTTGTGAATTTCTTAGTCCCATTTAAACTACCCCCCCCCCCCGACTGAAGCAGGCTGCAATTGATTAGAGCTCCCACTAGTCGTTCGAGAGCATTTCTTCCGACGTTGGTCGGTTATGTTTCAAATTAGCTAACGTATTTAAATTAATACTTGTAATAGCAGCAGAGTCCCTGAATCCGCTGCTTCATTTCAGTCGCTTGTTTTAAATAGGGTGTAGAATAGACGTTTCAGGCTACAATTTTTGACCAGCAACTTGTCAAATTATTTTTTTGCGATCTTTTTTGTTTAACTTTAAATTATATTTTTAGTAGTATAGTTTTTGTTCATTTCTGTCTCATTAAATTTGCAAATTTTGAGTTCCTATTTAAAACACTTTGCCTTGGTTTTTGGCAATGCCACAGATACAAGTCGTATTTGATCAAATTAACTATTTCATTTTGGAGAAAATTTTAAATTGCTTTCGTTTTCGAACAAAATTCGATTGATTTCGTCCAAACGTGGGCTGAGTGAGTTTTCCGTATTTTCTTTACCGGTGTTCAGATTTTTCTAAATCGAATTGTTAAATTTCCTTAAATGGATGGCTGTTTTTATATCCTTCAATATTAAACAAATTACGAAATTTTCAATAATTGGGGAATTGTTCACTTTTTCGTCTCCTTGTCTTTGAGGATTAATTGTTGCTCAACTGTCACTTGATTTCGCTTAGAATAAAGTTGGGGTTTATGACGTTTCCGCAATTTTCTTCAAATCTTCCGAACAGGTATTGACGTCTTAGCTTGGATGCGCTATTTATCATTTTCATTTTTCGTTAATATTTTCAGTATGCACGTCTACGAAGCAATCCCACTTATGTTGTGGTAATCGGCCTGCTAGTTTTTTTATTAACTGCTTTTCCTGAATTGGTTTTTCAATTTTTGAAAAAGTTTCTTGGATTGATGAAACCATTTCGTTTGAAGCGAATTGTCAACCGATGAAATTGAGGAACAGACATACATTCATATTGAAGATGGAAACGAGTGTAATTTGACTACCCTTTTTGCCTTGTAATGCTGCAGTGCCAACCTTCTATATGTTATTTAGCTGGCATCATTTGTTAATATGTCATTTATTTTAGAGTATTGTAATGACCGCAGATTCTAGTAGTAACAAAATTAGTGTAGTTTAAAAAAAACTCGACTTGTGGGCATTAATTGAATTTATCATGTCATTTTCCGCAGCAGAACTTCTTTTCCAATCTCTGCACAAGTTTAAAAACTTTATCAACCATGTAGAATCTCCAAGCGATTCTCAGCAAATTGACGATGAGCTAAACGACATTTATCGCGAGGTTCGGCTAAATTTTCGTGATACAATTACAGAACATTTGCAGAGTACAGGATATATTTATTTAAATTTATCCGACGCCGAGTCTATTTTGGAACTTTTAGAAGTTGTGGTTTCGGAGTACAGTCAAGTTTTCACAACCAGCGCTGCATCTTCAAAATTGAAATCTGAAAAAGGGAAAACTGTCGCAGTGTCATCACATTATCTTGACTCGGGAAGTGAGACGCCGAGGTCAAAAAGACCTAAGCTTGATCTACCAATTGAGGAATCATTGGCAACGTTGAGATATCTGTTCTTCTGTTGTTACAACATTGCTTCTGAACCCTTGTTTTGTGAAAATTTGTACCCGAAATGCGTCAAAATTTGTGAAAAATGTCTCTCAACCTTAGCCGACAGGGGTGAAAATTTATTCATCAGATTAGTTGACGAAGTTGTAGAACTTGTCGAAGAAGTTTTATCAGCTTTGACGTTGTTTCGAACCTGGTCGGGAGTCACGAATTTTGTGAATTACGAAATTTCTCTGGAAGCTTTTGACTGCAGTTTGCAATTTGAAGGATGCAATTTATCAGTGCAATTTCAAAGCTGTTTGGACATTTTTGTAAAGTTTTCCTATGACGTTTTGGAAAACTTGTGGAACCAGTATCTCGCTCAAACGATGCAGCAACCGGAGAAGGTATTACCGTTGAAATTAATTAAAAATTGTCTTTTCAACTCTAGTTTGGAAACGAAAATTTCTGTTGCTAAAAGCTTGCCAGTCGTTACCGATTTCTCCACAAGTCTGATAAAAGGCGAAACTTTCGATTCGAAATTTCGATCAACGATTGAAAAAGATGTTACAAGTTTTGTCAAAAGCGTTTCATTGTATGTCATAACATTATCAGAATCAAAGTTTCCAAAAACTCGAAGTCTTATGAGTTGCATCAGCAAGCTAGCTATGAGTCTGATAAATTCAGATTTTGCCGATGACATTTTTGTTCAGAAATTATTGCGGCTTATAACGAATAAAATCAACGATTTTGCGGACTTATTTCACATTATTGGTGATTTCCTTAACGATTTTCTGAAAGTAGTCTATTTTCGCAAAGAATTTTACTATTTAGATGTATCAAACCTAAAATCGGGCGTTGAGAAGATTGAACTTGACTACGTTGCCATAGAAACGTTATTGAAATGTTTCACAGACAAGCTTGTAATTGATGAAGGCAACTTGTTTGATATGAAAATCAACAACTCTAAATTTTTAGCAATTATTTCATCACTGACAAAATATAAACCTGAAAATAATATCAACTCAAATTTACAACCCCACATTCTACGTTCATTGTTAGAAAACGTGCTGATACAAACTGATTTGAAGTTCAATTCAACTCCGACCAAAAGTGAAGCCTTTTATAAGTGTTTGCAGAGTTTGGATTTAATTTTGGGCGCCGTTTCGTTTTGTGGGTTAAATTCTGCCGTGTATCTTGAAGTACTTTCCGCCGAATTGCTTTTTGATTGTGTTTCGGTGGTGAAAAAAGCATTTTTCAAACCAAATGTTGCAATTAACGAATTATTAACCGCTCTGTTGATTGTTCAAAAGTTTATGTTGCTAACTTTTCCGTTACAGTTAGATGCGAATTTATTGTTTGACATTATATGGTGTGCATCGGTTAATTTTTCTTGGTTTGATTTGAAAAGCGATTGGAAAGAGCTTGAACCTTTGAAAAGTCAGGAGAGATACGTTTCAGCAATTCAAAATCTGAAATCGAAATTAAATTCAGCGTCTTCTGAGCTAAAAGAACAATTGACGAATGTTAGCATGGCTATTATTCTGTTGTCGTTCCAAAACTTCAGTTCCAAAACTGTATCAGCTATTTTGTTGGTTCATATTTCGAATTTGTTCAAAAAAGCTGAATCTTACAAAACGTTTAATAAAAACCTCCCTTCGGTAATATGGACTCTGTTGAAATCTGACCCCAAAATTGCAGCGCAGCTATTAACTGCCCAATTTCTGAAATTGGATGCGAAAATTCTGAAGTTTGAAGATCTTCGTCAAATTGTTTGGGCTTTGAAGTTCGCTAGGACAGCAGAAGCTAAAATTGGTTTGCAATTAAACCCTGATGAACTGGTTTTAAAAGTAACAGAATGCTTTGTAGAAAATAACCAAACTGAAAATTGCAATTTGAAAATCCAGCCATGTGATCAACAATTTTGGTCAGCTTTTATTCTTCCGTTGCTGAACAAATTGAAGCTTAGTTCCGATCTGACGAACGAGGAATTTCTGGAGTTAATCGAAGAAATAGCTCCGTTAAGTCCCAATTTCGACGATATACTATCTTACATAGTTGACTTCTTTTTCAAACACGATGACTGTATTTTCTCGAAATTGACCTCTACGCTTAGTATGATGTTGAAAATTGAATCTCAGAAAAATCGAGCTTGTTTTGCCTTCTGGGACAACTTGACGAAAGCGATCCAAGATTCAAAACCGCTTTCTGATGCTGAATTTTGCGATTTTCATTTAAATAAAATAAGAATATTGGCTTTTATTTTGGAAAATTGTGACAGCATCAACTCAAACAGGCCCGAAGTTCAGCACTTTTCGAATTTCGGCTTCAATTCGCTGATCGAATATTTGTTTTCAAATAACACTTCGATCCGAAAAGCCACTTGCGAAGCTTTGAAATCAGCTTGTGTGGGAAAAACTGATTTTGAATTGGGCGATTGTTTTACCCATTTCAAAGAAAGTATTTGCAATACTTGGTCTGCGGTTTCAAGTTTGAAGTTCGAAACATTCTGCAATAATTCCTCGCCTAATAATAACAGAGGTCAAATATCAATTTCAGAACTTGAAACTATCAGTTTAGATTTTGTTGAACAACTAGTGTTTTTGTGCCAGGCTTTTGAAATTGAGCCTTCGCCTGGCATCGTTCGAGGTTTTTCACCGCTGATTTTACCCAATCTGTTTTTGATCAACTCGAAGTTGGCTTTTGTATTTTGTAAAGAAATCGGAACCCAACTTATGAAACAAGATATCGAAGACTTTGTGAACGATTCTTTAGTACCAATTGTTGCGTTTTTACTCAGTCGAGGTGTCGAAGATCCGAAAACAGTTTTCGAGACTTGCTTTCCGAAAATTGTCGAAAAATGGAACAGTTTTATTCTGTCAAAACTTGTCCCGATAACTTTTTCGGTTGCTAGCTATCTCGACAGTTATACTGAAGAAGTTGTGAATGTTGCCTTACCTTATTTGGCAGAAATTGACTTCAGTTTCCAAGATGCGTTTAAAAAACGAACTGCTAAAATTGACGCGACCGAAACCAGCAAATTATATTTGAGCCACAGACTTTTGGCAATAATGACCAATTTCAAGACAGTTTTGCTTTCTGGTTCTGCTGGTAAAGTTGCGAAAGTGCGCCGATTAAAAAGTACTGTGAAAATCGTTGAATTGCTCAATAAAGATTCGGTATCCCTTAATGATATGAAACTACTCGATATTCTTCGACTAATTCCGAAGCTGAAATTCGATGATTACGTTTCATTTATGGTCGAGGCTTACAGCAAGCTCGTCTCAAACTTGCACAGTAATAACATTCAAAAATTGGCCTCTCAAATTGCATACGACATAGCAGAAATAAACACTGAAGCCTCAAAAGAACTGTTAAAAGTTTTGAACAGCTCGTTTGCTGAAGATTTAGTAGCCTTTTATATTCTACCAAGCTGTGACCAAATTTCTCAGCAGTCTGAAATTTTGCAAAATGTCAAAACTTTTGAGAACGTTTTGTCACATTTAGCGATAGCACAACGGTGTCTGAGAGAAGAAACAATTGAAACAAAATTCTTCGTACTTCAAAATTTCTTGAAAATTTTAAGAACAAATCCGGAAGTTCCGAAATTTTTCGTGGATCTGGAAACGTTACCTGAGAGTAATAAATTGGTAAATTTTGTCCAGACGCTTATTGTGCAGTTTAACGTTGACAGCTGTGAAATTCAACATTTAGTTGCCCAAATTTTGGGTTTTATTGGGGCTATTGATGCGTCCAAGATAGTTGATTTGAGGTCTCTGGCTTCGAAAACAGGGTTCAAAACTGAGTGTACAACTGATACTATTGAGTTTAAAAAACGGTTGTTAACAATTTTGGTCCAGAGTTTGACTTCATCTTGTAATAGTGAACCAAGAATGGTTGATTGTTCTGCATATTCGATCCAAGAATTGCTGAAAGTTTTCGAATGTAATTCGAGTTATATATCCGGGTCGGGCAGGAAATTGTGGGAAAGTTTTGACGAAGAACACAAAGCATTTCTGGCTCCATACTTGAAATCGAAATACTCTTATAATTGCAGAAATTTACCAAATAGCTCCGAAAATGTGAAGTTTTACGTGGATGAAAGTATTATAACTTATAAACAATGGATTTGTAAGTTAGTAAAACATTTGGCGAGTTTTGTTCAAGATTCAAAATCTTTTGCAATATTTTCGGCTTGTGATGCGGTTCTGAATTACAATGTAGATGTTGCAACGTTTTTGCTTCCCGTGATAATAATTCAACTTATTTCGGAAAATAACGAAAACTGCAAGTCTTTAGTCATCCAAGAGTTTCTGAAAATCTTACGCGATGTCCATTCTGGAAAACCGCGACCGTTTGCAAAAGTGTGCTCACAAACCGTCTTTTTAACGTTAGAAACCATTTCAAATTACGAAAACACAGTTCGAAGCGACAAACTTTGGGAAAAGGCGAAGCGAGTTGATTCCTCGGGAGATACCAAAAACCCTGTTTTGGTAAAATGTGATTTGTTAAGCGAGTTTTTGTCTCATATTATGTCAAATACGATAGCGAAAGCCGCATTTGCATGCAAAGCGTATGCGAGAGCATTGTTCTATGCTGAAGACCATCTAAGCAAACTTGACGACACCGATTCGGAACTGAGTTTGATGCAAAAATGCTTCCTAGAGTTGAACGAACCTGATGGCGTGAAAGGCGTTAATGCAATTCGAAGTCGGAGACTTAACGACATTGAGAAAATTTTGAATTACAAAAGTCAAAATAAAATGAACGAAGCGTTTGTGTGTTGTTCGACTGCAATTTCGAAAAACAGGGGCTCTGTTAATCTCATTAAAGAATATCTAAACTGCTTTTTGGCTGTCGGCCAGGCCGATTCTGCGAAATACCACGCTTCGGGGTATCTAGCCGAAAACAAAGGGTGCAAAGCGGTTATTGAACCGATCTGTATGGAAGCGTGCTGGCAGCTGTCTGATTGGTCAAAACTTTCGGAGATGTTAGCCAATCACAATCAAGCTTTCGCCGACGTTAAATTGTGTCAACCTAAAAATGATTTCAAAGTTGACTTCAGTAGCTGTATGCTTGCGTTGTCTGAAAATAAGTGGTCAGATTTAGACAAAAATTTGAAAATGGCGAGAAATGCTCAAATTTGTAACATAACAGCAGCCACGATGGACTATTCGAATTCTTATTTGCGAGCGTATGAAGCTGTAGCAAAATTGCACACGGTTTCAAGCGTTGAGTTAGTTTCGAACCTTCTCAAAAATAAATTCACCTCTAATTCGATACTTGAAGACGTTGAGAAAGTTTGCGATCAGCTGGAATCAAGAATGCAGGTTTTGCAACCGAGTTTTAATATCGTCGAACCCGAACGCCAATTGTATCGTTGCCTTTTGGAGGTCATCAAGAAATCGGTTCAAAACTCAGATCAAATGTCAGACAAAGTTTTAAATTTTCTTGATCGGAACATTAGAAAATCTTGGCTTGATACAAGCAGAGCAGCTAGAGCTATTGGATACTACGACACGGCTTTAAAAGGTCTTCAGAACTCATTCTCAGATTCGGAGCCCAATTTCGAGAATGTTCTAGAACATTCGCTCCTTCTAAACTGCAAAGGTAGCCATTACGAAGGTTTAATGTATTTGCAAAAATTTCTGGCAAACCAAAACATCACCTTATCAAGTGCAAATAAAATATCGAACGAAAACGACCGCAAACTGATATCGAAAATTTATCTCCAAATTGGGAAATTTATGGAAGAAACAAGATCTGTGGAAAGTAATCAGATTATAGCAATTTACAAGCATAGCATTGAACTTTGCAGAGAACAAGAAGATTCATACTACTGTTTGGGATCTTATTACGAAAAGTTTATTGAGCAACTCGGGCAAAGTTCGGCTAAGAACAACAAAGACACGATTATGCCTAAAGTGCATCAATTTTACATCGATTCTTTGAGTCATGGGAATAAATTTGTATTCCAGGCTTTGCCTAGATTGATCTCAATTTGGCTTGATCAAGGTTCCAAACTTCACTCTTTGTTAACCGACTCTGAGAAACAAACTCAAACCTCAGAACGAACGGCCAAAGTTAACCAGATCTTCAAAAATGTCGAGATCATAAATAGAACTATGTCAAAAGTGGTGGACGATGGAACTATTGCTCCATATCAGCTGTTCACGGCATTTAGCCAATTGTTATCCAGAATTTGCCATCCTGTGGAATCGGTTTTCCAAGTTTTGAAGAAGCTTTTGGTCAAATTGATTCGTGAATACCCACAGCAAGCGTTATGGCTAAGTGTGCCTGTTCGAAATTCATCGGTTCAATTAAGATCAGAACGTTGTGCGCAGATTTTTGACGATGCAAAAAGAAATCCAAACTTTGCTAAATTATTTCACGCTTCGGTAACTTTAACGAATCATTTGAAAGATTTGTGTGAGAAAAACCCGAACGTTGTTCCTCCAGAAATGAGCGTTTCGTTGAAATCAATGAGCCCGAAATTGCACAAATTGTTAATTAATAACTCATTTTCGGATATAATAATTCCCAGAATGGATTCCTTAACAGCGTCAATCCCAGAATCAAAGCCCCACAATTTTCAACCATTTCGTGACGACAAGGTTTGTATTGCCAGTTTTGACGACCGAGTGGACGTTTTAATGTCGATGCAAAGACCGAAAAAAATAGTCGTTATTGGATCGGACGGGAACGAGTACCCGATGATGGCAAAGCCGAAAGACGATATGAGGAAAGACTACCGGGTTCTAGAGTGTAATGTTATTATGAATCAGTTCTTATTGCGTGATGCGGAGGCGCGCAAACGGCAGCTGCATATTAGAACGTATGCAGTTATAGCTTTGGATAAAGAGAATGGTCTAGTTGAATGGATTAAGAACACGACCGCTTTCAGATCAATTTGTTACCGCATTTATAAAGAGCGGAACATGGGCTTGAGTCCAAGGTAAGTGGACATTAGAACGTTAAACTTTGAAACAGATATATTTTTATCATTAAAAAGAAGTGCTGACGACGACAATATTTTCGAATTTGTAGTATTTGAAGCTAAATTCTGCCTTCTATGAAAAAGGTTAAACTACATGCCACCACGCACAAATTATTTTTGTGGAGTCCGTTTTGGGCGATGAAAGTCTTAGAGGTTTTGAAAGTCTTGGAAATGGATTTACTAATCATTTAAGACAGTCTAACTTAATTGGTAGCAGTTCATTTCTAAAATTCTTATAGAAAGTGCTGTTAGGATTTTTGTTTGAAAATTGGAGGAGTGAATAAATTTTGAAATCATGTCTTAAGGAGATTTGTTCTGTTTATCATGCTTTTCGAACGAGATTGAGACAAGTAAGTGTTAAAAAGTTGTCGCTAAGCGAGAGAAATGTTTTGTTCACATGCGTCATTTGAAGCGTGTTATAATTTTTTTAACAGTGTCGGCCAAATTGGTTGTTATAGTAGCGTATATTAGTAACGATTGAAATTTTTGATTCCAGAAGGGAGTCATTGGTTGTAGTTAGCTTTGATCGTGTATTTAAAACCAGTCGTGGTTTCTTTAAACGCTTTTTCTTTTAAACTTAATATTTGACCAAATAGTGAATTGTGTTATTTTGAGAAGATTGAATTCTTAATTGCTCCCGAATGAGAAGAAATTATTGTAAACGTAATTGTCTTTTTTATGCAATTTTTACGCTTTTCTTCTAGAATAGTCTTTGACTTCTCAAGTGACTTTTTCACACAGGTCTTTTTGATTTTTGAGCGATTTCAATTGCTCTCACTCCGAAATAAAATTTGTTGTTCAAACGAAACCGATTGTTGGAGAGTTCATAACAAGGCCCTACTATCCGAGTGGTTAATACCTCCGTCGAGCTGACGGAATTGGACTGAGGAGGTCGGGGTTGGAATCCTACCTTTGCCTAATGTTTTCGTGCCCATTAAGAAAAATTTATCTAGACTACAGCCCCTGAATTAAATTGCGCCGCTTTAATTTCTTTAAATTTAATACAATTTAACTTTTATTCTTTATTTTAAGGATTACGTATACTTAGTTTATATAATCAAGTTTGTACTTTTATTTTGTTGTGAGGTATATAGTTCCCTCGATTCTTGGTCAAGTTCCACTTTGAGTCTTCCGAATTATTTCGGCTATGTTTTGAGATCTGTTCAGCCATTTGTCTTTATGTTGTCATTTAACAGTTAATTTTCACCAGTTATTTTATCCACACTGGAGTAAAAAAGTAAGTTTACGGTCTGATTGTTTTTTAAACTGATTTTATAGTGGAGAGATTGTTTGAAAAGATTTTTTGTTTTGACGGATTGTTGATACTTAACTCAGTTCGACTGTTTTTTATGCGAACAGTAATAAAGGTGATGCATGCTCTCTAATTAATAGCCGCACAGCGATAGCTGGGGCTATTATTGGCCTTCTCTTGGTTTTTTACAATTCAAAGAATTTGAATTGTATTGGTGCGCTGTGTTTTTTTTTTTTTAAGATGTGTTCACACGTTTTTCAATGACTTTGATCTTTCGAAACGGGATAAACAGGTAAAGCCCAGCGGGCATTAAGTTTCATTAGAGGCCCAAAGTGGGCTTTAGTAGTCCTTCAAGTGCGTATAGTGGTGCAGCTGCTGGGATTGCCATAATTAAAGGTTAAAAGGTCATTTTTAGGAGTTTTTCGGCTCAAAATGGTGCAATTTTTCGTGTTTTTTGTGATTTTTTTGAGATTTTTGTTTGATTAGTCTAAGGTTGAAGTTTTTAAGTGCTGATGAAGGCCTTTTGCGAGACAAAATTGCTTGTTATGACCATTTTATGAGCTATATGTCGTGGTACTACAAACACAAACACACAAAATGATACTAATTTTTGCAATTTTTTTCAGGTTTTTTGAAAATTTTTGTCATTTTTTGAGTTTTTTAGCCCTAGGTGTCACGAAACCTCCTCTAGGGTTTGATAAAGGGTTGGATGATAGGTTACTGCACAGTTTCTAGTGGTAATGGAACGGTTTTCAACTTTTTGACATGAATTTTAGCATTTTTTGACAAAAGTTGCAAATTTTTCATGTTTTTTGACATATTTATTGTCATCCTTCAAGTTGTTTGAGTCCCAGGGGCAAGAAACCTATATTAGGGGTTGGATAATAAGTTACTGAAAAAATTTTAGTTGCCATGGAATAGGTTTCATCTTTTGAATATCACAAATTTTAGCAATTTTTTTGAACAAATTTGCATTTTTTTCAGGTTTTTGAAAATTTTCATCATTTTGTCAGTTTTTCCAGTTTCAGGAGTAGGCAATCTCCGTTGAGTTTTGGTTAATAGGGAACTGCATTGTTTCTAGTAACAATGGAACGCTTTTTAACTTTTTAATGTCTCGAATTTTAGCATTTTTTTAAGATCTGCAATTTTTTTAATGTTTCCTAAAGTTTTTGTCAGTTTTTGATATTCGTCCATTCTCAAGTGCAAGAAAACCTATTCCACGTTTTGATGAAAAGTTAGTGCACGGGTTTTAGTTTCAATGGATTTGTTTTCAACAATTTAACCTTTCGACTTTTAGAAATTGTTTGATAGAATTTGCAATTTTTTTCAAGTTTTTTTTTAAATTGTTTGTATTTTATTTATTTTTTCTTGCCTCAGTTGCCAGGTAAACGCATCCAGGGTTCGACAATATTTTATTTAATAGTTGCTAGGGGGGCAATTTAATGGCTTTCAACATTTTAATAGAAGGAATTTCTATTTTGAAATTTGAAATTTTTTCTGAAATTTATTGCCTATCGATCTATGAGCCAATGATTTTTTAATGCTTGGAATTGGGTTACTGGATAGCCTCTAGAGACACAGAAATGATTCTGAAGATATTTATATCACAATTTCAGCAACATTTTCTTATAACTTGCAATTGATTTCTTTTTTTTTCTTAAATTTTTTGGTCATTTTCAAGTTAATCGATCTTCAAGGGCCAATGAATATTTTTCAGGTATTGCAGATATAATACTGGACCGATTTCAGAAACAAAAATTGGTTTTGAATATATTTTTGTAATAGGTGTTTTTAAAGGGAAAAAGTTTTGCCTTAGGTTTAAAAGCTTCAAGAGTTTTGGCAATGAGTTTGTTTTTGTTTAGTTTTGACTCTTTTAGTTTCTCAATTCTTTGGTGATTTTTGTGTTCTGGCTGGCATTGTTCAAGTGATCTGCTGATCAAGTAGAGTGCGTCTGAGTTTTTCATTCAATTCTTTGAATTGTATTTCAGGACGTCCTGCTATGTTTTTTTATTTCGTCGTCATGATTTTTGTTACGACCATATGACGTCACAGCCGCTTTTTGTTCATTCGTTCATGCAATTTCAACTGAAATGCATGTGTGACGTCATTTTTCGCTCTTAGTGGAGCGAGTTTTTTGTTCATGCACGTGATTAAATTTTTGGTCACACTTGACTTACCTCACTCTCAAAAATGACTTCCTCACTTTGAAATTGACTTTTATTTACTTTAATTCAAAGAGATAAGGTCAAATGGGTGTGTGTCACTCTAATTGAAGGTTATTTGAGATCAGCTAATAGAGGCAGCAATAACATATACAGATTTTTAATCAAAATATAACAGATCAGCCTTCAATGAAAAGACGAATTTTTTTAGTCTGTCTTTTTTACTGTTTTTTAGACTGACGATCTACGAATCTATTGCGGCTATTTTCTGGCAATCTGCCAGCTATGTTTGTGTTTTGTTGAATTTTTGAATTCGCATTTATCCGACCATTTGACCATGAGCCAAGAAGTCAAAGAGCTACGTTCTCACTGTCTTATACACCTCTACAGCTGATTTTTTGTTCGTGACGTCATTTGTTCCTCTCTTTGGTATGAGTTTTTGGGTCAACCGTGTCGTAAATCAAACATGACATACCTCGCTCAATAAAATGTCTTGAGCTCAAAATCTACACTGATTGAAATTGAATACAGGTCACGCGAACTAGATTGTTGTAAACGTTTAGTACTGGAGAAGGACATGGTGTTTGAAATTTAATTTGATAATAAGGATGGAATTGGAAATCAAAATCTTTGGTCCCGGTGATCTTCATTTCAACTTATGGGCGTCTCAGTGGTCTTTTTTGCGGCTATTGCCTGGACATCTGCGGAAATTGTTATTTGCAATATATTTTTAACTATGATTTAAGTGAAGAGTTTTAACCTATTAAAGAAGAGAAGTAAGTATCGGCGCTCGCGTACAGCATTCCAAACGCAGTGCGATTGTTGAAACGAATCTAAGCTCTTGATTTGAACTTTATTTCAAATTTCATCGGGCCCGTTGATAATCCGACACCGACTGCGAGATAACTTACGGAAGCGCATGAGAGGCTTGACTGTTAACAGTGGTTCACTATCGCACTAGGTAATAATAATTGAGGTTTCTGCGTAATTGCAGAGGCCCGTTAGGCGAAGAATCGCTTGTTTTTCCTTGTCATCCAGCTGTTTTTCCGGTTATTCCCCACATTTCTGACTGTTTCTCTGATGTGAAACAATTTTGAGCACAGCTGGTAGGGGTTAAAGATGTGTACGAGATGAGGTCAGAATTAGAAATATTTCCTTTTTTAAAGAAAAATAATTTCTTGATACTGCTGTTAATATACTACATTCAGTAATTTAGAAATTTTTAATTACTCTCGAACGAAGTTTGAAGCAATTATTGTAAACGTGTGTGTCTTTTTTTATGCAACCTGAGTAGTAAATAATAAGAGCGTTAAGAGCGGGGGGGGTATTCATGCGATACTAAACATGGGAATATAGGGAGTGATCATGAGTGGGAATTAGGTTAGGAGGGATTGAATAGTTTGTACATCCAAAAACCTTTCCTTTCCGCTTTATTCCAATCTTTCTTTCTTGCCGCTTTCTCAGTAGTCTTAGCGCTTTCAAAACACTCAATCAATTTAAATTAAAACCAAATACCTAACTCCATGCAAAATCAAGACTTGTACAGTTTTGTGTGCGCTTTTCTGCGCTATTAAATTTAATTACACAGTCTAATAGCGCCTTGCAGTTTTAAACACTGGTTCTTCTGGCTCACTTTCACTGGCTTCCTCTGCTTCAAAATTAATAAACGGGTTATCGGGACTGGAGTTTTCATCTGAACTTGCATCAAAATCGACTATATCATTGCTCTCAATATCCGAATCATTTATCAACTCAGCAGCTAGAAAACCAGGGTCGGCTGGCTGCCATGTGTTGGAGCTTTGGGTGTTGGTTTCTGGAGACGATTGTGGCACAACGAAACTGTTATCCCAGTCAGGATTTGAACTAAGCTGTAAGTCACTCAAATCGCCAGAATTTTCATAATCCACTCCACATCGTTGTCGCTCCAATTGATTTCATCTATAGCATAATCGCCCAGTTCATAGTGGCCAAAAGGGAGGGTTTTTATGGCATCGGGTAGTATGTAGCGTTTATTATCAAACGCTGACAAGCAGATTTTGTTTGTAGTTACTGTGCGCAACGAGTGGTGGTCAGAAACAATCCGGGTGTTCTCTGCACGTACACTGTTGCCTGACAGCAGGGTATTCACAAAGTCTGCGTGCCGTAGATGTTGTTGCGCAGCCTTCGTCACTCCTTTTGCTGAGAGTTTTCTACAACCTGAAAAGATAGAAAGAAAATGAAAAAAAATAGGCGCAATTTTTTTTTACTAATCCCCTGTATAATAACAATACAAACTAACAAGTTCCAGATGTTTACTAACCAACTATATACATTTATAGTAAGACTAATATTATTGATTTCAAAGAGAATAAACTTACTCGTTGACAGAATGGAGTATAGCTTTGGCTTTAGGCAGATGAATTCGGTAATGTAGTTGCCGGCGAATTCATCCTTGAATTTAAGGACTACTTTTGTGTTACTGGCATCAAACAAGAAATGATCAGACGGGTAGTTTGAAAAATCGAAATGGCTCAGAACTGA
Source organism: Convolutriloba macropyga (assembly GCF_964194025.1). NCBI lineage: Eukaryota > Metazoa > Xenacoelomorpha > Acoela > Convolutidae > Convolutriloba > Convolutriloba macropyga. The sequence continues at coordinate 8,741,535 of NC_134474.1, read as the reverse complement.
CTGCGGCTTTTCTGATAATTGCTTGTAAAAGTCTGAACTTTGAACAGAATATAAGAGGCTGTCCGTATCACTATATAATAGGCGACAGTTGAAGTTTGGACGCATGACCCGATAGTGGAAATAATACATGTGATATTTCGCCAAATCTAAGATGGTGGCTCCCACAATAGTCCGAGTGTTCCAAAAGATAGATTTTGGGCGTGTCGTCAAAGCAGCCATGTTTTCACCGAATATCATGTAGCGGTCAAACTCGAACTTAGACACTACGTTCAGCACTTGTTCAGCGTTACGCGTGATTGTAATTTTACTGCGGCGTCGCTTAGATTCGCAGTTCTTGCCGTATTCAGCGTTGTTCATTAACTTGTAAAAGTTCTCTTCGAACTTATTAGATGCGACTTGTCGTTTTTCACTGTTTAACGTAATATATGGTGATAGCCAGCTTTCTTTGCGGAACTGCAGTACTCTATGCACTTTTTTGATTACAAGTCCAAGTTCAATATAAAGTTTGAGCAATTTGTAGTGAACCACATATCTCTCCTTGTCAAAAAACGTAATAATTTCTTCACTTTTGATGTGGGCAGGTTGTGTTGCTCTTTCAAATTAAGTTGGTATTCTCCCAACCACTCCTCTTCAACAATGTCCTTGGTAGGGGCCAGGGGGAAATCCCGGTGATCGTCATGCAATCCTGGCGGGTATGAAATATCGACCTCCACAAAATATCCCACGCTGGCGTTGTCGGGTGTGTCTAGGACCTCTTGAATTGTAACTTCTGTGTTGAATGCGAACTCTGAGAGGGGGAGTTTTTCAAGTTGCATCACTCCTCCGTATAAATTGTTCGCATCAACACAGAAACCGAATTGATGATCTTCTGTGCTATTGTAGTTTGGAATTTATTGGTTATTAGCAATGAAGCGCCGGTTTTCGTAGACAGAGGTGACGCCACCGCGGATTGCAGGCTCGATCATATCTAGATGTTCTCTCTCTGTCAATAACTCGACATTTGCTTTGCAGATCCTCAATGAAGCCTCTTTGGCCATATTGGGTAAAGTAAAAAAGTGCATGCAGTCCAACTTATAGGTAGCAAAACTCAATTCTCTGTGAAATTCACAGACACAGGCCAATAGTGCATAGTCTAATTTTAAGTAAGCGTCGTGGTAATCTGGAAGTCTTCCACAGCTAAGAATTTCCCACATCCTGCTTGCATGAGCTAAATTACTTTCTGTAATATTCACATTGCCACCGTCTAAGGTGTTTCCCCACTTCTCTAGTGGTGGTAGTTGTGTGTCAGAGAACTTGGCACGACTACTCATATACGAATAGGGATAGTAGCCTTTCTGTTTTAGCAGCTGAATATTTTCACCCGAGACCGTCGGAAACATTGACTTCATTTTTTCAAATTGATTCGCCGGGAGTATTTCCACGAGCTTTTCAAGTGAGCTATTCATCATTTTGAAGGAGTCGATGAACCGTAGATATTCATACACCTTAACCGTTGTCCCTTTTTCGTTAACAAATGTGTCAATGAGCACACCAAAGGTCATAGATATGTATTTTTCGTCCGTGGCTGGTATGACGCTGATGGTCGTTGTTGGTTCACAGTTGTTTAGGGCTAGGCAAATGTGGTGTAGGTCATAATTTTGTATGTTGTGACCTACGACAGGAATGAAATTGATGTTTCTCCTTGCTCGGTTGCACTTTTCATGCGCCCACCCAAGAAATTTGCCACTATAGTGGCAATGGTCTAAGTCAATCGAGTTTTCTGGGTCTTCGACTTCCGAAAACGGTTTCTCACAAATCCAGCATTGTGTAGCTTGAGATTTGTCCAAACTTCGCCTGTTGCCTTTGAAAAACGGATATTTTCTTTTTTGCTTGCGGATATCTCTTGCAAGCTTGTGTAGCACTTTCACAAAATTAGCCATACAGTCCTCGGAACTGTCAACTTGTTAAAAAATTGGTTTGCTAGAGTGGTGATCAATTACTGTTAACGCAAACCCACACGGTTCATGAATCTCCTTTACTTGTGTAAATGCTCTGCTACTAGGTCCTTTGCATCTTGACACGGGTGTAAGAACGGACTCAAAGTCGAAATATATTACTAAAGGTACGAACCAAGTTGCTGAGAGGTTTGTAATTTTGTATGAGTTTTGATCGCTTGAAGGCATGTGAATAACTGCGGGAGCGTTGTTGCCACAGTTAGTCATGTGCACATTGTAACTTTCGAGGCCGTCTCGACATATCCAAAAGCAATTTCGACAGATCCGATAACAATAACGAAAGTCAATACGTCGTACGTAGCAAACGACTTTTACAAGGTGAGTAATCATTACATAGTGGTGATGATCGTGATCATACAACAAAAGTAGATCCATTACAAATTTGGATTCGTATGACGAAATTTTTATAGGAAAAAGTTGACCGTTTTCGTAGCCAAACACATTAACTTGAACATCATTCAGTTTTTCGAATTCAGGAATATCCTCAAAGCCCATAGGTATATCGAATTCACCTAATGGTTGATGAATTCCCGGTTGATTGTAAGTGGTTGGGGATGTTTTGGCAATTTGGTAGTTCTGATCAACTCTGTCCAGAATTATTCCATGATGCAGATGATATGCTGCTACATAGCAATATCTGAAGCACTGCTGGTCTTCGTGATTTCTAATGTTGAGCAGACCGCGACAATTGGCAATTTTAGTTGGCAAAGCAATATAGGACGAGCCGCGAATTGGTCTGAAACGTGCGAATTTCACATCAACTTTCAGCACTTTTTCGAGTACCCATCCACTTCCCATCGACGCAAATGTCGTTAAAACGCTCATCATTTTTTCGACCATTCCCCAGTAGGCTGCATTCGTGAGACCGTTGACGTAGACTGGAGTCATAAGTGAGTTGGCGTATATTTCGATACGCTCATCTTCCGCATTATCGGACTGGTCATTATGGTATTTTATCAGCTGTAGTTTCGCACACAACTGAACCTTCTGTGGCCCATGGCATAACTGCTCACTTATGAGGCTGTCGATTCTGGGTTTTTGTGCACGCATGAAGGTTTCGAGGTCACGTGCTTCATCTACGTCAGTTGTCTCAAACGTTCGCAAGAGACCGTTGTACGCACTTTCCGTCGGCGTATCTCTTGGTTCAAACTCCTCGCCAAATACGGGTAGAGAGTGCACAGAGTTCATATGCTGAGCATACAAGTGAGAGTCATTAAAACCAAGATGACAACTCCGGCAACAGTTGGTGAATCGCGGGTGCTCGGTCCTCATGTGTTGCTCGAGATTCGAGATTTTTCGTGAAGTAAATTCGCATAATGAACATTGGTAAGTAGGTAAACCAAGTTCATCCGGGTGGAAATGATGCTCATGTCTAGTCCGATTGCTAGCAGTACTGAATGAAGAATTGCAATAACGGCAAAGGTACAACATTTTTGAGTTTTGTAATTTGGGCAGCAACAAAAGCTTTAGCTTGAGTAATAACAATCCAATTTGAGAGACGAAAGAACAGATAATGGTTTCTCGTGTTTCACCGAAACGTAGGCCATGGAAAACCTTGCGCGCCAATTTTGAAATTTTAAAATGCTGTAACCTGATTGGTCGGTTTTGGCGGGCTTATTTTATTTGAATTTTTGTAAAATTTTATATTTTAAAGCTATATTTTTTCAATTCATTTCTCTAGATACCGTGAGAATAGGTGATCGGGCAACCGATTGACAGAATGCGATGACTTTTTTAATGCAAAAAGTGTAATTGGTTTGCAATTAAACATGTTCTTTTTGAAAAAACCCCACATGAGGGCGTTGTTTGACTACTGTTTGAAAGTGGATGTTATAGCAACGCTACGCAATAGTTGTGGGAATGAAAAACGCTTGTAGCGTCATAAAACATAGGAACCCGTTGAAAAAACTGCTCCAGCATCATCAGAAAAAAAGTTAGTTTTTTCTGTCAATCAAGTCGTAAATTGTCAAAACATGACAATTACATGACAGTTACACATGTTTTTTCTTTAAAAGCTTTTTTCGATGACAGGTCTCAGAATAGAACTTCGCATGATGCCGCCGGGGAGTGCAAAACTGCAAAAAACGGGGTTCTAACTCCTTTTTATCAAGTAGTTGGTGCTCTAATTAATGCCAGATGTTAATGGGACATGAATGGCCAGATGTTTTGGAAATCGGTAAAGGAGCAGTTTTTCGACCTCGACGCTTATGAGCAAACTTGTCAAGCATAGCGAGGGCATTGCAAATCTGAAAAAATAATTTCAATTTTTTTTTAGTTAATTAGTAATTTGGCTAATTAAGCGCTAATTAGCTCTTAATTAAGGGCTAATTAACTCATTAATTATTTGTCTAAATTTGACGAGTGTGATGAGAGTTTTTGTAGCTCATTGTCTGCGGATGCCAATGAAACACTCCTTTTCATCCCAACTATTTTTTGGAGCCCACTTTTTTGGGGTCAAAGGTCACTGTTAATATGTTAAAAAACAGCAAAAAAATTGCGTTTTTTAATGTTTTTTTCAAAATTTTTTTCTCAAACATCTTCTTTTCTTCTTTTTTAGCATCGGAACAGCCGATTGGCAATTAGTTGATGATACCAAACCCTTCTTTTTACCGCGTTTTCAATAGTTTAACATTGTCATTGGATGTTTAATTTGTACAACTTCAAAGTTTTAACCTGAACTTTACATTTTTTCGGCTCTTTTAAATTATTCTTAGTGCCTTTCTGTCAGTTTTTTTTTTCAAAACGAGTGAGTAACCTTGTTACCTTCTAAATCAAGACACCTATTGTTTGCATCCAAAAAAAATTTTAGGAATCTTATGAATTGTTGGTTTTTCACTCCAACTTTTTCTTTCTTATTTAGTTTTATAATAGTGCTTATTAGGGATAAGTTGATAAAATTAGCTGCTATTCAACACTGCGAACAGAGATCTATATGCAATGTACAGTGTAACCAGAGAAAAACTGGTACAGATTTTGTTTTTCTTGTTTTATTTAATATGCTGAAGCAACTAATTTTTACTGTTTGTACGATGAAAACTTTCGTAAAATCCAATTCAAAGCACTCCATGAAGGATTATAGTTAAACAAAAGTTGATACTTAAGTTGTAAGCGTGATTTCCATTGGCTAAAACTCTTCTAGGTTCTTTGCTTATGGGATAATTTAAAAGACAAAGAACAAGTTCAAACATGTTCAATTTGAGAAAAACTGAACTCTTTGCAAAATTTTCATGTATAAACATCAAATAAACGCTTACAAATAAACACAAAAGAAATAAATTATGGGAAGCTCTAAATTTAAGCAGAGAAAGTGATGCTGATGAAAATTTAGTCTTCAAAAAGCACCGAGAGAGAAGAGTCCGACTTTCTTTTTTTAGGTGCACTGCATACTTTAGGCGTCTCCAAATTGTTTGGTGTGATTGTCTTGTCTTCTCCGTCGCTCTCTGGAACTGGTGTTTTTGGCGATTCAAAGTTTGCCTCTGAAAGCATTGTGGTATCGGGTGTTTCCTGGCTTGTCTGTCCAATTCCAAATATCCAAGGAACTTGATCTCTACTGAGCGCTTCAAAAAATGACGGGCTTGTGCTATGAGGCGTTGTCGTAGCGCTAGGGTCACTCAGCGGAGTTGTTGGTAAGCTTTGTCCTGAAGAACTTGCTGGTGATGTGGGTGACAATTGAATGCCCCAAAAATTGGCTAAATTGTCACGAGCATCTTGAGCTCCAAGTTGGTTTTCGAAGAGTGGCACACAATCGCGATCGTACTTGAAGAGAAGTTGCTTTGTCTCATCGGGCAATGTTGCAATGTCTTGAGGCTCACACGACTGTAGTTTTTGTGGTGGCACTAGACCACCAGAAGTTATAACACTTCCATGAGTAGGTAAGTTTTTTCCCGGCAAAGTGACAACAAAATCGATAATTGACTTTGGTATAATGAAGCGGTCTGATGTAATCCAATTTTTCATAGAAAAGTCTTTGTACTGTTGAATAAAGACAACATAATTTTCGTATATAGTCTGATATACTAATGTCCTTTGCCAGGACTCGTCAGAATCAGAGAGCAAGTAAAAAGACATTCTGAAAATTTGACATTTGAAAAATTGTTTAAGCAAGCAACAGAAATCAGATAAAGAAAGATTGAGAGAGAGAGAGTAACTTTAACTTGTGAAGAAAATGGTCTGAACTGTTATAACTAATTTGATTTTATGGTTTAGGCACTCCCTTAGGTCACATTTGTTTTCAATCAATTATCTACGATTTTGATCACTTGCATATTACCCACAGGAAGACAAACTTATTGAAGCTAGCTGTTGTCAGTGCACCAGACCAATGTTTAACGACATATATATTTATATGTCCCATGTTTAGGTTTATGCTGTTTTATGCACAGTATTTTCTACATATGTTTTGAATTTTCCTTTTATTGCCCAGTTTTCCTAGTACGTAAATGTATACTTTATGGCTTCTTATCAATTTGATCTCTGACCTTAAGTGTAATAAAGTTTCATGGACCAAATATGTATACTGCACGTGCATATTAAACAAAGGTTTTATCAAATAGTAGTTTTTCTACACGTTTTCTTATGCCCCAAATTGTTTTCTGATACGTGTTTTACGTCTTCTTATCAATTTGATCTTTGACCTTTCTTTGTAATAAAACTCCATGATCCACGCACGTGTTAATAATTGAACAGACTTGTGCTTTACAGAAAGTTGCCAAAGTTGAAAAGAAGTAACAGACTCAAGTACGCCGCCGGCGTACTTGAGTCTGTATTTTCACACATGTAAACCTGTTTAAAATCAAAAACAAAGACGACACTTGTTTAATCCAAGCTTGTCGCGCCATTTTGGTGTGAGTGTTTCTTCGAGGTGGTCGTTTCATTTTACATTTCACAAAAACCTGTTATCAGTATAATCAGAGACTAAGTTGAAATATGCCGTTTTCTGCCACAAAAGATTCTGAGTTTGGGGATAGTTATTATGATATTTCAAAGACGGAAAAACGTCTAATCAGGGCCACTCTCAAAACGTATGAGAATACTGGAACGTATGTGTTTCTGAAACTATTCAAGAAAGTTGACGACGACGATTACGAATTTCAACAACGGCTGTCACTGACTACAGAAGAATTTGATAAACTTGTTAAAAAGGCGCCAAAAATTAGGGAAACTTTTCCAATCAGTTCACAAGAAGCTGAATCTAAATCGAAGACTGACGGACCTTCTCCTGCTAAGAAGTCGAAATTTAGCACAACATAAAAGTCATGGTTGAGGCAATGTTTGAGCGTTCTCCTAGTTACTTCAAACAGTTTCAGAAACAGTTTAAATTTTTAGTCACTAATGAAAAAATTAACTTGTCAAGCGTGAAAAGTTTTGCAGTGTGTTCCCATTTCGATTCAGAATTTTGTCAGTTAACAACGACATCTACTAACCATTTTCATGTTCTGATAGATACAACAGAAGCAGCAACAAATTACGATGACATTTTCAAGCGAAACAAGGCTTTCCCCGTATCTTGTCTTTTCACAACTTTTCGATACTTGTTTTCATCAGCAGTGGATTTGGAGACAAAAGGCGATGTCTTTTTTAATTTGAAGTTAGCGGTTGATTTCAACATTAAGAACGAAGAAAAACCTGAGTCTGCAGCAACAGTGCGGAAGCGTTTACCAGCCATTGTTTCTTTATCACAACAGCTACAAACGAAAACTGCTGGAAACTCAAACAAAAATAATGGAAATATTGTGAAGCCAGTGAAAACAACGGTGGCGCAAAAGTCAGTGCACAACATGATTTTGCCGGTCAAGCAAACTCAAACAGACAATTTCAGTAGTGAAACTTTGCGTAGATTTGAATCAATTTTAACTGGTCCTCACTCTGGTGCTTTTTGTCAGATTATGGATATTTTTGTGAGTGGGTATGGAAATTTGAATATTGATACTGATGTGTTGTTCATTCGTTTTGTGTATGAAGAAAAAATTAAATTTTGAAAAAATTGAATTTCATTCAAACATTAGTAGTGTTAGGTCATCATCATATGAAGAGCAAACCGTATCAAATCATTATCACTCCATTTAACAATGGGCTGAACACTCCATTTAACTGAAAATAAGATGAGCAATATAAATACAAAAAAGTCCACATAGTTTTGAGTCTCGACTTTGTATGGGCTGGTTTTCTAGAACTTGACATAGCTGAACGTCTCCATGGGTAGAAACCAGTCTTCGATATAAATCCTTATAGAACAAAATTGGTTGCCCCTGAAGATCGGCAAAAATCAAATTCTTGTTTTTGACGCATAATAGGAGCCAATGTGTTCCAGCATTGTCAGACGTTGATGCATTGACTATTATCAATGAATTTGGTTGCAAAATTTTAGGGAAATTATTTGCTGCAAAGATACCAGAAATTTGTGCTTCAGTAGCTTGCAGCGCTGTATTAAATCATTTACTTCGTCTTCGTTCATTAATTTGTCAATATATGGTTTTTCGACACATGTCGTGCACTGTCAACGTAAATTGTACTTGTTTTTTCGCCAATTATAAAAATTTCAATATTCTTTGGAAGAGCCGCTGAGAACTTCAGTTCCACGGTTATTGAATGGTTTGTCAGCTCCGGGTGAATAAAATCATGGGAAGCCTGTTGCGTGCTGGTAAGGTCAAAAACCAAAAGGAAATGGCTGGGATACTCGCTCAGTTTAATTCCATGACCGTTGTCAATATAAACCAAGTCGGATATTGTGTTAAAATAGAGACGTTTATCGTCATCTGTTGATATTGGACTATCCGCTACAGGCAGTCCGTTGCGATAAATATATATTTGTTCGAGACCAAACTTCCGATAATGAAACGGGTTGAGCCTGTTATTGCCTAAGAAAGCTTCGTTAGTGTTTAAACAAATTGCAAGTATGCGAATTGGTTCCCGAGAGAAAATATCCTCTTGCTTCCAGCTATGGAGACCAGTTGAAGCCAAAAACGTTTTTGTTATGGTTTCGAAGTAGGGATAAGATGCGGGACTACTTAACAAGGTTTTTTCAATGGCTGACATAACGTCATCATTTAGCGTCATCTGGCGGACATACAAATTGGCCTCTAAAATTTCTACTTTGTAGTGTTTTGCAGGGTCATCGGACATGATGACAAAGTCATCAATAGAGCGTCTGAAAGCAATGCGAAGCGTAACACCGCTAAGCAGATGTCGATCACAGGTGAAGAAGTCAACGGCAACTTTTCCATAAAAAGCGCATTCGGCTGATTTTTTAACTAATTCTTTTCTCCTGTCAATTTCTGTTGTCGCTAACGTAGCCGGGTTCTCTTCGAATGTGTAGCCTTGACATGCTAGCCTTGTGTTTTTTGCGTCTTTGTTGTGTGAAAATTCGGTCTCGATAAAACTTTTATGCGCATAGTTCCCGTTGGCATTTTCAGACCAATTCGCGGCTCGTCCTATATTGCTTTGCCAACTAAAATTGCCAATTGTCGCGGTCTGCTCAACATTAGAAATCACGAAGACCAGCAGTGCTTCAGATATTGCTATGTAGCAGCATATCATCTGCATCATGGAATAAGTCTGGACAGAGTTGATCAGAACTACCAAACTGCCAAAACATCCCGAACCACTTACAATCAACCGGGAATTCATCAACCATTAGGTGAATTCGATATGCCTATGGGCTTTGAGGATATTCCTGAATTCGAAAAACTGAATGATGTTCAAGTTAATGTGTTTGGCTACGAAAACGGTCAACTTTTTCCTCTAAAAATTTCGTCATACGAATCCGAATTTGTAATGGATCTACTTTTGTTGTATGATCACGATCATCACTACTATGTACTGATTACTCACCTTGTAAAAGTCGTTTGCTACGTACGACGTATTGACTTTCGTTATTGTTATCGGATCTGTCGAAATTGCTTTTGGATATGTCGAGACTGCCTCGAAAGTTACAATGTGCACATGACTAACTGTGGCAACAACGCTCCCGCAGTTATTCACATGCCTTCAAGCGATCAAAACTCATACAAATTTACAAACCTCTCAGCAACTTGGTTCGTACCTTTAGTAATATATTTCGACTTTGAGTCCTTTCTTACACCCGTGTCAAGATGCAAAGGACCTAGTAGCAGAGCATTTACACAAGTAAAGGAGATTCATGAACCGTGTGGGTTTGCGTTAACAGTAATTGATCACCACTCTAGCAAACCAATTTTTTAACAAGTTGACAGTTCCGAGGACTGTATGGCTAATTTTGTGAAAGTGCTACACAAGCTTGCAAGAGATATCCGCAAGCAAAAAAGAAAATATCCGTTTTTCAAAGGCAACAGGCGAAGTTTGGACAAATCTCAAGCTACACAATGCTGGATTTGTGAGAAACCGTTTTCGGAAGTCGAAGACCCAGAAAACTCGATTGACTTAGACCATTGCCACTATAGTGGCAAATTTCTTGGGTGGGCGCATGAAAAGTGCAACCGAGCAAGGAGAAACATCAATTTCATTCCTGTCGTAGGTCATAACATACAAAATTATGACCTACACCACATTTGCCTAGCCCTAAACAACTGTGAACCAACAACGACCATCAGCGTCATACCAGCCACGGACGAAAAATACATATCTATGACCTTTGGTGTGCTCATTGACACATTTGTTAATGAAAAAGGGACAACGGTGAAGGTGTATGAATATCTACGGTTCATCGACTCCTTCAAAATGATGAATAGCTCACTTGAAAAGCTCGTGGAAATACTCCCGGCGAATCAATTTGAAAAAATGAAGTCAATGTTTCCGACGGTCTCGGGTGAAAATATTCAGCTGCTAAAACAGAAAGGCTACTATCCCTATTCGTATATGAGTAGTCGTGCCAAGTTCTCTGACACACAACTACCACCACTAGAGAAGTGGGGAAACACCTTAGACGGTGGCAATGTGAATATTACAGAAAGTAATTTAGCTCATGCAAGCAGGATGTGGGAAATTCTTAGCTGTGGAAGACTTTCAGATTACCACGACGCTTACTTAAAATTAGACTATGCACTAGTGGCCTGTGTCTGTGAATTTCACAGAGAATTGAGTTTTGCTACCTATAAGTTGGACTGCATGCACTTTTTTACTTTACCCAATATGGCCAAAGAGGCTTCATTGAGGATCTGCAAAGCAAATGTCGAGTTATTGACAGAGAGAGAACATCTAGATATGATCGAGCCTGCAATCCGCGGTGGCGTCACCTCTGTCTACGAAAACCGGCGCTTCATTGCTAATAACCAATAAATTCCAAACTACAATAGCACAGAAGATCATCAATTTGGTTTCTGTGTTGATGCGAACAATTTATACGGAGGAGTGATGCAACTTGAAAAACTCCCCCTCTCAGAGTTCGCATTCAACACAGAAGTTACAATTCAAGAGGTCCTAGACACACCCGACAACGCCAGCGTGGGATATTTTGTGGAGGTCGATCTTTCATACCCGCCAGGATTGCATGACGATCACCGGGATTTCCCCCTGGCGCCTACCAAGGACATTGTTGAAGAGGAGTGGTTGGGAGAATACCAAATTAATTTGAAAGAGCAACACAACCTGCCCACATCAAAAGTGAAGAAATTATTACAAACGTTTTTTGAGAAGGAGAGATATGTGGTTCACTACAAATTGCTCAAACTTTATATTGAACTTGGACTTGTAATCAAAAAAGTGCATAGAGTACTGCAGTTCCGCCAAGAAAGCTGGCTATCACCATATATTACGTTAAACAGTGAAAAACGACAAGTCGCATCTAATAAGTTCGAGGAGAACTTTTAAACGTTAATGAACAACGCTGTGTACGGCAAGAACTGCGAATCTAAGCGACGCCGCAGTAAAATTACAATCACGCGTAACGCTGAACAAGTGCTGAACGTAGTGTCTAAGTTCGAGTTTGACCGCTACATGATATTCGGTGAAAACATGGCTGCTTTGACGACACGCCCAAAATCTATCTTTTGGAACACTCCGACTATTGTGGGAGCCACCAACTTAGATTTGGCGAAATATCACATGTATTATTTCCACTATCGGGTCATGCGTCCAAACTTCAACTGTCGCCTATTATATAGTGATACGGACAGCCTCTTATATTCTGTTCAAAGTATAGACTTTTACAAGCAATTATCAGAAAAGCCGCAGTCAGTTCTGAGCCATTTCGATTTTTCAAACTACCCGTCTGATCATTTCTTGTTTAATGCCAGTAACAAAAAAGTAGTCGTTAAATTTAAGGATGATTTCGCCGGCAACTACATTACCGAATTCATCTGCCTAAAGCCAAGGCTATACTCCATTCTGTCAACAAGTAAGTTTATTCTCTTTGAAATCAATAATATTAGTCTTACTATAAATGTATATAATTGGTTAGTAAACATCTGGAACTTGTTAGTTTGTTTTGTTATTATATAGGGGATTAGTAAATAAAATAGCGCCTATTTTTTCTCATTTTCTTTCTATCTTTTCAGGTTGTAGAAAACTCTCAGCAAAAGGAGTGACGAAGGCTGCGCAACAACATCTACGGCACGCAGACTTTGTGAATACCCTGCTGTCAGGCAACAGTGTACGTGCAGAGAACACCCGGATTGTTTCTGACCACCACTCGTTGCGCGCAGTAACTACAAACAAAATCTGCTTGTCAGCGTTTGATAATAAACGCTACATACTACCCGATGGCATAAAAACCCTCCCTTTTGGCCACTATGAACTGGGCGATTATGCTATAGATGAAATCAATTGGAGCGACAACGATGTGGACTGGGATTATGAAAATTCTGGCGATTTTAGTGACTTACAGCTTAGTTCAAATCCTGACTGGGATAACAGTTTCGTTGTGCCACAATCGTCTCCAGAAACCAACACACAAAGCTCCAACACATGGCAGCCACCCGACCCTGGTTTTCTAGCTGCTGAGTTGATAAACGATTCGGATATTGAGAGCAATGATATAGTCGATTTTGATGCAAGTTCAGATGAAAACTCGATAACCTGTTTATTAATTTTGAAGCAGAGGAAGCCAGTGAAAGTGAGCCAGAAGAACCAGTGTTTAAAACTGCAAGGCGCTATTAGACTGTGTAATTAAATTTAATAGCGCCACACAAAACTGTACAAGTCTTGATTTTGCATGGAGTTAGGTATTTGGTTTTAATTTAAATTGATTGAGTGTTTTGAAAGCGCTAAGACTACTGAGAAAGCGGCAAGAAAGAAAGATTGGAATAAAGCGGAAAGGAAAGGTTTTTACATGTACAAACTGTTCAATCCCTCCTAACCTAATTCCCACTCATGATCACTCCCTATATTCCCATGTTTAGTATCGCATGAATACCCCCCGCTCTTAACGCTCTTATTATTTACTACTAACCTGTTTGCTTGACCGTTTTTGTGATTTTGTTGTAGAACATTCTTTGACTTCTTGAGCAACTTTTTCACGCTTGGGGTCCTTCCATTTGAGTGATTTCAATTGCTCTCATTCTGAAATAAAGTTTATTGCTAATGTAAAAGCGATTGTGAGCGAAAGGGAAGCAAAGTTTTTGTAGCGTAGTGGTTAAGATGCAATCTGTTATTCTGGAGTATGTGGGTTCGAACCCCTCAGGAATCAGAATTTTTGTAACCACTGAAAACTTTTAAGCCGCTTCCTCTATAAATAAATAGCACCGCCTATCGTTCGACAGCAATTTGTCTGACGTTAGTCGGTTTGTCTCATTTCTAATTTAGGAAAAGAATATAGTCGGGTTCATAGACAAAAATTCCTCCGGATTTCTTGAGTACTTGTGGCAGCTAATGAGAGGCTGTCCCATATGGCTCGTGGAGTGATATACAATGATTTATAGCATAGCTAAGAGGTGAAAAATATTCTACTAGATATTGTTGGAGACTTAATCTATTCATTTTTTTATTAGAGAGGTCAAATCAATGCAGCCTGGTCGCAACTCCCCTTCGGACGTGTTTCTGACCCTTTACAGAGATGTTTTGATTCCCAAACACAGTCCTCCAGTATTCAAAGAGTGGTTCACGCGAACATTCACAGACCCGACCTCGTGGATGCTAGCTCGCATGGCTTATTGCAGAACTGCAGCTGTCATGTCAATTGTGGGTTACATCTGGGGACTTGGTTAGTCTATTTTTGGGGTCCCTTTCAGATATATATTTTACTTTAATCCTAATGGCATCTTTTCCGTTTGTGCCCCCCCCCCCCCACCCCAGCTTAGTGGATGCATATTATTCGCACCCCCAGACGCACGTGCCATATTTTTAATTAATGATTTGCTATGTTATGGCACGTGTTATGTAATTGGGGGGGGGGGTGAATAACGTACTGGGGGGCACAAACGGAGAAGATCCTCCTAATGATATATTTGGAACAAACTTTAGAAAAAAGTTTGGAGACTTTATACTCAGAATTATTTCAGTAAAGTCTGGCCCTTCCCCAAGCACCGTAAATACATCCTGATGGTGGGGGGGGGGGGTATGCTGGGAAAGATTGGCAAATTGTGTTTTCAGAAGAAATGTCCAATGAAAGTATGCGTAATCGAATGTAAATATGTTTCAACTGATCTATCAAAAAATGTAAAATAGCATGCCGTGCTTCATGTCAGTTTTGCTTTGTATCTTACCTGACTTGTTTAATTAGGATCTCTTCCGTTTGTGCCCCTGCGCCCCAGTACGTTATGCGTCCCTCAGTTACAGAGCACGTGCCATTACATGGTAAATCATTAAGTAAAAATAAGGCACGTGCGTCTGGTGGCTACAAAAATATGCACCCACTAAGATGGTGGATGGGGGGGGGGGGCACAAACGGAAAAGATCCTTTAACTTTTTAAACCGTGTTTTCTTGATTGTAGACTCTGCTATCCAGCATAACCAGCTCAATCAATTACCATTTTTAAAAAGGACGTTCTGACAAGGAAAGTTCACAGCATCGTGTTCATGCGTTGCTTGAAGGATACTGTGAACTTTATATACACGTAAATACTTAACAACATATAACCAATTAGACCATTTACTTCAACTTTTTCAGGCGACCGCCACGGTGAAAACATTCTTTTTGACGCTCTGAACGGAGACTGTGTTCACGTTGACTTCAACTGCCTCTTTAACAAAGGCGAAGACCTCGAGTTCCCTGAAGTTGTTCCCTTCCGTCTCACCCACAACATGCTAACTGCTATGGGACCCCTGAAACATGAAGGTTTCTTCCGACAATCATGCGAAGTCACTTTACGGCTATTTCGAGAAAAATCCGATGCGTTATTGAGTATATTACGTCCATTTTTGCACGATCCGATTACGGAGTTTGACAAGAAGCAACGTGGCAAGGATCCGAGATCGAGCTCCTCGTCAAGTCATCGAAGTAACGCAGAAGTTTATTCGGGTTCCGACGTCACAGAAATTAACCCGAAAGCGCAAGAGACTATCAATCGTATTTGTGAACGTCTTCAAGGAAAGATTCGTGTGAGGGGGTCGCGTGATTTTCGTAGCTTGCCTTTATCAGTCGAAGGTCAAGTTGAAAGCTTGATCTCAGAAGCGACAAATGAAGAGAATTTGAGCAGAATGTATTTGGGATGGGCCGCATTTCTCTAAGAAAAGATCTCTCATCCTTATTTTAATAAGTTAACAATATTATCAATTAAGTTCTGAAAACTGTTAACTAAACTTTATTTATTGATTAATTATGGCTTGTTAATGTTAATATTTGTTTTAATTCGGTCGTTGCTTGAAATTGTTTGTAGTTTTTGATCAGAACTTGTTTAGTTGAAATTATTTTGCAGTTTTTTTTAACTTTTCGTGTTAGTGAATCGTGCATCAAAACATGTGCAACGTGTCAATTTTTGAATTTAGTAGATAAAGTTAATGCTGGCGTTAAGTTCTAATTGCTCTCCAACGAATTTTCAAGCAATTAGGTAGTCGTGTGTGTCGCCTTTGCTCATACTTCTCGTTTGATCGATAAGGCTTTTGGGTTGGAATTTCTGTCGTATTTTTAATTGCTCTCAAACGAAGTTTGTAGCAATTATATTAGTCCTGTCAGTCTTTATGCGATTTTTCGCTTGACCGATTTTTCGTCTGACGCTTGACTTTTCGTCCTCAAAAACGGGATAAACAGGTAGCGCCCAGCGGGCATTAAGTGCTCTTAGAGCCTTTCAGCTCTGTCTCAGCTCAAACTGTTTTGGAGATTTATACTTATACTAATTGTGTGAAGGGCGGTTCTTAGAGGTTGAAGACAGCCCCACTGTTGACCCCCCCCCCCCCCCCCCCCCCTATTGAACACACTCCACCTACCCCAGTGTCGCCCCCCACCCAAGTGTTGCCCCCCAATCAGCCCCCTGTGCACCCCCCTCCCGTGTCTAGTTAGTGACGAACAACCGCTTGCTAAAAACGCAATTTTATAAAATTTTGCTATTTTTTAAATGGAATGGTTTCAACATTTAAACATCACGAATTTTACCAATCTTTTGACAAAACGTGCAATTTTTTCAAATTTGACTTTTTTTTCAAATTTGACTTTTTTTCCTTATTCAGGTCTTTCCAGACCCAGGGGGCCAGAAAACATCCTATGCGTTTTGATAATACGGTACTGACAAATTTTTAGTGGTCATGAAATAGTTTTTCATTTTTTTAATGTCACACATTTTTGCAATTTTTTTTTATAAAACTTGCTTTTTTTCAAGTTTTTTTAAAAAATTTTTGTTGTCTTTTTATTTTTCCAGCCTTAAGAGCCAAGGAACCTCCTCTAGGGTTTGAAAATAGGTTATTGAATATTTTCTAGAGTAAATGGAATGTCCTGCAAGATTTTAACATGACGAATTTTAGCATATTTTTGATATTTTTTGCGATTTTTTTTACTTTTATAGTCATTATTAGTTTTTTTGAGCCTCAAGGGTTAAAAAAGCCTCCTATAAAGTTTGATAATAAGTTACTGGAAATTATTTATTGGTCATGGGTTAATATCACAAGTTTTAGCGATTTTTCTCTATAAAATTTGCAATTTTTAAAAAGTTCTTTGAAATTGTTTGTTATTTTTTAGGTTTCTTTTCTCAAAGTCCACGGAACTTCTTCTAGGGTTTGATAATATGTTACTGCAAAATTTATAGATGTAATGGAATGTTCTTAAAAATTTTAATATCACGAATTTAAGCAATTTTTTAAAATATTTGCAATTTTTTCATGTTTTTGAATTTTTTCCGGCAACAGAGGCCCTGGGACTTCCTCCAATGTTTGATAAAATGCTGCTGCATAGTTTCTAGAGTTAATGGGATGTGATCAATTTTTCTCCAGTTTTCGTAATATTTAGATAACATTTAAACTTTTCACATTTTTGGAAATTTTTTGTTCCAATCGTATGGATCTTTGAGCCAGTGAAACAACTTTTTCAGGCTTGAAACAGGGATACTGGATAGTCTCTTGAGACAATGAAATGGTTCTTAAGATAATAATTTCTTGAATTTTAAGAGATTTTGTTAAAACTTGTAATTTTCCAATTTTTTTTCAATATTTTTTTCCTTTTCTGAGTTTAACGACCATTACTGGCCAACGAAACTTTTCAAGTCTAGGAGATGGGTTACTTAGTAGAACTTTCGTGACAAAAAATGGTTTTGATTTTTTTATTGCGAAGTTTAAAACTTTTTTAATTTTGCCTTCTATTAAAGGTTTGAAAACTAGAATTTGCAGTGTCGAATCCAATCATTGAAGATATTCCTGTCTCCTCTCTTTCGGTTAGGGTTCCTTTCCTTCTCTTTCTCGTTCACGTTTTATCTCTCTCTCTCTCTCTCTCTTGTTGATTCCGCACTTCAGCTGCTGTTACGTGGCGCAATGTCACCATCTCTGATCCTCATTATCAATGAGTTGTTAAATTTTTTTTTATCATAAATGATCTAACAGGCACTTTTAGGAAGCCATCGTTAATTGCTCTCAAAAGCAATTTGTAGCAAATATATTAATCCGGTTTGTCTTTTATGCAATTTTTCGCTTGGCCGATTTTTTGTCTGACTCATTTGACTTTCGTATTCAGAGACGGGATAAAGAGGTAGCGCCCTGAGGACACTAAACCGTGGCTAGCTGTTGACGAAGTCGGTTAGGGTTCCTTTCCTTCTCTTTCTCGTTCACGTTTTATCTCTCTCTCTCTCTCTCTCTCTCTTGTTGATTCCGCACTTCAGCTGCTGTTACGTGGCGCAATGTCACCATCTCTGATCCTCATCATCAATGAGTTGTTAAATTTTTTTTATCATAAATGATCTAACAGGCACTTTTAGGAAACCATCGTTAATTGCTCTCAAAAGCAATTTGTAGCAAATATTAATCCGGTTTGTCTTTTATGCAATTTTTCGCTTGGCCGATTTTTTGTCTGACTCATTTGACTTTCGTATTCAGAGACGGGATAAAGAGGTAGCGCCCTGAGGACACTAAACCGTGGCTAGCTGTTGACGAAGCCAACCGCTCGCCGGTCGTTTGAGAGCAATTTGCCCTACGTAAGTCGGTTATGTTTAGATTTTGCGTGATATAAATTGCTCTGTCATTCATAATTTTAATCAGGCGAACAAAATTGGTCGCAGTTTGCTACTAAAAGTTGAATCAAATGTGCACGAATTTTGTTTTCCTATTTTTTAGAGTTATATTTCCTATATTTATATTAATGGTACGTAGTTATATGCATAGTTAATAGGCATGATGTTGCCTCACCATACGTCATCTAATTGGAGCTAAATATAAACAAGGAGGCTCATTAATGTTGGTTCGAACATTATGTTCCGAAAATCATCCATAATTTGGACTTAATTGTCTACCAAATGGAGAAGAGATAGGAAACAATCAAAAATTCATTTTGATCTAAAACAACTGACACCTAATAATTGGCGCCTATCGTTAATGAGACTAAACTACATGTTCACAGAAATAAGAAATGTTGATGGCTGGGACTATAAACGTATATTTTATTAATAGCCGCCGTCAGCCTCTCAAACGGCTATTATTTAGGCGCTCTCCTTTTTTTCAATTCGCTTTACCTTTTGATCACGTTCTTGTTTTACTTACGTCACGACTTTCACGTTTGACTTCTGACTTACCTCACTGTGTTTCAACTGAATGGTTCTTAAATCCATTCATTCAATGAATTACGCAAGTGAATACAGTCAAGGTCAAAAGAGCAAAATCAAAAGCTATGGGTTAAACCGATAAAGACCGGTCATTAAGTGAGAATTAGGTTATCAAAGTTCAGTAGAGTCTTTGCTAGCTGATAATAATTTTAAGCTTATTAGATTTCAGTTTGGAAGCTGAGTTAAGTATAGTTTTAGAATCCAACCGAAACTGCACGCGGAATTAGAACACTTTGACACTGAAAAAATAGAAAAAAATTTGGTCAATTTATCTTTTCGTTTTTCTTTTTCTGTTTCATTCCCGATTTGCATCAAGCGCGTCAACGGCGGCTATTTTCCGGCAATCTGCCGGCTATGTTTGTGCATCTTTTCATGTGTATTTAATTTTCACCGATCCATTGAATTTGCCCATCTGTTTTCCCTGCAATTAACGTTGCCCCGCAATACGTCATCTAATTGGAGCTAATTATAAAACTCGTTAATGTTGGTTTGCATTTAATATTCCGACGTTTATTCATTTTTGACGGCTATTCGTGAAAACAAAATTGTTGCAAATTCAAACCAAATAATAAATTGAAAAATGCCATATGAGAGGGCTGATGAGACCTGCCAATAATGACACTAGGAGACAGGAAAAAAAAACAACAAATAATAATTATTGCCAAAGATCTATGTTTTTTTTTCAAAAAAAGAAAGTGTTGAAGCTGTATTTGTGGTTCTTTTTGTTCCCTTTTCTCTTATTCCCTATTATGACAGGTCCCGTTTTCGCTGAAATGGAGCCATATTTGTATTACAGTGAAGCATAACTGGGACCTTTTTTAAAAGCAACATGTGAAAAGATAATAAAAGGTCTTCCTTCTTCGCCAATGGGACCTGTCATTAATTTGAGTGTGACAAGACACTAAAAAAGAAGAGAAACAAATAACGGCAATTCTTCATTTTTTTGTAGATTCGCAATAAAGTCAAGAAAACAAGTTAATACATAAAATAGCCAGACAGAATAATTTAGTTACACAAGAAAGAGAATGGGACCTATCATAAATGAGACTAAGCAACATGTTAACAAAAACTAGGCTCACATATACCTCTTTAGAAAGCCAAGAGTTAGCAAGAGTTTGCAACTAAAAGTTTGCAAAAAACTCTGGAAACCATAACAATTATGAGCTACTCTCAAAAAGCCCATTATATGGGGCCATATTTGATTGTAAATGGGATCTTTCATTAATGAAGTCTTGATATGAAAGCTTGTTTTCCTGTAATTGACATTTAAAAAAATCGTGTAAAATTTTAAGAATTCGGTGCGCTCATACAATCCGACTCCTTTTGAATTTGAAAAGCACGATGAGACCAAAACTAATTTTATTATCGCTGCATGTCTAACAAAAACAAATAATTGGTCCATATGTAAGCGTACTACATAATTTTATCCAATAAAATACGTCAAATTTGAAATGTTCACAAAACTTTAAACCTCGTTAACTCCTCATAAGAAATTTAGAAAAACCTTTTTAATTTCAAAATCTTGACTTGAAGGGCTTTCTAATGATACCTTTCACAACTCTTTACGATGAATATACCTATCGGTCAAAATTCACTGAATTTTAAAAACCTTTATATTGCATTTAGTTCAACCCACACCAATGATTTTTGTTGAATAAAAGTTATTTTAGATTTGAGTTGATGTTTGACCAATTTGTGATTGCATTTGCTGATCTGTGAGGTTTCTCATTTTCGAACAAGCATGCTGCGTGGGCGCTCTTTTTATCGAAGCTTTAATCGTTCCTTCGAACATCGAAAGTTCCTCAAGAAAAGCCAGTCATGCGCGTTGTTTGTTCGACTAAGTCATGACAATAATGACTCAAAACTTACGATCAAGTCTAGAATCGAAACTAACGGTGCTTCAAATACGAATTCGTTAAATTCGGTCGAAAAGTCGTTGGGCGAGCATGAAGAAGAATCTGAATTGCAATCGTTGGCTGATAAACGTAAAGTTTTGAAGCCATACAGTCGACAGAAGCTGCTTGACATTTACAGAAAGAAACTTATATACGCTAATAGCAACAGATTGACCAACGAGAACAACCACAAGCTAAAAGAATCTAAAAAAGCTGGACATACTGCTTTGCATCGTGATCTAATTCGAGTTGGTGAACAGCTTTCAGACGCTGTTAACGATGTCGACTGGAACAATGCGATTGTGTTTTTGCAAAGTATGATCGAGAAAAATCCCAGAATGCCGCCTCTTGATGAAAAACTCCTCCTGGAAGCCAAGAACCAGCTGAACGAGGAAAAATATTCGAGCGAAGAGCGTCGCGCCTTCTTTTTCTGCACCCGACATATCAAGGCAGTGGACGCCGCATTTGAGAAGGCTTTAATTGGTATTCAAACATGCTCGATGACCAATAAAATGCCTTTGGCATTGCCAAATATCACGAAAGCGCTCGGAAAGTTGGCTCTTGCGAAAGAGAAGATTAAAGCTCTAGACCCGACATTTGATTTGTCGTATTTTGACTCGCCGAAATTTTATCACGTGATAACACTGTTCGTGCGTGCTGTCACGCGTTGCGACCCCAGACGGGCGTACGCCGACTGGGCTGTAAAGCTAATGTACAGCAGATATTTCATACCTACGAATGATCTGCTCTTGTCTGTCTTATTGTTGCTCAGTCGTATCGGAGAAAATCCTGAGAACCATTTACTAAGATTTGTGTTCAACAAATTTGTGAAAAGTGTTTTGGAAAGCGATTTCATAACTCTAAATGACGTCACTATTTTTTCAAAGGAAGACCTGAAACTACTTTTTGATGACGTGGTTCCAAAATTGACGGAGTATTATAGAGCTAATGAGGGGTTGGAAAGAGCGGACGAGTTTTTGAAGAAGTTACCGTCACCGAACGATGTGGGGCTGTTATTCAGTGCTCATCAGAAAAAGTACAGCATGTTAGATGAAAATGATAAATGCGCGCCATATAATAAAGATAATTTACCTCCCCAGTTAGACCTATCAAATTTAATGTCATACAACGAGCTAATACGAAATTTTAGACGTCAGTTAAACAGGGAATCCATGATAAATATTTCCATGGATTCGTTGGAAAATTCGACCCTTCCAAGTATGGCCGAGCCAAATAAAACGGGTGCTAGGTCCTCTGATACAGTTTTGAACAAAGAGCTCGAGCTAATTTTAGACAATTGGCGAGAAAATTTGTACTCGGAAATCGAAGAGGAGTTGCATTCGAGAAAAGACGCTGCAAGTTTGGGTCGTGATATGTTCCAAATTCTACAGGTTCTGGATTTGAAAGTGCTGATTGAACAATTGATAAACATCGCTTTTTCGATCGGAGGCTGCGAAACGTCTGTTCCCTTTTTTGAACTGTACACCAAAATTGAGGAATTTTTGTTCAACAGTTTTTACCACCAGTATTTAACGGGAATGCAGTACATTGATAAATTAGAGCTTATTTACCCTCAATTTGCAAGGCTGTTCTATGAAAGTGAATTATCGTGCCAGTGTACAGCTGGGGAATTGTGGACCGAATTGCAATTATCCCGGCCGGATTTGGGTCCAAGAATTCACGCTTTTCCCGAAGTGTGGCCACGACGGGTTTGTACGGCAGTTTCGAAGTATTTAGTTCATCTCATGATGAAAAAATGTCAATTGCCGATTCATTTTGTGCAGAATTTTATCAATCAGCAACCGCAGGCGTCATTCAATGACATGGGAGGCATCTACCTGTCAACAAACTCGAAAGATGGAGGCTGGCGAATGGTTCCCTGCTTTTCGTTCCGCTATGTCACAGTTGTCCCAAAACACGCTCGGAAACTCACAACCAGCCACACGCATTTGCATGTCACCCCGTATACCTACTTCTCGAAACTTGTTCGAAAGCTGAACCGAAGCAAAGTTGTAATGCTGGCGACTTCGGTACCCTCACTGGTTCCCCCGGTTCCCTGGGTTGGGCAAAATCACGGGGGGTATCTAGCAAGTCCAAGTCAGTTTATGCGTGGAACCGTAGATGAAACATCAGACTCAAATATGGGACAGTTTAAAAGAAAAGTGGCTGCCGGGCATTCTGACGTCACTAATTTTATGGATTGTGTGTATACTTTTTCTTCAGTGCCGTGGGTCATAAACAAGAATATTCTAGAAGTTCTAACTACGTTGTTCCGATCCGGTGGAAGTGTCGAATACGATATTCCGCTTTCAGAAGAGGCGTGTGAAAAATACTACGAGGAAAATCCGCCGTGGGATGATATGACGGGCGAGTTGACGCCGTATTACAAGTGGACTCTACTTCAAAAATTGACACGAGAAAACTTTTCCCTAAGAATGACTGTTTTGTATCAATTAAGTATCGCTCATTTGCTCAAAAATGAAAAAGCATTTTGGATGCCTAGCAACATTGACTTCAGAGGCCGCTGCTACGATCTCCCACCTGTTTTCAACCATATCGGAGACGACAAAACCCGATCTTTGTTCCTTTTTGCCCAGGGCAAACCCTTGGGTCCAAAAGGGCTAAAATGGTTGAAACTTCACATGGCGAACTTGACTGGAGCTTGCAAAAAGATGGCCTACGATGAACGCTTAGCTTTCATTGATTCACAGATGGATCTGATTTTGGATTCGGCTCGAGATCCCTTAGGAGGTCTCAAATGGTGGTCAATTCAGGACGAACCATATCAAGCTCTTGCATGTTGTTTCGAGCTCTCAAAAGCTATCAAACATCCTGAACCCGAGAAGTATGTTTGCCATTTTCCAGTACACCAAGACGGTTCGTGTAATGGGCTGCAACATTACGCTGCGTTAGGGCGGGACATTAGCGGGGCTAAAAGCGTCAACGTTTTACCATCCGACGTCCCACAAGATGTCTATCAAACAGTTTGCGACAGTGTTGAGCTGAAACGCCAAAATGAGAAAAACGAGAAGTATTTATACATTGCAAAACGATTAGAAGGATTGATTAGCCGAAAGGTCGTTAAGCAGACGGTAATGACTCAAGTTTACGGTGTCACTTATTATGGTGGATTGTTGCAGATCAAAGCTCGTCTTAAAGAGTATGATAGTCTGAAGGGAAGTGATTTAACAGAAGCCACGTCTTACGTCACTCAGTTAGTTTTCGGAGGAATCGGAGATTTGTTCACATCAACTGCCAAAATCAAGCAATGGTTGCGAGATATCTCTTACGAGCTCACACAATCAGGAATTCCAGTTGAGTGGGTTTCTCCCCTAGGTTTACCCATTGTTCAGAGCTACACCAAGAAAATGACCCAGACTAAAATCCAAGAACATGGTATGGTCCAGTCTGCTAGCAAGTCTTTCGCCAGTGCAAATGTCGTCCGGGCACCAGATTCGACCAAGCATCGGAACGCATTTCCGCCCAACTATATTCATAGTCTGGATGCTACGCATATGTTGCTAACGAGCCGGTCTTGTTTCAAACAGGGTGTTAGTTTCGTTCACGTACACGATTGTTTTTGGACGCATGCTTCAGATGTTGATAAAATGAATGAAATATGTCGCGAAGAGTTTGTGAACCTTCATAAGTTGCCTTTACTGGAAAATTTTGCAGAATATGTGGCTGCAAATTTACTGCCCCAAGTTAAGGATGAAAGTCGGAAAGCTAAGTTGACAAAATTGCTCGGCAAGATTCCTCCTGTGGGAGACTTAGACTTGAATCTGGTGAAAGATTCAGTTTTCTTTTTCTCTTAACAAATAAGCTCTATCTATAAATGTACAAAGCTTAATAAAGTCTTCTATTCTACTTATTAAAGACCAAGTTATTTTTGTGCTAAAAAGTTGTTCAAAGGTTTGAATTCGTTATAAAAAGTAAGAAGCTTATTGGGCATCTTTTAGGCCCTTAGTCGCACGTGCCATTATGATTTTTTAACATAGTAACGCGCTGTATAACAACACACAATTTGTAAACGGGGACATAAAAACACATGGGGGGTGCAGAGTAGATACAAAATTATGAATAATCAACGATGATATCAGCTTTAAAATTTGTACATTGAAATTAGCTGAATAAAATAGCGCTATATGCTGTAACAAATGTTGGTTCGTACATGAAAATAGATTTTTCAATTGCCCCGAATTTGAAATTGTCGATTTTCAGCATTGACGTCAATGAAGTTTAAAAGGTAGCTAAAGAAACTATAAATTGGATTGATTTTGATCATAATTTTGGTCCAAAATTAATGGTACTGAGTGGATAACGAAAAATCTACCCGAAATTGCTTTTTCATCGTAAAATATTTAATTTGAGGACATAATATAGAACTGTAAAAATATCTTAGCGAGCGTTTTTGGTTTATATTAAGAATTTGAGAATTTTTGAGTACGCTATTCGGCATAGCTCAAGGGTGTTGAACAGAGTTGCTTGCTGGGGAAATGTGGAGTTTTATATAATTTTTTTGACTTTTTTTGTTTGTTGAAATTGTTAGGAGTCCATTGGGGACTCGTTGATCGCAGCTTGTTCCAAAATTATTCGGTAATTTTGCAAGAGTTTTTTCTGAATAGTTTTCCCATGTCCTTATTTGCGTAGACGTCGAACTTGTTTCCGGTTCATTGAATTAACAATGGATTCTTTGTTGGCTTATTTTTCATTTTTAGAGAAATTTCTGCTGCTTTTTATGTTCTCATTTCTAAATTTTTGAATTTTTTTCTTTTTCGTTTTTGGCCATAACTATTAAATGACTGAAAAATATATTACAAGCTCTCTAGAAATTTCTGGAGCTGGAACCCGTGCAGAATTTGGGCTAAATTTCTGCTGCTGATATTTTGCATTGCAAGTCTTTTAGGTGCCAATTTTTTTTAAAAAAATGAATCTGCTGTTTTTTTACCGCAAAGTCCAAACTGAAAGTAGAGCAGGGACCATGAGTTATAGATTTTGTTACGCGGAATTTTGAATTTACTTTATTAGAATTTTTTTCCAGTTGTTCATGCAACACGGGTTAAACAGGTAGCGCCTGGAGGGCATTAAGCGCTTTTAGAGCCTTACGCCTTAATAGTCTCTAAGTATGCGATTCACCGAAAATGTTTTGAGGAGACAATTTCAAGTTTGAAAGGCGGTTCTTAGTCGTTGACCCCCTCTGTCAGCCCCGAAAAAACCCGTCCACCCTCCTCCAACCCGGTGATTCGGACCCCCTGATCATGTAGCTCTCCCACAACCCTACCACTATCTCTCGCCAGTCGTTTGAGAGCAATTCGCCCGACGTTGGTCGGTTGTTAATCCTCATTATTGGTTAAATTGTTTCAGATCTGAAAATGCCTAGTGTAGCTTTGCTTACAACTTCTTTCAATTTAAAACAGTCTCTTATTGATGACATTAAAAAAGCAGGAAACGACTCTAAAGCATCGCAGCAATTAATTGACGACTTGATTCTGAATGAAAAAATCACTGAAGTTGTTTCAAAAGACGACAAAGACCACCCATGGTCAAAGTCGACTCAAAATGGAGGTCAAAAAAGTACGTCGACTCGAAAGGGACCTGTCGGGTTTATGGTCTTGGGTGTCCGAAATACTGCGGCGCCCAAAGTTAGCCCTGAAAACAACTTCGCTCCTAGAATGCTGAAGATTACGGTTAGCGATGGGTACCATACTTACCACCTGGTTGAGGTCGAGTTTATAAAACAGCTTAGCGTTGATACTCCTCCGGGTACTAAAATAATTGTGGGCGGAGAACTTACGGTTCGGAACAATTTGGTTCTTTTGAAGCCAAGTAATGTCCAGTTTGTTGGCGGTCGAGTCGATGAAATGTACGAAAAGTGGCTTCTGACTAAAGATTTTGGCGCGAAAAGTAACCGGGATTCTGGTGCTCCTAAATTTGTGCCTTTTGGACATAAAATTGACAATTTGAACATCGCGAATCAAAAGAAAAGTGACGAGAAAGAGAAGGAAAATGATGCTGACAAAACTGAAAATGATGCTAAGTTTGATGCAGCTCGCGATCAGAATCTTGAAGCAATTAAACAGCTGAAAAATGAGCAAAAGAGTTACTCAGGAGGCGCTACTGCTCAATTGCCCGGTGAGCTTTTGAGGTCAAACCGGAATCGAACCGAAGGAAATGATAATCATGGAGGTCGAGGTGGTGGTGGTTCGGGTGCCGTTGGAAACCCTCCGCGAGGACCCGAAGCTGAGTTTGAGGGTTTCGGACGAGGTCGTGGTGGGGCTCGAGGTGGCCGACGAGGTCGTCGAGGATCCGATGCGGAATACGAGGAAGGTCCCGACGATGTGAAATTCAAAGCTCCAACCCAACAGGCTTCTTTGTTTGACATCATTCAGAATAAAATTGACGATATGACAGTCCAAGACGTAGAATTTGACCCCCCGGATCCGAATCCAGCACCCAGTGTTAATAGAAATCAGGGATCCAATAGCCGAGGTTCAGGTCACGCTAATTACAGAACAGAAAGGGTTTCCTTCAATCGACAGGGTAATAGAAACGAAAACATAGGTCAGCAATTTCAGTTCGATGAAAGAGATCGTAATGCTATGAGGTCTGCGAGCCATCGCGGGTCGTCAAGAGGTTATGGATCTGGTCCGGGAAGAGGTCAAGCAAGAGATAGTGACCGTGATCGAGAGCGCAATAGTTACAGCAACCGTGGACATGATGGTCGACAACATAATTCGGGAAGGACTCGAAATCAAAATGACTTCGAAAATTATGATGATGGCTACCAGAACTATGATAACTACCCTGAGCCGGGCTATGATATGAACCCTGGACCTGGACCGAGAAGTCACCAGAGGAATCGAGGAGGTGGTAGTGGCTTCAATGATCAGGCATACCAAGCCCACATCAATATGAACATCGATTATCATGGTCATCAACAACAAATGGTGCCAAATTACCACCCCAACTTTGACCCCAATATGCAGTATTACGCTAACGGACCACCTAACATGATACCAGGTGGATACCAGTTTGACATGGGTTATGATGACGATGGCTACCCTGCCAGTAATACTGGTCGAGGTAATTTTGGTGGCAATTCGGCTTTCGGGCGCGAGTTCAGACCCCGAAGTAGAGGCGGAGGTGGAGGCGGAAGGGGTGGTGGAAGATACAATGCAAATTATTACTGACTGAATCACAAACTTCAGATATTGAAACTAACAGTTGGATTAATATCTTAATTTAAAGGGTATTGAACAATCTTTTTCGTGAAAAAAAAATCGAAAAAATCTTTTTTTTTGAGATTGATTGTTTGCTATAGACAGGTCAAGAATATTACGGTTAGCAGGTAAAAACCGGCTAATGTAACTCATGTCAAACTATTTACTTAGAAACATCCTAAACATGCGCATAAATGCGAAGAGAAAATCCATTGATAAATTTAGATCGGTGCCAATAATCGTTTAAAAATAATTAACTTAGCGAAGTATGATTTTTTTTCTAAAATAGCTATTGTCAATTAGTCACATATCAGTAGGCGTTGAGCGCATAGCCAGTTGTTAGCTTAAATATACAATGATGGGGTATAATGGAAAAGAAACAACCTTTTAACCAATCTCATCATTACGTGGTCGATGTGCGAAAAGATATATTTCAATAAATTTTGACTTTTGTGAAAACAAAACCGTTTTGAGAGTGTAATTAACCTGAAACTTCAAAACTGAAAACAAGTTTTAATAGTAATAATTTGAGACCAAATTCAAAGTCTTAATTGTTCTTGTGAATAGTGATCTTGGTAATTGCAAAACCGCTAATTGCGTTCTTAGTCCAAATAGTATCGAGGGGAAATTTCTGAAATTAATTACCAGTTAGGCCTGCTTTCAGTTTAGTAGTTAGATGCTGAATCCGTGGGAAAGGGCAATTTTTAAGCAAATTTCAACAAAAATTGCGTATTGTTACTTGTTTCCACATACGCTAACAACTCTTCTCTTGTATTAAGACATGGGCCATGAAAATGCGTGACAAAGTCGATTATATGCACTCGATTTGTTGGTCATAGGCAACGTTATGATGAAACGTCAAAGGTATTGGACTGTGAAGCAGATCACTTGTGTAATATAGAGTTTTTATCACTTAAGGCAAAATCCCCTGCGTACAAGCATGCACACACCAGAGGTAAGATTTTCCAGAAGTCACTTTGGTAGGACACGGGGAAAATTTTTGACTACTGCAAAAGACAGCAAACATAGGTACTTTAGTGCTATGGCATTGAGATAAATTAAAATCAGTTTTTTTTGTTCCAATCTCCTGCAGGATTTGAGGGTAAGAAAGTTATTGTTGTTTTTTTACGAAGTCAATTTTCGGCGGTTGTTATCTTTTGCGACAAGATAACAAAAATGGTATATATAAGCTCATTAAACCAAGCGATCATTGGATGGAGCTTCAAATGTTTCGTTTCGCGATGAAAAAGAAGCGCTCAGGAAATTTAAACAATTTACGTGGCGCACGTGCTGTTTTTACCATAGTAACTTGCTTAATAACTACATAAATTTGAAATGGGGGTATAACACAAAGGGGTTAAAAATAAAAGAGCCTCGTTTTTTTTCACTTTTTGCAGTAAATTTTCGAAAAGAAGCTTTTCAAGCATTCTGCGTTTCCTATGAAAGGCAACGAAAGGTTGTCAAAAATGATTAAAACAGAATTGGCAAAGATAAGAATTGTATATTTCTTCAAATTTCAGTGTTACATAGGTGTAAATTTTAGGTAAGGAACACAATTATACTTAGCTGAAAGTTTAAATTGAAGACTTTCTATCTTAATAATAACTATTACAATGACTTCGTGACTGGGTTTCATCAGTTAATCCCGTTTGACTTTTTCAATGTGATATTATTACCGTGACCACCGCCTCGTATTAAGTAAAATGTGCACTGAAAATACTAAGATTCTTTCAATTCAAACAATGAACATAAGTCAGAGGTGAATCGTGCAATTTTGCCTTTTGTAGATCGAAAAAATTAAGAAAATAGATAACTGATCATTAATAGGAGGAAGACCTCAAAGTTAGCTCAGAGCAAAATCTAAGCGAAAACGCAACTGACTACCCAATTCCTCAAACAACTCACTTCGTTAAACTATTCAGTGTAGGGAAAAGAAAAAAAGAGAAACTGTAATAGAAATTTGCCTGTGATTGTCTGAATTTGCCTGTGAAAGTTCAAAATCTTTGTTTATTATATTATTTAATTACATTAGTATCTCTAACATATAGCTGAAAAAAGTAGGCAAAACTTTAAGAACAGCGCGTTCTCAGAACATTCCAGCGGGGAAAGATGAGCGCAAAATGTTAGAAGTCTGTCAACATTTTTCTTAGAAAATCTCTTAAGTTTTCAGGTAGCAACAAATGTACTTCCTCAGACAATTTTTGATGGTAACTTTAAATGGATAGTGACTATCTATACAACAGATGGTGAGCACTGCTAAAAACCGCCAGAAAAAAATAGAAATTTTTAAAAGTTCAATTGCTATTTGAAAAGAAGGTATATATTCAGCTGTGTGCTCACAGCAGTTAAACACATATAGATAGACTATGTTAAACTTTGCACCTAAAAACGTAAAATTTGCTGAAATGATGAAAGGTTTTACAAAGAGAACAAAAGTTCGCTAGAAATACTAAAGAAAGCTAAAAACTTTTCCGGAGCATCAAAAACTTTCCTTCGAAGCATAGAAATAAAATCTTCTAAAAATGTCAGAGATCTTGCAAAATTGACAGAGAAACTAATTTCGAATATAAAATTGACGACAAACATCTGGGATTTTACTTGAAGAACTTTTTAAATTGCGTCTTCTGGGAGACGTCATTCATTTAAAGATTTAGGTTTTGTTAGAAACTCATATTATGGCGAATTTTGTTAAATTTTGCTCTCAATACAAATACTGCAGAAATTGTTTTCAGTAAAGTGAAAACCGCATTCAGCATCTATCATTTTGTGATTAATCGGCTGATTTTATCAACTTCAATCCACTTATTTGGCAATTTTTCTCTAAGAAAATTGCTCTGAAAGTTGACCAAATGGACCAGTAAAATGGTATTGAATTTTATTAGTAGTTTTTTGAGGGTTGCTATGGAGTTCGGCTTGAATCTTTTTGCTTTTTTGCTATAAATTTTTTTGAGTAATTTAGCCTTTTAGAGCTAAATTAGAGCTAAATCAGACGCTTCAAGCCAACTGTGTCTGTATTTATCAAATTTGCAACCGCAAAAATTGATATAATTTTTTTAGTTCATAGAAAGGGCTTGATAGTACCCCATTATCTAGGAGAGTGTTTTTGAACTAGAGTTATTCTGCTTTCTTTCGGAAAATTTAATTTGATGTTTAATGTCCAGTTTAATCCAATTTGAATAATATCTCAAATAAAGTCCATTCAAAGCTAATTTAAATAATTTGTCTTTAAATTGTTGATATTTTGGTTCGATTTAGACAAAATTTTATGATATTTTAAAACAAGTTTGGAAAATCGCACGAAGGGCTGTTTTTCTAATTTTGGTTCAGATATTACAACTTAAATTGCAGCAGTAGAACACAAAACATTGGTTGAATTTGAGAACCAAACTGTTTTAGAATTTTGTTTTGGCTCAGCCAGACAAGCATGCTACAATAGGTTAGATTAATTGACCAAACATTTATTTTGAAATTTTTGAAAAAAAAATTGCTTGAAGTATCATTTTTTATTTGAACCGTTCGTTCGCTCACGTCAATTTGTTGTCTCAGTTAGTAAAGTGTTTGCCGATTTATTTTGAGTTTTTTTACAAACCAAATCGATGAGCTCCATTCTCAAAGTTTTTTGAATGAAAGCAAGAGACAAGATTTGAGAAATTATTTCATATGAGACAACATTAATCACAATTTTTCAAAGGCTGTTGTTTATCGAAAAACGAATCGTGGCGGTGAGTGTGCTAAACGTTGGTGGATAGTATGAGATAAAAATAACCCGACAATCCAATTACAACAAAACTGTTGCCTGACCTTACTGAAGGCAGCGCCCCAATACACTTTGAGTTTTTTTTGAATCGTTCAGATATAGGTTTTGTAAATTTCAACAATTCATAGATTACAATAACAAATGCAACTTCCCATTGTACATGACAAAGGTATGAAAATGAGGGGAGTGCTGGGTGGGTAGAGGTTCCCCATTTTTATGCGCCAATTTTCATCTCCTAGATTTACTACTTACTTTTACTTAGAGCCGCAGCAATCTCCTCTTTGTAGAGAAATCGAACCTTTCCCATTATAGTCATCTTTGACTTTGTAGCACCATAAAAGAACACATGGATCATTGACGGTATAAAGTTGAGGTTATGAGCAGCTTATGGCTTGGATTATAGACAAATAACTTAAAATCTTCACGATAAAGTTTTTCAATATGTCTGATAAAATTAGATTGTACCAGTTTCTTATCAAACTATAGTTCAAAGAGACTGAATTATAATCTTAAACGACCCGACAAACGTTTCATGAGATTTTACACATTTTATATGCAAGGCAACGAAAAACGTTCGAAAAATTTTTGTGTTAGATAAATTTCAGTATTATTTTTAGCGAAAGCGCGTAAATTTTCTCAAAAGTAAAATAGAATTTGTGTGTAAAAAAAATCACAGTTTTTCCTGCCCCATAATACAACTTGTCTTAATTTTTTTGTTTTTCGCGAGGTCCTAACTGTTGGTAATTAACACTTCCCATGTAGTCATATCAGGCCTTTTTTTAATGCTATAACTCAACCCGCTTCACATTCTTGCAAAATTTTTAAAAAAATTTTAAATACATTGACAAAGATCCCGAAATGTATGAAGATTTTTCCGACTGACGGACGGTTGTCTGTTTTAAAGCGTCATTGAAAACAACTCTAAACTTCCGCAACTCTGACATACTTGCACGAATAATTGAAAAAAATTAGGGAAATATTTTATTCAAAAAATGTGACAATTGCTTGAGGTTAAAGACGTAGTTATCTTTTTATTTGTATAGAAGCAAAAAAATTCTGGTAGTTAAGCGCGATATTAGGAACTGCTTTGAACTCCAGTTTTATGAAATAAAGTTGAGAGAAGTAAAATAATGTTGAACTACTCTTATTTACTTATCCGATTCAGCATTTTTTCTCCTATGAGAAAATATACTTTTTTATTTGCTTTCAGTTCGTTTATTGTTCATCCATTATGAAGCTGCGATACTGTGTTTTCACCAATGGAGTTCTTTTATGGCTTCTGTGGAGAGTTTTTAATGATGCATTGACTAAATAAGAAAAGCGCATCGATACTCGTCCTGAAAAAATTGTTTTCAGCTCTCTGTAATTAATTATTGCCCGGGTGTTATTATGTATAATATAGTGTTAATGTATGCCGTTTTTGTTTCGCATTTTGCGGATGCTAATAGAAGAATTCCAGGAACACCTGGTTTCTGTTATTCTGCCAGAGTAATTTGCTGTCTGTTTGATTTCAATACTTATTAATCGAACTGCAAACTCATTACTGCGAAAATGCTCAACAAAACGTGACAAAGAAACGTTGTTCTCATTCAGCAGTAATTGTACGTTTCCATTAAAATTTTCGGTCAATCCGAGATATTAAAGAGTTAGTGGCTTCTGTTTTTGATCTATGTTTTCGTAACAACAACAACAACAACATCAAAGATAACTATATCAATATTTAGGAACCCAGGTATATTCTTTTTTGCATATCTTTAAAGAAATAGCCACAAAAACAGACCAAAGCAACCCAAGTCAAATTGATTTTTCTGTGTCATTGTTAATAACTTGCTGTCTATGTTTCAAACATTGTCAACATAAATAACAATGACAACAACAAGAACAGCAACAGCAACATTAACAAAAAAACATAGCCGTAGGTTACCGGAAAAAACCCGAAGAGTCGTGCAATAATGAATATTACCACACGGTTGTTATCGCCACCGAGAAGTTATTCAACTCCAAGGCGAAGCCGAGGTGTTCTGATTACTTCGAGGGCGATAATAACCGTGTGGTAATTTTTTTAATCAACACCTGTTGCGATCATTTCAAAATTGAACACAGTTTTTTTGGCTTTTGATGTTTATTTTTTAAGGACAATTACATTTTCAAAGGAAGTGATATTTCTTCGGATCTGGTCTTAATGTTCTCCTCGTGCTCCCCCACACACACATACACACACGCACACACGCACACACACACACACACACACACACTCACACTCACGCACACGCACACACACACGTAAACACAAACAAGCACACACGCAAACACACGCACACACACACACAGAGAGACGCACGCACACACACACTTACACACACACGCGCACAAGCACGCACAAACGCATGCACACACACAAGCACAAACACACATACCACACACACACACCACACCCACACACCACACACACACACACACACCACACGCACTACACACGCCACACACGACACCCACACCAAACACACCACACACGCCACACACATACACACACTACCTACACACCCTACACTACACACACCACACATACACACACACACCACACACACACCGCACTCACACCACACACACTACACACACTTACACACACACGCACAAGCACACACACGCTCACATACACACAGACAGACGCACACACACATACACACCACACACACCACACACACACACACACTACACTCATACCACATACACACCACACACATACACACACCACACAGGCACCACCTACACTACACACCCCATACACACCACACCCACACCAAACTCACACCACACACGCACACCACCTACACACCACACACACTACACACACCACACACACTACACACACCACACACACCACGACTACACCACACACACACACACACACACACACACACACACGCCACAGAGACACACCACACACAATACAAACACCACACAAACCACACACGTTTTTTCAGACTACAAGTTTATCAAACTGTTCCATCATTAGACTACGAGTTAATCGCCACTCTTTTATCGCCACTGTTTACTTAGTAACAGTGGTGATAAAAGAGTGCGATAAACTCGTAGTCTAATGCTAAGTTGTTTTTCCAGTGTTAATCGGTCATTAAAATTTATTACACTGGCTGTTTATTTAACTGCTATTATCGCAACAGGTGTTGATTAAATACTTTTCACTAACCCTACCCCTTCTACAGAAATAGGAAAAAAGAAGAAAGCAATAAATATTGAGAAAAAAACAATTTTTAATGAGAAATATGGGTAGGTAATTAGGGGGGTATAGGTTGGCGGGAGTAGGTAGGTGGGAGTGGTGGGAGTAGGTAGGTGGGAGGGGGGATGGCGAGTCATGTGTTGGGGGGGGGGGGGTGAGGGGGGATGAAGTGGGTGAGTGAGGGTGAGGTGGGGGGGGGGGTGAGAAATGGTAAAAGGGTGATCAAAAAATCTAAAAATGACCTTTTCATGTTAAATAATATCATCATTCCTGATTATTATAAATTACAAACTAAGCTGCTGTAAAAGTCCAGTGTTCGAAAAAAGTAGTCAACGTTCTAAAAACAGAAGTCAATGTTTGGAAACAAAAGTCGAAAGTACAAGCCATGAACAACCTTGCTTCAGCTAAAAACAACATCAATCGAACCAACAGCAGCATTCACAGCAGCATCAAAAAAATATTAGCAACATAAAAACCAACAACAACGACAACAACATTAACAACAACAATACGAACCAACAACTACAAAAAAAACGCAACAGCGCAAGCAAACGCCAGAACAGCAGCACCACCACCTTCTTCATTTCGACCTTCACCATCACTACCACCACCATCAACACAACCAACACCACAGAACATCAAAGACAAAATCAA
This sequence comes from Convolutriloba macropyga, assembly GCF_964194025.1. NCBI lineage: Eukaryota > Metazoa > Xenacoelomorpha > Acoela > Convolutidae > Convolutriloba > Convolutriloba macropyga. The sequence goes on along the minus strand of NC_134474.1, from coordinate 8,705,693 downwards.
ATTCCAATTTGATTTTTCGTTGGCATCAAAATATCAAAAAACCAAAGATTAGTTCTCAAAAAAGATCTCCGAGAAGTTCTTTTGGTTGTAGAAGAATAATGGCAGATCCCGAAGAGAATTTTATTTAAGAACTGTAAATTTTTAATGCATTACTTCTTTTTTAATGGATTTTCATCAAGCTTCAGCTAAATAATGTTGGATGCTTATTCGTTCTTATACAAAATTGATACATTTTGCTACCACCCTTTTCGTACCTGGGAAAAAATTAATGATAATTTCTTGCGGTTTCAAGAGCAGTTAGTGCTCTGATAGCTGATCTATGAAATGAGTACCTAGATTGCAGAACTGCCTCTCAAAGTATACCATTTATTTTCTCAGTAATTACAATTTCAATGATAATCATATTGCGTTATTTGTTTATTTTTTGTTTCAGATCTGTTTTATTATAAAACAATTTTGTTTCATCGTTTTATCGTTCCATTAATCTTCTTAACTACAAAAAACATTCAAAATTCATTAGCGTCAGTTTTTATCAAAAATGATATAGCAATTTTAGGCTTTGGAACTTATTTCGTGAACTTGAATAGGACTCAATCCTCGATTGACCATCATGAAAAGATTAAAAACTGGAAACTTTTATCATTGTTCTCATTAATTGAATGCTGTTTTGGCAGCACAGATCATTGTCAGATTAATAAAACTTCTTTTTTGAATGTCGAGTCGTCTCTGATAATTCAAAACATTATGTCAATTACTTTTAAATTTGAAACATTTTTTTGGCAATCAGTAAAAAATCAAAGGCACAAAAAGAACAAAGGCTTTTTGATTTTGCAATTAGTAAAACACAAAAGCACAAAAACGACAAATGCATTTTGTTTTCAGCAGCCGCACTGCGATAGCTGTTGCTATTATTGGCATTCTCTTGGTTTTTACAATTCAAAGATTTTGAATTGCATAGGGGCGCTGTCGCTTTTTAAAGATCTGTGCACACATTTTCATGATTTTTGAAGCCGAATTGGATTAGTGATTTTGGTCACGCCGAAACAAGAAATGAAGCGAGAAAGCGAGTGGTTTTGCAGCGTTTATTTTTTTTTCATTCTAATTTTTAAGTAGATTTAGAAAACGTCGTTCATGTAATTTCAACTGAAATGCATGCGTGACTTCACTTTTAAGTCTAGGTGGAGCGAGTTTTTTGTTCATTCGGGTGATTAAATTTTTGGTCACACTTGACTTGCCTTACTCTCAAAAATGACTTCTTCACTTCCTCACTCTGAAATTTCCTCACTTTAATTTAAAGAAATGAGATCAAGTGAGTGTGTCACTTCAATTGAAGATTATTTGAGAGCAGCTAATAGAAACAGCAATAGTTCATACAGATTCTTAATCAAAATATAACATTACAGTATTTAATAAACAGACGTTTTTTGCGTCTATTTCTTTTAATATCTTTGCGAATACAGATCTATAAAGCTATTGCGGCTATTTTTGGGCATTATGCCAGCTATCTCTGCAAATTTTTGCAATCCAAATCAAGTTTATGCGGAATCCATTCTTTTAAAAAAAGAAAAATGTTGACAAATGACGACAAACGAAGGTCAGAATTGCGCAATTTGAACGGCACAGAATCTTTTCTCTAAACGTAAGAACGAAATTTATTTGAAGGTTTGTAGTAAGAACCAATTTCATTGTTGCGCTGGTTCATTTGAGTTGTTAGTTTGCCTGCTTGGAAACAAAAGTCTGGTCTCGACAAATTCTGCTGATTTTGGTGGAAGCAAAATTTTACAGACAAATTTTCTATTAATAAAGAAAACTTTTTAAAGCCCGATTAGAGCATTATGTCGAAATAAAATTATTTAATATCAGTTATCATAATTCGTTGTCATTATCTTAATTCTTTCTGATGATGTAAGGGTCAGATGTTAAAGTTTTTTCCGTGCTCGCTATCTCCTCAATTAAATTAACCCGCTGCATTTTGTTTTTCCAAAAAGCAGAATCTTGAATGCAAAAATTCCTCAAATGTTTCTCGAGCTTATAGAAATTCGTGCATTTTTTCCCTAGCCCAAAAAATATTTGGCATCCGTTAAACTTTTATTTACTAATTTTGGATTTGCTGATTTTTATTTAAGTTTATTTACCTCCTCTGGTAGATTTAAGCTGTCGAATTTTGTTTATTTTTGTTCGCAATATCTGATAACAAGTGGGTATAATTAAGTTATTTCACAAGCAAATAGTGTTGCCAGGTGAATCAAACAAAAGACTTTAACAAATAAAGCCACTAATCCATCCACTGAGAAATGCGTCATTTCTAAGCCAATCAAAATCATGTATTTCTTAACCTTCAAATACGCACGAGTTGCGTTCTACTTTACGTAGAATGCATCGAAAAAGTTCATTTAACATGATTTCAAGCAAGTTTAAATACGAAATGTATCAGCTGAGACGGTTTTAGGTTTAATAATCTTCGTCTTTGGAGTGAACTAAAGTGAATCGTTGATCGATCTTAGACTACAACCTGTCATTTTTTTTCTAGATTTGGCACTTTTGCCTTCACTTTTTGCCTTGATAATTTATTGTTCAGTAGCTCATTGTTGTATAGCGAATAGAAGTTCCCAAATACTGTTTTATCATCTTAATTTTCAGTGCTCCGAACTTTTTGTCGATTTCTCAGATGAAGTGATTGTCGCCATTTTTGCAATAAACTGATTGAATTTGTCTCAAATTCTTCCTTTAGCGGAATGCAGAGGATACATAAAGCGTATTTGACTGAAAAGTGGTAAATTAATTCTTTTTTTGTTTTTCTAGGAATTGAAACAGACATGAAAATTTAAGCGGTCAAGATGAATCGACTAAGAAACATTATCAGAAGGGTGCTACTGATACAAAAAATTGAAAAGCGTAATCAATCTTAAACCCTTGTTTTTTATTTCCTTTGGTGCCCTAGACAACAAATCCCCCTCTCAATTTTTATCTTTATTTCTAATGTGAAAAAATTTAGGAAAAAAACTTTGAGAATTTTCCTATCGCGTTGTATCTTGGTAATTTCGCGTTAATAATACCCCATACGTCTAACTGTCTAAATTTGCGAGAATCAAAAACGATGAGGCGGAAAAAAATGGTCAAATTTAAAAAAAAATGCAAATTTATAGAGAGCAGTTTATAGATTAAGGATCCACAATTTGTATCAAAAGGGTTCGTATTGAAGATAGAATTTCTTAATGGTTTGAGCAAAAATGGCGTTAACTATGCTTTAAAATTTTTATATGGATTTCTTTTTAATTGCAAGTTAACTGCATCACGCCATAGAAATTTTGCCTCAAGCGCTAAAAGACCATGCACAAAAAATGTGTACAAACTGTGAAGCTCGCAACCTGATTCAATAATTTGTGTATGTGGCGCTTTTACTAGCTTTCTCGGATAAATCACTTCTGTTGAAAGGATGCTGTTTTGCCCAATTTTTCAGATGAAAAAAGGTGGATCCTTTCAATGATCTCCCCGGTTTCGCAAGCATAATCAGTTTATTAGATATGAGAATTAATTTTGGCTCACAGAAAGGTGTTAATTTATACTGAATCGAAGAAATTAGGACTGGTTATGGCAAGAAAAGAGCCCTGTTTGATTTCTGGAGACGATTGCTTGCAGGCGAGACTAATTGTTCCAAACAAGTGCTTAATCCCTTTTCGGGCAAAAACGACAACTGTTTATCTAGCACTAAAACTTTTTGCATGACAAGTTGGATTGACTTTTGTGGTATAAAAGAGTTTTATCTAAACAAAATATACCCAATAGATGAAAATTCGATCGACAATAAAAGATAATTCAAATAATTATTCACAGAAATCTCGAAGAATTTTTGAACAGCTCAGACCAAGGTCACATGGCTTCAAAAAAAACCTTCACAGAGCTTATTGGACAACATATTCAACACGTTCTTGTGTTCACTGCGACTGAAAGGGAAACATAGGCATAATTTACACAGGAAAATAAGAACACAAGCGTACATGTTGAATTATAATTAAAAATTAGTGCATATGTGTGCTTGATTATCGGACAAAATTTAACGTCATTTGGAAAAAAACTGGCAATGAAGTATTTCTTCTGGCGTTAATAATGAGTCTAAAAATAAAATTTCTGGTGTTGAATAAAAGATCTTATATTAGTACTTTTCTTAATTCTAAATAATTATCATCAATTCATAATGATTTAGATTTATCACAGATAGAGCATTTTTGGTGGCGGTCAAGCAAGTCGATAGGCAAGCAAGCCAAAATTGAGGTCAAGTAAGCCGGAGAATTTTAGTGTACTCGTTTTTTAAGTTGCCCCTTGCGGGCCGGTTGGCTCCAACCAGCCCGCAGTTTGCGGATTACATCCCACAGCGGATGAGAGGAATGGTCTTGGACAGCGGTGCGCTGAGGCCCGAAGCCACTAGATGTCTAAAAATTGACGTACTTTTGTTTCTTTGGTGCATTGGAAAACATTAGGTTCTATAACACTATGCGCAGTATTGATTGTAACGGTTAACAATGTATTCTAGGTAGATTAAATTACTATTATATAACTTTCGGCCTGCTTTTATGTCGACTTAGTCTTACCTCGGCTTACTTTGCGTTCGTAAGCATTTTAATATATTTTTTCTTTTTGTTTCTCAATAAAAGCATTTATAATTCGTATTTGAATGAATTGTTTATCATTGTTTCAGATCAAAATGGGTCTTCTACATCTACAGGATTCAACGAGGGCGGTTTCTTTTCGAATTTTGTTCCCCACGAAAGGCAAATTAGAAGTTGGAAATTTAGTGAACTTGAAATTCAAGAGCTCTCGGATCTTTTTTCCACCTTCCACCAGCGCTCCCCCCAGCAAATTAGGCACCCGCCGTTTGTTTATGTTTAAACATTATGTATGCATTTGAAATATTACATATGAATACTTGTAACAAAGCATTTAGAAGATAATAATAGAGCGGAGCTTTGAAATCAACAAATGGATAGCAATAACTCACTGCAAATAATGTAAACACCAACCAAAAACTTGATATTTTTAAATAATTTTTGGAGTTATGGACTTTGTAACTGGATCTAATACTTTAATTTTCTTGAAATCTGTGGCAGATATGGTTGTTAATGATAAAAATAAATACCCTTTCCAGAAGGTAGCAAAACTTTAATATTTGGGGGGTGCCTAAATTTTGGCCATAAAGGACTGAGGGGGGGGGGATGAGCGGCTCTAGCGGAAAAGCGGAAAAGATTCAACCTATTTCTCTTAAAAGAAGTGAGCCCTGAACTCTATATTGGTATCAGTGAAGACCCAATGTATGCAATTCTTCTGGCCTGGTTGCGTTTTTACAAACAAGTATCTATCTCATTTGCGGCACAAGTTAGCCTTTTTTAATCATTTATTAAATTTTTTGCGGTTTAATTTGGCCCAGCGCTGGAAAACTTCATCCAAAACAGAAAAATATATCATCCATAGATACAAAAGAAAGCGTCAAAAATGAAGAGGTACAGAAAACACAAAGTTTCAAAATCTGTTAGACTCAAACGTTTGAAAACACAGTTAAAAAACTGGTTCTGGTTCAGAACCTCAAAGTAATTTATACAAGCACTGTATACCAGCATATTGAATTTATATATATATATATATATATATATATATATATATATATATAATATATATATATATATATATATATATATATATATATATATATACATTGCTGTCAGTGAGCTCATGATGGGAAGTTTTAAAAGAGAAACATTGAAAAGTATTGTTTACTTCAAAGAAACATTTACCTAACAAAATTCACTTCTTAGAGAGTTTCTAAGTTTACAAATTGTATGTTATTTATTTTAATAATATTTGTTTTTGAAATAGTTTTTTATTTATTGTTGTAGACTAGTAGCATAGTTCCTCTGTATAAAAAACAAAATATGAAATGAATCTGCGCGTGTAAGGTTACTTAAGAAACCAGCTGTCAAATAAAAAAAGGATATTTCACTCAGAGCTCCCGGTTATTTTCTGTATTTAATTCCTGTTTTCGTTTTTCTTAGCGGCAATTCGTTTGACTTAAAATTTTTGTATTTTTGTTGATTGATATCATTATCAGACAAGATATACGGAGTTTTTTCTGGAAGAAATAAAGCAGAGCTGACGTGTCTGAAATTAAATATCAATCGAACAACAAAAATTTTGACTGAGAAAACATTAAAAAGTATCTTAAAAAATGACAACAGAAAATTTTGGCTTCTTTTAATTTGATTGTTCTAAAATGTTGCTCATTTTCAGAATCACGCTGCCAAAGATGTTTTTCTGTTTGAAAGCTATTGTGCAAATTATTGAAAATTTGTTTTATTTTGTCTATATCAAGCAAAATCTTGCCGTCAGTCAAAGAGTCTATATGAAATTTACATATTAAGCAAAAATTTTGTTTCCCAGAACTTGTCCTTCAAGTGAAAACGGACTTGTGCAGAACATTAGAAAACAATAGACTGAAAAATTTATCCTACAAGTCAATTTCAAATTTGTTACCGATAAAGTATAATCGAAAAAACGGTATATTTGTAGAAAAAAAATAGAAAATCTGTGCTTCTCTTCTGTTTTTGAATTTTGAAAATATATCTGCACAATTACTGAAATGCTATCTGAAGAAATGAAAGAAACACTAAAAATTACTCTCTATTTGACCAGTATAATGCCAGCCAAAAAGACGAACAATCTCATCTCAAGAGCTGAGAAAAAAATAATCAACTAAACTAAAAAGAAATATACTTTTATTTAAAATTTTTTTTATACCCCTAGAGTTTTTTACCCTAAAGATCAAACTTGATGTATTTAAATATACCCATTAAACAAAGCACAAACTTTGCAAGACGCTTATTGGCCAGTAAAGATAGAAAAACTCGAGAAAATTATTTTTTCGAAAGAATAAGAATCAAAAAAATTAATGCAAATTTTGAAACTTCGGTTAATGATTGTTCAGAACCAATTTTTGCCTCTGGAATCTGTCCAGTAACATATCTGAAAGACCTGAAAAGCTTCATTGGCCCTCAGAGATTGATAAACTTAGAAAAGGACATATTAAAAAATTGAAAACAGTTAGAAAATATTAGTTGTTGCTAAACTTTGTGTTAATAATATTTTAGAACTATTTGGTTGGCTCCAGAGACTATCCAATAAACCAGTTGCTAGACCTAAGCAATTCAATTAACTCACTGATGAAAAATAATTTAAGAAAACCCAAAAAAAAAGATTTGTGATAATAAATTGTTGAAAACCATTCCTTTACGCCAAAAATCTAAGCAATAACACACTATAAAACCCTACTACCTGGCCACTGAATTAAGAAAAACTAAACAATAGACAAAAATTTCAAAAAAAAATTTGTGGAAAACTGCAAATTTTATTAAAAAATATACTAAACGTGATAGTAAAATAATGAAAGCATTTCCTCTTCCTGCAGGCACTTCCATAGCAACCTATTATCAGACCACAGAGGAAACTTTCTTTCCTTGAGGATGGGCAAAAACTCGAAAAAAATTCAAGTTTTACCAAAAAATTGCTAAATTTTGCAAAATTACAATTTTGAAAACCTCCCATTGTCACTAGAAACTGTGCACTGTCTTATTATTAAATCCTAAAAGCAATTTTTTGGACCCCAATGCTGGAAGTTTCAAAAATTCACAGAAAAGTTTCGAAAACACTTGAAAAAAATTGCAAAAATTAGTATTATTCTGCATGTTATTGTTTGTAGTACCGAAACATATGGCTTATAAATAAAGTCATAAGATGAAATTATGTCCTGCAAAACACATTTATCACTTATAAATTTGTTCAAATTAGTACTTATGAAACAAAAAATTTTGAAAGAAAAAAGTGCAAAATTGGACTATTTTGAGATAAAAAAAATTCCGAAAAACGTTCTTTTAACCTTGAATTAAGTCTCTAACTTTCAGCGGCAACACTCTGAGAACTTGAAACACTGCTTCAGTCAATTTTGGGCTTCTAATGACACCTCATTGAGAAATGTGTGAAAACATCTCGAAGAAAGACACAGCACCAATACAACCAACTTCTTAAAAATTTCTTGTTAAAAAACAAACTGGAGAGTAGCAACAACTAGAAAAAGTGTTTAAAAAACAACACAAAACAAAAAGGATCAAAAATGTGCGTTTGTTCATAATTTTTTGTCACAGCTCAGCCACTTTTTTGACTAAATTGTCTACCAAACGAATAAGAGAGAGATTTTGAAAACTTCAAACATTGTTCGAAAATAATTGATGTAACCATCTCAAAAATCGTTCTAAGCTACAAATAAAAAACTGACTCATTACAAGACCGATGATATCTGCCATCAAAAGAAATACAAGACAAGACAAAGCAACAAAACCAAAAAGAAACCAGCGTTAGTTATGACCGAAACTCAATGTCTATCTATTTAAAAAAAACTTAACGGTTAAGCTAAAATTGCATGAGATGAAAGTTCAAATCAGCCAATTGACTTGAATATAACATCATTAGAATGGGAACCCTCTTGATTGAGAATATATAACAGGCAGACAGAAAAACAAAATTGGTAAATTTAAAAGATACTTTTGTAGACTTTGAAAACAAAATAGATCAATTCATGAAATCCATGACCAACCATGAGAACCATTAGCAATCAACTGGAAATATTCAAAAGCTTCTTATATACCTTCATAGCAAATAATTGGGAATTTATCGTCCAAAAATTTATACGATTACAAAAAGAGGAAATTCGGGCAAAATCTCAAAATCATCTCAAATTTGCAAGTAAACACTGTCGAAAACTATAAAATCATTAAAATTTTCTCAGGTCATGAATGTATTCAATTGCACCTTCTTTTACGCCATTAATGAGAAAAACTAATTTGTATTTATTGTGACTTTGCTTCTGTAAGTTTTCTAGCAATTTACAAGAGAAACAAAAATTAAAGAAAACTCGTAGCATCATTGCCAACAAACCACTATTTAAAGTATAAAACAGCAATGATGACTAAATTTTATTCATTTGAAAAAAAATGCGAACTCTTTTTACTAAGACCACTTTAAAAGGTGTCAGAAAAAAATTAAAATTGGCAAATCTCTATAAACCATCACTTTTTTTAAACCTTTTTTTTTAAAAGCATAAATCATAGCAAACCATAAGTTTTCAATTAAGAAATATTAAAAACAGTATTTTATTTGAGCTTTCTAAATCAGTTGGACATGTCATTAGTGAGATTTGATCAAAAGACTGCAAAGTCTCAACGAATGCAGGTAGAACTTGGAAATTCACAGAACAAATTTACGCAGGCGGTGTTGAAGCCGAAAAACCTTCTGGTTGCAATTATTATGAAATCTTATGGTGTTTTTGCACGTTAGTTTGACTATCAAGGATAGAGTTTTGATATGAAATTGTTCTGGTTCGTAACTAATATTAAAAAAGCAAAGAAACTAATATAATTTAAAAAAAGTACAGCGCCCCCTTACAATATGAAAAATTTTCCAATTGTAGAATTGCACAACTAAACCAAAACTTGTCTTACTAATGCCTCTTGCTTAATAAAACAAAAAATTCCTCTAAACGTTACGGAAAAAAATTACTTGGCCACATGGTCAATATATCACAGAAATGATGATGTCTGGATACTTTTTGATACCTTTGTAGACTTTGAAAACAAAATAGATCAAGTTCATGAAATCCATGACAAACCATGAAAACCGTTAGCAATCAACTAAAAATATTCAAAAGCTTCTTATATACCTTCATAGCAAATAATTGGGAATTTATCGTCCAAACATTTATACGATTACAAAAAGAGGAAATTCAGGCAAAATCTCAAATTCATCTCAAATTTGCAAGTAAACACTGTCGAAAACTATAAAATCATTAAAATTCTCTGAGGTCATGAAAATATTCAATTGGACCTTCTTTTAACGCCGTTAATGAGAAAAACGGATTTGTATTTATTGTGACTTTGCTTCTGGAAGTTTTCTAGCAATTTTCAAGAGAAACGAAAATTAAAGAAAACTCGTAGCATCATTGCCAACAAACCACTATTTAAAGTATAAAACAGCAATGATGACTAAATTTTATTCATTTGAAAAAAAAGGCAAACTCTTTTTATTAAGACCACTTTAAAAGGTGTCAGAAATAAAACTAAAATTGGCAAATCTCTATAAACTATCACTATTTTTAAAACATTTTTTTAAAAGCATAAATCATAGCAAACCATAAGTTTTCAATTAAGAAATATTAAAAACAGTATTTTATTGGAGCTTTCTAAATCAGTTGGACATGTCATTAGTGAGATTTGATCAAAAGACTGTAAAGTCTCAACGAATGCAGGCAGAACTTGGAACTTCACAGAACAAACTTACGCAGACGGTGTTGAAGCCAAAAAAACTTCTGGTTGCAATTATTATGAAATGTTATGGTGTTTTTGCACGTTAGTTTGACTATCAAGGGTGGAGTTTTGAATTGAAATTGTTCTGGTCCGTAACTAACATTAAAGAAGCAAAGAAACTAATATAATTTAAAAAAGTACAGCGCCCCCTTACAATATGAAAAATTTTCCAATTGTAGAATTGCACAACTAAACCAAAACTTGTCTTACTAATGCCTCTTGCTTAATAAAACAAAAAATTCCTCTAAACGTTACGGAAAAAAATTACTTGGCCACATGGTCAATATATCACAGAAATGATGATGTCTGGATACTTTTTGATACTTTTGTAGACTTTGAAAACAAAATAGATCAAGTTCATGAAATCCATGACAAACCATGAAAACCGTTAGCAATCAACTAAAAATATTCAAAAGCTTCTTATATACCTTCATAGCAAATAATTGGGAATTTATCGTCCAAACATTTATACGATTACAAAAAGAGGAAATTCACGCAAAATCTCAAATTCATCTCAAATTTGCAAGTAAACACTGTCGAAAACTATAAAATCATTAAAATTCTCTGAGGTCATGAAAATATTCAATTGGACCTTCTTTTAACGCCGTTAATGAGAAAAACGGATTTGTATTTATTGTGACTTTGCTTCTGGAAGTTTTCTAGCAATTTTCAAGAGAAACGAAAATTAAAGAAAACTCGTAGCATCATTGCCAACAAACCACTATTTAAAGTATAAAACAGCAATGATGACTAAATTTTATTCATTTGAAAAAAAGGCAAACTCTTTTTATTAAGACCACTTTAAAAGGTGTCAGAAATAAAACTAAAATTGGCAAATCTCTATAAACCATCACTATTTTTAAAACATTTTTTTAAAAGCATAAATAGCAAACCATAAGTTTTCAATTAAGAAATATTAAAAACAGTATTTTATTGGAGCTTTCTAAATCAGTTGGACATGTCATTAGTGAGATTTGATCAAAAGACTGCAAAGTCTCAACGAATGCAGGCAGAACTTGGAACTTCACAGAACAAACTTACGCAGACGGTGTTGAAGCCAAAAAAACTTCTGGTTGCAATTATTATGAAATGTTATGGTGTTTTTGCACGTTAGTTTGACTATCAAGGGTGGAGTTTTGAATTGAAATTGTTCTGGTCCGTAACTAACATTAAAAAAGCAAAGAAACTAATATAATTTAAAAAAGTACAGCGCCCCCTTACAATATGAAAAATTTTCCAATCGTAGAATTGCACAACTAAAGCAAAACTTGTCTTACTAATGCCTCTTGCCTAATAAAACAAAAAATTCCTCTAAACGTTACGGAAAAAAATTACTTGGCCACATGGTCAATATATCACAGAAATGATGATGTCTGGATACTTTTTGATACTTTTGTAGACTTTGAAAACAAAATAGATCAAGTTCATGAAATCCATGACAAACCATGAAAGCCGTTAGCAATCAACTAAAAATATTCAAAAGCTTCTTATATACCTTCATAGCAAATAATTGGGAATTTATCGTCCAAACATTTATACGAATACAAAAAGAGGAAATTCAGGCAAAATCTCAAATTCATCTCAAATTTGCAAGTAAACACTGTCGAAAACTATAAAATCATTAAAATTCTCTGAGGTCATGAAAATATTCAATTGCACCTTCTTTTAACGCCGTTAATGAGAAAAACGAATTTGTATTTATTGTGACTTTGCTTCTAGAAGTTTTCTAGCAATTTTCAAGAGAAACGAAAATTAAAGAAAAGTCGTAGCATCATTGCCAACAAACCACTATTTAAAGTATAAAACAGCAATGATGACTAAATTTTATTCATTTGAAAAAAAAGGCAAACTCTTTTTATTAAGGCCACTTTAAAAGGTGTCAGAAATAAAACTAAAATTGGCAAATCTCTATAAACCATCACTATTTTTAAAACATTTTTTTTAAAAGCATAAATCATAGCAAACCATAAGTTTTCAATTAAGAAATATTAAAAACAGTATTTTATTGGAGCTTTCTAAATCAGTTGGACATGTCATTAGTGAGATTTGATCAAAAGACTGCAAAGTCTCAACGAATGCAGGTAGAACTTGGAAATTCACAGAACAAACTTACGCAGACGGTGTTGAAGCCAAAAAAAAACTTCTGGTTGCAATTATTATGAAATGTTATGGTGTTTTTGCACGTTAGTTTGACTATCAAGGGTGGAGTTTTGAATTGAAATTGTTCTGGTCCGTAACTAACATTAAAAAAGCAAAGAAACTAATATAATTTAAAAAAGTACAGCGCCCCCTTACAATATGAAAAATTTTCCAATTGTAGAATTGCACAACTAAACCAAAACTTGTCTTACTAATGCCTCTTGCTTAATAAAACAAAAACTTCCTCCAAACGTTACGGGAAAAACTTACTTGGCCACATGGTCAATATATGACAGAAATGATGATGTCGGGATACTTTTTGATACTTTGGATGCTTTGTATATTTTTAATTTCGAAAATTAATATTTATCAACCGAAAGCATAAGATATTTTCTTTAAGAGCTCTTTAGATAGTGAATTAGACATTTGATTATTGAGACTATTTGGTGAGACTGCAAGAAGAACGCAAAAACGGGAGAAACGGGCCATATTTTGTCTTGGGACCTCATCAGAACATAAAAAGGAACTAGTATTGATTGAAATTTTAAATGAAAAAACTTGTCTTCAGTCGGGATAAAAACAACAGTGAGACCAAAACTTGCGTCGCTGTCTCGTCGATATTGCATCACGCTGGTTCAGAACCGCAATTGTTCCTTGAAAAATGTGTTAGTTTTCTGCAAACAAAATCTTAGTATATTGAAACTAAATCGTGTTTTCTCTTATAAGTATCGACTTACATTAGCGAGAGACCGTTAATATGTTAGTTCTAGAAAACTTTGTAAGCAATCGGAATTAAAATTAGCCCTTATCAGAGTAACCGAGGATTTTTTCATCAGTTTTCTGTATTTTGGGCCACTGGGCCATGTGACCAAAATAAGCAAATTTGATGCCATTTTTATGGAAAAAAAAATTTAAAAAAACCCAAAAAAACCCATAATCCTTTCCTAGAAAAAATTCTGTGCTTAAAGTTGGCGGGAAGAGTTTCGTCGGCTGATTTTATTTTGGATTTATTTTGTTTGTTTGTAATCTGCAACATGCATACACCCCCCCCCCCCAAAAAAAAAAAAAAACCTATTCGAAAATGAAATGTTCCGCTGATGTTTTAACCACCGCACACCGCACTGAGTTGACAAAATCCGAGAAATATTAGGTGACTAAAATCTTGAAGAGACAATGGGGATCTTCTCCATTTGTGCGCCCACAAATAATTTGCGCCCACAAAGCTTGCGGGCACAAACGGTAACGATCCGACTATGGTTATCACAAGTGACACTTTGTGAGAAATTGCTCACCTCACATTTACTGATATCATAAAGCAGGCAACTTTTCCTTCTAGCCAAATGTGTAAATACTAATTGGACAAAGCAACCACGCGTTTATCGATCGCCATTCAAAACGCGTTTATCGTTCGCCATTCAAAAGCTTTGAAATTCACGTTGCTTTATTATCAAAATGGCCAACCAAGAGAAATTTACTACAGGAAATACTTCCGAACTGAAACAAATTACTGAAAATTTACAAATACTGTAACAAAGCAAAACCTAGTCATACAAAATCTTACGGATCGTCTCGAAAAACTTGAGAATAACCAAATTACTTCAGAAAATAACATTTATCAGTTAGCAAAACGATTAACAGCAGTAGAAAGATATCAAAACAGACCGTTTCTTATTTTATTAACATCGACATCCCAGCTGATGGTAATGTACTTGCACCCATTTTACAAATAGTAAACAACATCTTACAGGTTAGTTTGAGTCCCGACGAAATCTCGATTGCCCAACCACTAAAAAATGGAAACATTGCGCCTATTATTGTTCAATTTTTGTATTTGCAACAAAGGGACATAATTCTGAAACGTGCTTCATGGTTAAGAGGTCTGAGAAATTCGACGGGGAATCCTAATTTCATTCATGAACGACTGGCGAAAAAGGATGTTATCATTGAAAAAAGCTCGAGAACTGGACATTCACTATAAGATTAAGAAATCACACTTATGGGCTTTTGTTGGTGAAAGATATCAACCAGTTGATGACATCAACGAGCTCCCGGATTATCAAAGGAGACAACAAAAGAGTTTGCAAACTGTACAAAATGGTACTCCATTCATGAATAACAAAAGAACCTATGCTTTTTCGCCTGATATGGACGCAACAAACAATGGAAATGATATACCTAAGAACAAAAAAGAAAAAATGTACGGTGTTTCTTTTCAGCAGAACAAAAGTTATGCATCAAAAAACAAACATTCCCAGTCTTGCTTGTTAGTATCCGGAAACAAACACCTTGAGGAACTTAAGGTTTTTTGGCAAACATTTGAGTCCCTACCAACTGTGATTTGTCTTGTTGAAACTTGGATGCGAGAGGGTTCTCATGAAGAACACTTCAATATATCAGGTTATCAGAAAATAATTGCTAAAAACAGGATGGGAATTGGTGGAGGAGTAGCAATGTTTTGCAGGGAGGATATTCTTCTGTTAGATAGCTTTGCAACGAACTATGATGAGAGCCTAGGTATAAAAATTAGAACAAATAACGAAAACTATACTCTGATTACATTCTATGTTCCCCCTTGGTTCAATAAAAATCAGTTCTTTATTGAATTTGACAGCCATCTTGAGACTATGGTGGATGCGAACCAAAATCTTATCATATGTGGAGACTTCAATATAGATCAACTATCTCTGACTCCAATAAAAAAGCGATTTGAAGATGTCATCTCTAGTAACGGTATAAACCTAATGGATTTGGGTATAACTAGAAAAACGTCAACAACAAAATCATCCCTCGATTTATTTCTGACAAATATCAACAAAAATCAATGCATAGTAAATTCTATCAGTTACGACATCACAGATCATTATCCAGTATTTTTCAGTCAAACAAAAAGTATGATTAAACCCAAGATAAAAAAATCTAAACGTCACAGTATGTCTGCCTTCAACAACAAAATACTGTTTGAAAAATACAAAAAGGAACTGGAAGAAAACTTAATCATATTTCAGAACAACAATACGGATCAAACTTTCAACGCATTTTGTAACTGTATACATTTTGTAGTCGACAAACAGCAGCCTTTGGTTGAAATAAAACAAAAGAAAATTAGGAGTCAATGGGTCACAAATCGATTAAAAAATCTTTTTGCGAAGAGAAACAATGCAAGAACAAAATGGTTGAGAACAACAAATAACATCTATAAAAATAGATATCTTCAACCGAAAAGCAAGAGCACTAAAAAAATGAACAACACAAAAAAAAATTTCATACAAAACAAAATTCAAAATTTTGGTAGGGACTCAAGGAAAATCTACAAAATCATAAACAAATTGATAGGCAGGAACAGAAGAAGTGATGTGAGTTATAACCTTGTTTTCAATACTATTTGAACTGATGACCCCAGTAGCATAGCTGATTACTTCAATGAACATTTTGTAAATGTTGGAGATGAAATAGTAAGCAAATTAACTCAAATAAGCTTTCCTTCATCTAATTATGCTGAAGAACAATCTACGATGCTACATGAAACAAAAGTAGTAGAAGTGCTTTCACAAATAGCCAGCCTACAAAATTCTTTTTCGCATGGTGTGGATCTGATCACTAACATCTTCATTAAGAGGTTTGACAGAACTTTAGCCCCATTTTCAGTTAATTATATCAACGAATCTTTGTTGAGCGGAGTTTTCCCAAATATCCTAAAACGAACAACTATCCCACCGCATTTCAAAACGGGATCAAAAACTGATGCCAATAACTATCGACCAATTTCGATTTTGCCGTCTTTGGAAAATATTTGAAAAAATTATGAAAATCGATATTCTCAACTACATAGAGAAATTCAAAATTCTTGGTGAAAATCAGTTGGGTTTTCGTAATTGGAGACCAACAGTTGATGCACTCGTAAATGTAGTGGAAAACATAAGGTTGGAAAAAGAAAAAGGGATCAATAGCACCACGGTCTTCCTAGATTTGAAAAAGGCATTTGACACTGTAAATCACTCGCTGCTGTTGAAAAAGTTAGAAAACTTTTGAATTAGGGGTCAGGTTTAAAGCTGGTTTTCTTCATATCAAGAACACAGTGTGTTATATGGAAAAATAGAATATCGAAAGAACTAATAGTAAAAAATGGAGTTCCTCGAAGTTCTGTTCTGGGTCCTGTATTGTTTATACTGTAGTTTAATGATTTTGTGAACGCTTGTAAATTATCCACTCCGTATTTTTTTGCCAATGATATCAGCCTCCTTTTCAAAAGAAGAGCAACCTCTGAAGAATTAATTACTGAAATTCCTTCAGTTTCACATTGGCTACATCAAAATAAATTGGATTTAAACGAGTCAAAAACTTTTGTAATGAAATTTTTTGAAACTAAAGCAAACACAAACATTCAGAAATGCAATACCTACAAATATCTAGGAGTAATTTTAGACGCGAATTTAACTTTCGAAACACATGTGGAATCCATTTGTTTAAAATTAAAGAAGTGGATCGGAATAATTGCAAGGCTAAGGAGAACTTGCAGTCGCAACACCGTTTTGATGTTCTACAAAGCTACGGTGATACCAATTTTTGAGTATGGACTTCTTATTTATGGTGAAACAACGTTAAATAAGCTTCAAAAAAGTTGAACGGTTACAAAAGAAAATTTTGAGAATTGTCTTTAGAAAGAAACCAAGTGACTCCATCTTTGATACTTTATTCGAGTTCAAAATTTTGACGATTTGTGAATTACACATAAAACATCAGCTTTCATTCAGCCTTAAATCATACTTTGGGTTACATTCAAACAAAATGATGAATGAGATTTTGACCGCAAATCAAAATTTTTCGTACAATACTCGCTCAAAAACCACTCGCATTATACAAACAAAAACGTCAAAAAGAATTGCAACTCGGACATCTCTGGGTTATCGCGGTAGAATTTTGATAAATTTTCTACTGCAACAAAAAATACTACCTTAGCTTGAACAAGAGATCATGTGCTGTATAAAAGTTAAAAAACTAGTCAATGCACGTCAATATAGCTTGATCATTCAAAACGATACGTTAAAAAAACTTGTCTTTAGATAAAATTTGGGCGCTTAATTAAGATACGTTAGTATTTGCAAGCGTCCACTCCTGATGAAACTTTGGATTTATGGTTTTTTAATAGTGGATTCTGCTGTGTCCACAACTTCTGCGTGCTTTATAAATTAACAGGAGAAATTCAAATTCAATTCAATTCAATTCAATTCAACCAACATTGCTACCATTGCGGTTACAGGATTACAGATAAATACCCTGCGTGCATTAGAAGTGTTCTAAACTGCTGTGAATGCTGGCATATCAAAAACGACTGAACTGATTAAAATTGACCCACTTGAAAACAGATGTGTGCGATCCCTCTTAACGTCAATATAACAACAGATCTCAGACAAATTGCCATCCTTTTGAGACTACTAATGCCAAAACCATCCAACGGAGAAGACTAAAATGACTTGGCCACGTTCTTCGCCAGAAAGCGAGTGAACACCCTATTGCCTTCCTCGAGTTGACGAAAGGTACCAGTCGGAGGGGACTTGGAGTGGACGACCCATGAAAAGACAGTACTCGACTATAATTGGCTATGAAAAGACTTAGCTGGACCCATGAAAAGACTTTACCTGGACTTTAACTAAAAGCTGGACTGGGTATTTATAGTCAATAAAGACCCCCCACTAGAATTATAAAGTCTTTTCATAGGTCGAGATCTAAACCTGGGAGTAAATTAGCTTATTAACTACAGTAGAGTTAAATTAACGAGCCCCGGAGAACAAGGTCCTCAGCGCCATTCGGAAAGCGCCTCACGTGAAATCGAAGACCGGGCACGACACCTGGTTTGATCTTGCAAAAACGGCAGCGGGAAACAGTCGTGAATAGAAAGACATCTGTTGTGACACAAATGGAGCGGGCAATGGGCAATAATGCCTGCAAAAACCCACCTTGGACCTTGGAATGACAATGGCAATTATAAAGGCACCTAATAAACTCTCATTGTAATCACAACAGCTGCATGACTAACTGCCCAGGTTGAGGTCCAGACCCAAATTTGCTTATGATCAGACTTTCCAGACCGAAATTATCTCTGATCAGAATTTCCAGACGGAAATTCACCCTGATCAGACTTTCCAGACCCAAGTGACCTCTGATCAGACTTTCCAGACACAGAAGGTCTCTGACCAGACTTTTCAGACCGAAGGTGTTCTGATCAGACCATCTTCAGACCATGGTTCAGACTTAAATTCAGACCATTGCCCAGACCTTAATCAGACTATGATCAGACTCAAATGCGCTCGAAGCAGTTATGATCAGACCCAGTTGCTCTTGCAGCTATTTATGATCAGACTGAAGTGCGCTCCAAACCGGTTCTGATCAGAATCAAGTGCGCTCGAAATAGTCTGATCAGAGACAGATTTTACATATGAAAAAATCTCCTAATTTTGCTATAATATATTCATTTCATAAAAACTGATGTTTGCAGTATTTAATTCATCTAAGGAAAAATCAGTTTTAAAAGTATTGCTAAAGAAAACAAAACCCAACTGTTGAGAACAAATTTTATTTAGTGTACCGTTTAGTTTATAGTTCTGACTCAATGGATGAGTTAAGACAGCTTTCCATAAGAAACGTCGTGGTCTCCAGTTGATCAAAATTTCTTCTAAAGGGGACCGGCCTCAGCTATCAGCTGGACTCTTTTTTCTGATCAGAGCTATCGGACTTTAGATGAGTCTCTGATCAGAAAGCTGCTTTTTGGCTGCCTCTTGGCAGAGCCAACATCTTTCGGTAAAAAAAAAATTGAAAAAAATATTGCGCTCGAAGTCGCCTCTGATCAGACAAAAGTGCGCTCGAATCCGCCTATAATCAGACCCGATTGCGCTCGAAATTGCCTCTGATCAGACACAAGTGCGCTCGAATCCGCCTATGATCAGACTTTTCAGACCAAAATGACCTCTGATCAGACCATCTCCAGACCATGATCAGACCGTAGTGCGCTCGAACTTCCGAAAAGACCCTGTAATTTCGGTCTGGGAACACACGGGTGTGCGCTCGACTGGGTCTGATTAGAAGTCAATTTGGGTCTGGACCTCAACCTGGGTGGTGAAACAACAAGTTAACGCCCAACTAACACTCAAAAATATTGGTCGTCATTGGACTATGAGTTTTTCACGCTCTTGTTTCACCATTCTTCCTATATCAAGAGATAAAATAATGGCCTAATTACAGAACGAGTAATCTGAACTATTTCATCTGTTGTAACCACAATGAGAATTGATTGAAAACATTACCTCTTAGTTTTTTCGTCATCTCGAAATTATTCAAATTCTTGGTTACGCCTCGGCCTTTGATATTTTTAGAGTAAAAAATATGTACGGATAATGAGATGTTGAATTGGAATAACGTACTTAGTTACAGTCATCCCTATCTAATATAGCGCATAATTGTTTTTAAGGGGAATTTGAGGAATTAAGCTAATCAATAGTTCTTACTGTTCGAGCTTTATCGCTAAGCATTTAGCCGCCGCGCTAAACTGAGCTTGTTTTTGTTGGCGGCTATTACTCTGCTTCTGGGCTTGAATCGCCAGCCAGTGGATTGTATCCTCGCAGAGCTGGAAAAAGTGCTTTTACTACAATTTCACGGTTTTTTATAGTGATGGTTTATACTTTTTGGCAACTGGCATAGTGCAATTGACTGATTCACTATGTCGACATAGACTACAGCAATAGCACAGTAGGACTGCATTATATAGCACTAAAAATGATTGAGTATTTTTTTGCATGTAGCACTGCCACAATATCTTCCCGATGGCAATTGCAATCACATGGTAAAAAACATTCCATAGTGAAACTCAAAAAAAAAATTGACTCACCAATTACAGTAGAAATCCACAGTCAAGAACGCTCGTCTATGCAACCAGACATTTATTATAACAGTTTTAATAACAAAAATTAATGTGCATAGAATGAATTCAGAATTCACATGTTACAGATGAATAAAAACTTGATTAAAATAGCACTGTCTGGAATCTTGACTAAAAGTATCTTAGCTTTGTTAAATACTGACATTTGTCTACTATATTTACAAATAATTGATTTTTACTGCGAAAAATTACTACACGAACTTTAAGTTACTTGCCGATAATAAAAATAAATTTTGGAAACATTTTTAAACTTAAAACTAACAAAAAGAAAAACCAAAAATGATTTCCAAATTTATTTGTAAACGGAACAAACTTGAATTTATCTGTAAAACTAGGTCAGCAATTTCAATTAGTTGAAAGCCTTCAAATTACACCTTAATTTCATTAAAAAATTGAGATCAAGTCATTTGAATTGAGCGAAATGAACTAATTCTGCTAAATAAGTAAAGAAAATAATTCTCCTTCGTCTACAAGAGAGGTCATGCCTTAATAATCATCTAACTTTTTCAAGATGTGCAACCTATGCCATGAAAAGGCTGAGGAGTATGTTGTCTTTAGTTACAGAAGACAAAAAGCAAAAAGAATAGGATTAAAATGTTCGGCTGAACATTAATCCCAGCCCAAAAATAAATTTCAAATTTTTTGAGTGTCAACGTTAAATTCTGGGATCGTTTCAACAATACCCCTATTTTGCAAAAGGGGGGCTATTGTTAAACAGAACTCAAGCGAGATAATCATTAACCAATAAAAGACGATTGATAACTTACCACACATTTTACTATGTTAAATTGAATAGAAAAAAATACACCGTAGTATGGCAACTAGACAAACCCGAATACAAAGCGAAAGAATTTCCGACTGGTGGATTAGTGAGCGCGCTTCGCGCGCGTTGCGGTTTCGCCGCGATAACTGACCCGCATTATCCGGATTACATCCCGCAGTGCATGAGAGGCATGGCCATGAACAGCGGTCTTTAATTGAGCTTAAACTATTATTCGGCTATCTAAACTGTAATCCAAGTAATATTGTGGTAAAATATAGCTCAGAAGGAGTGGCGATTCTCTACTAGGTACCAAAGGGGAGGGGGCAACTTTTGAAAAGATCCAATTTCTGCAATATTTTTTTTTCATTCAAGGTTTATTCCAGAAAAACTTTAAGTTCAGAAAGAATTTAAGTTCAAGTTTTTTTTATTTTGCACTGGGTTTTTGCGTTAAAAGATAAAATACATCGCTTTAATTTCTTTTCCAGCTCATTTTTCCAATGCGTATTCCAGTCTACTGCAATTTAAAAGTTTAATGGAAATAGTTTTCGACTATGGGACGATTTCAAAACTTATCTATCATTATGGTTGAGCCTGACAGATATAATATTGCTATCGAAAGTAAAAAAACTTGACTGTTAGTGTTCTCTTTTGTGATTTGCTGAATATGATACTTACAAGCATTTACAAATTATATTTTTTGCAAGTGACTAGTGAGCAGCACATTTGAAAATCGAGACTTCCAAAAAGAAAGAGAGAAAAAACGGGTACACGAAACATAGAAAAACGAGACATCTAATAAGTCAGAGACGAACATTCACGATATAAAAAATCTCTTGAGAGCTGATTTTGCAGACTAAGAAAATTAGGAGGAGAAAAATAGACTTTAATTTTAATGGCCAAAATCCACGACAAAAGGCGCTGAAAAATTATAAAAAAAATTGCAAACGCAAATTGCCATGTCTCAAAACAACAGAAAAAAGAGAACAAATAAGGCAATATAAAAATAATTTGAGAATTGGAATAACTTGAAACAATTTCAGTGCAAGGATGAGAAAAAAGGTCATATAGTTCACGGCATCATACGTTTTCTTTCCGTCACTTTTCCTCGGGTTTAGGTCTTCGAACTGATTTTGTTCCGTTTTACTAAAGGCTGTGGTTTTGCATCACCAGGCAATAGCCCATCTTTGTATGTGGAGTCCTCTCAGCTTTTATCATGTCGGGGCCCATTAATAACGTCACTCAACGTTAAAAAGTTTTCGTATCTTGTCATTCGATCTCTCCTTGCTCGTGGTAAACCTGTGAAGAATTATCCCTTTCCTTCCATTTCGTTGGCCTTCTCTGATAGACACTGTGACGTTCTATTTTTGATGACGACTTAAGGAACAAACAAGTTTTCCTTTCTGCAACTTTTGCTATGTATTAGTGAACCATTTGTTTGTTTCATTTCGCCAACTCAATATGGACTTTTGCACTACTTTCCTAAAAATAAAATAAAATGAAAAAAGCGCTGGTTGTTTTAAATTTGCAGGATTAGATGGCGGTATGAAATGAATTGTTTAATTATTTGACGAGTTTCAGTTGACTTACTGTGAACTGAACAAAGGTCGCATCAATGTCGATCTTTAATTAATCGTTCCTTTTTTATTATATGAGTTAAGTAATCGAATGAACAGTTTTGTCTTTATTTGAAGAATATTTGATGTAAAATGATCAAATCCATCAGAGCATTAAAAATTCAATTAATATCATATATGTTTATTTCAATTTGCCCCAGTATTTTATTCACAAAAACAAAGGATCATTTCCGTTTGTGCCCCCGGTATCTTATGCACCCCCAAAAACAGCAAGTGACATTACATAGTAACTGATGACGGAAAAATATGCAAAACACGTGCGTCGGGGGGGGGGGGTGCAAATAAAATGCACCCACTAGCTGGGAGTCACAAACGGAAAGGATCAATGCTGAAACTTGTAAGAATTGTGTCAAACCAGTGTAGTTTTTCTACTTACTTAGTCAGTCAGATGAGCTATACTAGATGATCATATGATGGCAGCGCGGTATTATAATGAATTCCAATTTGGCTTTCTAAGTTATTAACAAAAACAAAATATTTGAAGAGAAATTTGTTGCAAATCGCCTTGTAAGTTGGCCCCATGACAGGTTCAAAATAAGCCTTTTTTGATGTTTTACCACTGTTTATTGCTTTCACATGCTTTGCTGCTGAAATCGGCCGGCATGACCTATAGCGCCTCAACTTAAAAAAACAGTACGAACTAATCATAGAAATATTGATATTTTTACGTTGATTAGCTCTGAGATATTGATTCGGGTCATATCGGACGAAACATTTTTTCAGAGCTTTATAATTGAAACAATTCACTTTCAAACTTTTCTTTCGTCTGATCTGATTGTTTTTCACCACAAAAATATATTTTCATTTTTCGTTCACATTCCATTCCATTTGCATTGATAAAGTTTCATGAAGCAAGTGTTTTTATTACATTTTACCTATACAATATTCGGAATATCAAAAAACAATCAATGATGAAAAACGATGCATGTTACTTAGGGTAGCTTCAAGGCCTGGCTTGACATAGGGCTGAAGAACATGTTGATATTAAACCACTTGGTTATATTTCGTGATTTTACCTGTTTGCAATCCGAAAGAAAACAAAACTTCAGAACAAATTTTCGAAATTTTTAAATCCGAATCCTGGTAAGATCAATAAAAGATAAGCAAAATATACCCAATGTTTCATGATATGAGGTTGAGAGAAATTGTACTGTAAAATTCAATCTAGAAGGCATACCAGCCCAGACCCAACCGGCCTCCAAGCTGTTCCAGACCCAACCGGCCTCCAAGCTGTTCCAGACCCAACCGGCCTCCAAGCTGTTCCAGACCCAACCGAACCTCAAGCGAGCCAGGCTCAAAACATTTTTGATCATACGATTGTCCGACCCACGAAGGAACTGCCACTTTGCCCTTTGTCTAGTTGTCTAGAAGCTTTTGAAGACTTCGCGTGCTTACCAGAACTTTCGCAAAAAAACTTTGCACTCAGATAACGATTTTAAGCAATCATGGTCTTATTAGGTTAACGTTCTTTGAGTTGTACTTTATCCCTCATGTGCGACCTAAATTTGTCTGATCAGAAGTCCCGTGATTTTAGCAACTGAAACAGGAAATCTTAAAAAAAATTAGAGTAGTTTTTTCCGGGTTTTACTTTCAGAAACTGCTTAATTTTTTTTTTAGTTTTTGATAAGTTTGGCATCAGTGCTTGTCAATTTCTACTGTTTGGCTATTATTTTCTTCAACAAACAGCTGCAAAATTTAGACTACTACTTAGTGGCTCTCCAAGTGGCTGCTGACTTTTTGGTGCCAGGATTTTGGGGGTCAATTGTAAACTCATTTATTCTGACTGTCAACTGGAGCTCTTTTTGTGAAAATAGACAGCATATTTTGTCTTTATACCGAAACCGGTGAGTAAACTAAATAAAATTCAGCTTTGCAAGGCAAAATGTCAATTGAGAAGCTGAACCATTCGGCATTTTTACTTGCCCCCAACTATTTAGGTTTGAAATCTGGTATCTCGTAAAAGAAAAAACATTACGCTCCAACGTGCACTACGTTAATTATTGCGTAGTCGTCAGTGTTCATTGAGGAACAATTACTTTATGACCTTTTCGAATTGTTTTCTGGTCAAATGTTTAATCGAAAACGCCATTTTTTGCATTCAGCGGCTTCAGGATTAGGAACTTACTCGGTACCTTCTTTTCTTTAAAAAAAAACTTGATGAAAATCTCCTGCATGCTGTGGACATGAACGCACGAAAGGCTGGAAATGAGCGCATGAAAATCTGATGAACGCACGATGGTCTGGACATGAACGCACAAAAATTTTTTTGTGCGTTCATAATCAGACTTTTGTGCGTTCTCTCGGTACCTTCTTTTCTGAAAAAAAAGACATATGAAGTTCATGCTGACTAAAATTAACTCAATATGTTTGTGGAACTAGGGTAACACACCCACCAAAAAACCGTTTTTGGAGGCAGTAAATTGATACTTGGCATATGCAGTTTATAGTTATTTATTGTTCAAGTTTTATGTTATATACATTCAGATACTCAATTATTGAATTAGTTGTTACAGTACGGACCAGTAATGACGCACTATACGTTAAGCTCAAACGGGCTAACTGAGTCAAAGTGCAGTTCTACCTTATCGTAGTTGAATTCAAGTTGTGAGTCTAAGGTCATTATTCAATCTCAGTTTCAAATGCTGATCTGATGTAGATAGGTGTATTATGCGGCGATGAGCCATGGGACATCGCTGGCAAGAAAGCAACATCGATGATATTTTTATCAATCGGGATGGAAGGCAGAAAGATGCATGCAAGACAACTTCCACAGATGAAAGTCAAAGTTAAATCAACACAAAAATTTTGAGAACAGTTAGAGGGAACATTCATAAGAACAAGAAATGTTACATTTGACAGGTACCAAATCTCGACAGGAAAACAGCAGAAGAGATAAACAATAGAACTTTTCCATTCAACTTTAAAGACACACGCCGAACACTGCCAACGTCTTGGAGGACAAACTGCTAAGAGAAATTTTCAAGGAAAAGAACGATTGATCCAGAAATACAGAGACAATTACTCAAAAAAACACTCACACCTGTACTAATATTTGTAGCAAGTAAAAGTGTGAACATCCTCTATGCACAATTTGATGAGAACAAAATATTATGTCGATAAACCGCAGTCAATTTAAATATCTCGTAAAACGAAGAGGGTGGTTGATATACCATACGGTGGAATCCAAATTTAAGCAAAATTCCACTCTTGTACACAAGAAGAGAAGACGTGTACCACCTCACCTACAACAGAAGTTGGAGGAAGAATGAAAAAACAATAACAGAATGGAAGTATCCTAAAATTAGCCACCTACCTAACAAACGTAGCAGACATTATTTTATATCCCCAATGGTCATTACATAAAGAAAAGATAAAACAAAAAAAAATTGCAATGGCTCCATGATAATGAACCCAGCAGTCCACAAGAGCAGGTACCAATTGCAAAATACAGATTTCCTAATTAAGGATATAGCAAAAAAACTATGGCGGAATTGTAAAAGGATGAACAAATACTTTTTTCAGCAATCAGTTTACGCCACGCCCAAGCACACTCCAAATGATGAAAACACTGCGGGGCGGTGCAATTTTAATCAAGCCACCGGAACTTACCGATTTTTAGCAGGATTCTATGGACTTACAGATATGCCTTCAGAATTCCAAAAAAACTAGAGACCAAACACCATCAGGCCTCACGAACACATATAGTTTCCTGGAGGGTAAAACCGTCTTTACAGGATTTGAGTTGAAAAAACATTAAGACAAATTGTACAATTGGTTACAACGCCTGTATGAGGAAAAATTGGCTGTCAGCTTAGACAATAATAAATTTTCTCAAACTGAAATCAGATGGATTGGGAACGAAATAAAACAAAAAGCTATCAAACCTTTAGTTAATGAAACAAAAGCTATTAGAGGTCTTAAGACACCATCCACAAACAAACAAATAAATTGTTCGTTGGAAGCGTCCATCATTTGACAAAGTTCATATCAAGGTTGGCAACACAATGCAGAACTTTTCATGAACTCTTAAAGAAAGACAAAGAATACATTTTGATCCAAACTCATCATGCGGTCTCCGACCAAACTAAAGAACATATCAGACATATAAGAGAAAACACGCACTACAACCCAACGTGAAAATCGAAGCTAAAATGTAACGCAGCCACTCAGGTCTTCTTGCCGTAATTGCAACGGCGGGGTTACAATAGCGTACGTTACACGAAGTTTTAAAAAAACAGATGAATATTATATTATAAACAATCTGGAATCATGCACAGTAGTATGATCGTTAGATTGTTTTCAACATAACTTTATCGAACACTTTTTAAAGGTTCCCACAGATCATAAGGTTCTCCTATTCAAGTTCCAAAAACAACAAAAGTATGTCAAAGCATTTTTATTGGTATGATTGCTTTACAACCTTTCATGTTCAAATAGAACATATCGCTTGATCAAAGATTGGACTAACTGTTTAAATTTTGCGCAAGTCACAAAATTATGCAAAGCCAATTAGTAAATGCGACGAAGGGTTTGTAATGCCCGGATAAATGCCATATCACAGACCTTAAACTCAATAAAGGTATATGAGAAAGCGAGAAAAAAAAATAAAAAGGAATCTTCGAACAATTCCAATAATATACAAACCGAGATCGAACAAATACGCCCTCGAGGCAGACCAAGATAAACAGTCGTGGAACGGTAGAAAAATTTCAACACACAAAGCAAAGGGAACAAAACTCGTGACCTCATAGCACATGCCCAGCACATAGCGCAACAAACAGCCTAGGAAGCAATAAGAGCAACAATAATCCTCACAGAAGCCTTAGGCCATATAATATCTAGGGAAATGTGAAATTCACACAAAAAACCAAAATAACGGTTTGTTTATCAAATTCTTTTTCTAGCGACACAACTTAAAAAAAAATTGCTTTTGTTCCAGCAAACAACAAAATGGGTGAAAACTAGACCACACCAGTAAAAATTACATCCTCGTTTACAACATACCTCAGCCCCTTCAACAAAAGTCCTAAATGGGTAGCTGCGGGTACGAACCCCAAACTAGGTCGATTACCTGAAAACAACATCAAAGAGATCTTCAATGCAAACCCGATAGCAACAGCGTTGACGAACCGCGACTCGGTACTCAGGGAGATAAGAGACTATATACTTCAAATAGACGAGGCAAAATGTGTACGGCTGCCAGAAAGCTGATTCATGCCCAATCGAAGAAACTGTGCGTGATGCACGGAAGCATACTGGTTGATAGCAAGACATTTTTGCCCAATGTGATGAAAGACGCGGTAGTAAATGACCTTCACTAAACTCACCCGGCTCTTGGGTGATGACAAAACTCGGACAACGGATGTGGTTGCCATTCGTAAACCGCCAGTTTATCAGATAAACCAAGACGTTCCGCCTCTGTACTAGTTGGGTAGGAACCTAAAAACTATAATACAGAAATCAAAATGGATGCCTCTAAAACCTTGCGTACAACCAAACGAAGAAAAACAGATGGAATTTGGCGGCTCACAAATAGAGGGCAAAGGAAGAGAAGTGCACTTCCTCGCAAGCATCAACCGTTTTTCGGAATTCTCAACACTCAAGCTATATAATAACGCTAACGCAGACATTGTTGAAAAAAGTTTTTAATAATTATATAGTAGCACATAGTGTTCCAAAAAATATACTGATGGACCAGGCACGATGCCAGAAGAGTAGCAAAATAAGGAGTATATATTCAGACAGACAACCACGTTAACACAATGTTTGTTCCTGCGAACAATCTTGGTCCCATAGGGTTGGTCGAATGACTAATACAGACAGTTGAACGACGCTTTGGGTGTATTAAGTTAGACAACACCACTTTAATATTAAACATTCGCTACGAAAAGCAGTACACGATTTTAGAATCTGTAGGAAGAAAGCTACAAGCAATTCACTGTTTGAAGTCCATTTCGGTCGAAATGTAGACATATTTTTAACCAAAAAATTATCTAAGCCGAGTAGCATAAACCTTAAATGGCAAAATCATTAGTGAACTATTAAGATAAAACATCCTGAGAGAAAAGGAACAGCTTGCAGACAACATTTGGAAACCTGAAGACGCAGACAGGGACAAGGAAGTGAAGCCGTCAGAGACAAGAATTTTGAGGGATACCGTTCTGAGGGATACCGGAGAAATCCCCCAAACACTCGTTGGCTGCAAACTGTAGCAAGAAGCAACTCCACAAAATCTTTAAGGTACTACCTGAAAACAATTGACACAACACCTACGATAAAAAATACCAGGACAAAACGAAAAAACGAAATAGTATTAAATAAATTTGACGTCGGCAGATTTGGAACAAGTGCGCAGAGAAACAGTCTGTTGATAAATTTTGCTGCCAGTCAGACAGTCATGAATCACCTTTCAGAACTGCAGAATAGCAAGCAACAACATGCGACGAAACAAGCAGAAAAAGTGAATGGCAACAGAAGCATTAGAAAGCGTCATGACGAGCGAGAGGCGAACCCGAATGAAGCAAACCCTTGCAAAGTCAACCAAATCATGTACCTTCCCAAGTACATTCCCTCAACAAAAAAGAGAAAAAAAACACGTCCAGCAAAAAAGGGAACGAAAGTCCGTCCTCTGCAACAACAACGGACTCTATCCCGAAAAAATTGGACCAGGAAGCAAGGGTGGACAAAATAGCCAATGTACGTCGAAGCAAGAGACTACGCAACCGCTCACAAAAGCAGGCCTCCTAAGACGAACATAAGACGTCGGACAGCGCTTCACGTACACAGAAATTGCCAACTAATGCACAATCTACATACTCCACCTTTCATCACCGACGCACACAGAACACGAGGCAAACACGGAGCCCCCCACCATAGTCTCATGCAACAGCAACCGCTACGAGTGCCGGGTCAGCACAGTCTGACGAGCAGCTGCCCCACGCAAGCATTGAGAGCTCGGCTCAGACAGGATCCGAACATCTGAAAACTAATCTGCTAGTTGTTACACAAATAGCTCATTCGACAACTAGAACCTAAAGAGCTATAATGTCAATCGAGCAAAAACTCAATTCCGCTCTCCGAGGGGAAAATTGGTACTAGGGTAACACACCCACCAAAACGCCTTTTTGTTATGTTGAAAGCTTTTACCTAACATAAGCAGTTTGTAGTAGTTCCTTGTTCATGTTTTATGATGCATCTGTACCTTGAATGAATGGTCCGACGATCGACTTAGTTGTAACAATACGGACTGGTACTAAAGCATTATACGTTAACCACCAAAGGCTAACTGAGCTAAATGCGGTTTTGTTTTATTATAGTTGAAGTGAAGTTGTGCGTCCAACGTAATTATTCAAGAGTAATTTTGAGTGTAGATCTGAGATACAACAACGTCAGAAATCTTTTGAAAGTATTCTTGCTGTTTTTGTAAACAGAATCCAATAATTATTTTTTATAGGAAGTCTTACAAGTGTAGTGGGGATAAATAGCGCATTCAGTATGGGGAAGGGTTCTTTTGAAGGTTTTAGCATAGTCGGTTTTGAAAAAACAACCTTTGTTTTGACAACTTAATCCTTTCGTTAAACTACATATACAAAAGCCACCAGTATTTTTTTTATACGTATTTAAAACATGTATTGTATTTAAAAGCCAAAAAATAGCAGAATTTTTATATGACAAACTCTTTCCAAATTTTACCAAAATTTCGTTGGAAATTGATCTTATCCGAAATCTTAAATATTTCTTATACTAATTGTTAAAAACTTAAAGGTTTCTGCCATTTTTTTCAACGAGGTTTTTATCGGCTGTAATAGACAATAATTTTCAAGCAGAAAAATAAAGAACGACCACTACGGCAGACTATTATTTTGTTCTTTTAATTGGTAAAATTTGATAGAAAAACTAGGTCATTTCTGAAAACAATGAGAAATTTTTATAATTTTTTCTGCTCAAATGAAAACAAGTTCTTCAAATATTTTTTAAGTGATTCTAACCGAGGAAAAATTTTAGTATTTCGAAAAAAACAACCCCAACAGTTCTTTGATGATAAAACCACCCGAATAGTTCTTTGATGATAAAACCACCCGAAGAGTTCTTTGAGGATAACATTCTTTCTGTAATTGAATTCGAATAGTTCCGAATTAAATTACAGAAATAGTGTTATCAGAACCTATGAAAACTTTTTATTCTATGATATCAACACAAGAACGCAAACTTGCCAAGATAGCAAAATCATAAAGAAATTTCCGTTCTGTTTTTTTGAAATTCAAACATGAAGTTTTTATTCAAAAATGCAGAAACAAAGCCATCAAGATTCAAACTTTTTTCATGGAGTAAAATCAACAATTAAATGAACGAAAAGTAAATACTATCCACAGTTTAATGTCCTGGAAGGGCTTCTCGTCTGTATTTTCTGGTGGGAAATCGAAGACAAACATCTTGGAAAAAAACCGAGGAAAAATTTAAGTATTTTGCATCATTTTTGAATGAAACTAATTCAACTGAATGTATTAAGATAAGCATGCAAATCTCATCCGAAAAATTGAATTATGGACAATTTTGTCTGTAGCTGTTGCTTCAGGATCCCTACAGAACTTGAGCACGATTCCACTTTTGCCAGTATCAAGCAATTATTTACTCATAAATTAACACTTCGATGTTGTGTAGAAATTTGTGTTAATAGGACTAATAAAAAGATCAGAAAACTACTAACATTTGTTTCTGGTCGTAAATTAAAATAACTTGTAGAGACCCCAGTCGATTTCGGGTGCTAAACTTGTAAGATTTTGCAAGATTCTGGAAAGCGTGATAACCATTCTGGTTGCGAGATAACCATTCAACTTGCAAATTTGCAAATTGAGGAAACACAATCGAAAAGTATCAGAATGAGACGACAGCGTTTATTTCCTAATTCTACGATATGGCAAGGTTCTACAAACAAGAAAGCGTCAATCTTGTTTTTTATTCACAAATCAAAATATTAAGTAGGTTAAAAAACAATTTTACTTTGTTTTGAAAATAACCGTCGTAAATCTCAATGTGTTATGTCGTAAAAAGTGTTACGAGTTGATAATAGAAGTTTTTAATATCAATAAAAAGAATTTGTGTCAGAATATTATTATCCAACGAGATGAAAAATTAGGTTTGATAGTAAGAGTGACTTAAAATTCAGAAGTCAAATCACTGTTAGTTTTTAGGATTTTTTTGTAACAGATGGTAAAGCAAAAAATAATTTCTTTTTCACAAATTCTGGACATCAGATCGAAAAATTTCAATTGTTTTTGAAATTATGTAGAATGACTGTTTACCGGACAAATTTACTGAAAACTAAGTTGATTCTATTCTGCGACATCACCCTGCGAGTAACATTTTCCACAATAACAGTTTTAAGAATCCTTTCTCTATAGATTTATATTAAGAGAGAGGTGGAGAGAGCAGACTTAATAAACGCAGTGAAAACAGCCAAAATTCTTTTAATGCCAACGCGGTCTCGCCGGCCAATTTAACTAGGGAGTTAAAACTTTGAACATTTTTTCAAACCAGTAAAAAAATCATCTGACAGTTGGGTTTTGAAATCTCTAAAGAATACGGAGCCCCACAAGAGCCTTATGCGACAGCATCCGCTACGAGTGCCGGCCAAGCACATTCTGACGAACAAACTCCCCACATAAGCATAGAGAACTCCGCTCAGACTGGATCCTAACATCTGAAAACTAATCAACTAGCTGTTACCCAAATGTCCGGCCGACAACTAGAACCTAAATAGCTATAGTGTCTATCGAGCAAAAACTCAATTCCTCTCTCCTAGGGGAAATTTGGTACTGTGGTAACACACCCACTAAAAGACCCCATATGATATAGTAAATTCATACCTAACATATGCAGTTTGTAGTTATTCATTGTTTATATTTCGTGATGCATCCATACACTGAATCAACTGTCCGACGATTGACATAGTTGTTACAGTACGGACGGGCACTGACGCACCTTACGTTCCCCTCCAAAAGGCTAACTGGGCTAAAACTAGTTCTGTTTTATAGTAGTTGAGATCAAGTTGTGAGTCCAACGTTTTTTTTTTCAAACAATAGTTTCGAGTGTATATCTGAGATACCACAATTTCAATAGATGTTTTGAGAGTATCCTTGCTGTTGCTGTTAACA
This sequence comes from Convolutriloba macropyga, assembly GCF_964194025.1. Taxonomy (NCBI): domain Eukaryota; kingdom Metazoa; phylum Xenacoelomorpha; order Acoela; family Convolutidae; genus Convolutriloba; species Convolutriloba macropyga. Next base: position 8,672,673 of record NC_134474.1, on the reverse strand, counting down.
GAATCCAATAATCGTTTTTTAAAGGAAGTTTTATTAGATTTTGCACCAAAACTTTAAGAATAGCGCGGATAAGTAGCGGAACAAACTGTGAAATTGTCTATGGGGAAGGGTTCGTTTGAAGGTTCTAGCTTGGTTGGTTTCGAATAAACAACCGTTGTCTTAGCAATTTCACCCCCTTGTTAAACTAGGTATGAAAAACCACCACTATTATTTTATACCTATTTAAAACATGTTTTGTATTCAGAAGCCAAAAAATAGCAAAATTTTTGTATGACAAACTCTTTCCAAATTTTACCAAAATTTTGTTTGAAATTGATCTTATCCGAAATCTTAAACATACTTATACTAATTTATAAAAATTCAAATAGTTTCTGCCATTTTTTTTCATGCAGTTTTTATTGACTAATTTAGAAAATCTTTTTCAAACAGAATAATAAGGAACGACCAATAGAGCGGACTAATAATTTGAACCTTTAGTTGGTAACACTTGATAGAAAAACTAGGTTATTTCTGAAAAAAATGAGTAATTTTTGTAAATTTTAATTCTTACATTAAATCAATTTCTTCAAATAAGTTATCAATGGGACTAACTGAGAAAACAACCAGAAGAATTCTTTGAAGAACAAAACTGACAGAAATCGAAGAATTTGACATCCTTTTGAGTAAAAGTAAGTCAACTGAATGTATTAGGATAACTCATCCCAAATTTGAATTGCAGATAATATTGTCTGTGGCTGTTGCATCAAGTTTCTTACAGAACTTGAGCGCGATTCCAATTTTGCATAGAGTTTGCCAGTATAAAACAATTATTTACTCATAAATTAACACTTCGATGTTGTGTAGAAATTTGTGTTAATAGGGCTAACAAAACGATTAGAAAACTACTAAAATTTATTTCTGGTCGTAAATTAAAATAACTTGTAGAGAGCCCAGTCGATCTGGAGTCCTAATCTTGTAAGATTTTGCAAGATTCTGGATCAATCTTGCAAGACTATACGTCGTCTTGCAAGATTTTCTTCCAAAAGTTGACATGACCAAACAGGATCAGAATGAGACAACAACGTTATTTCCTAAAAAAAGTTTTACAACCAAGAAAGCCTCACTCTTTCAATCTTGTTCTTTTTTGCGCAAAACAAAATATGAAGTAATTAAAAAAACTATTGTTTTTTATTTGCAAAACAAAATTTGAAAATTGCGAAAGGGTGTTTTCTATTGATAATAAAAACAACTATGATCGATGAAAATTATTAGTATCAAAGTATTAGTGTTCAACAACAAGAAAAGTTAGATTTAATAGTAAAGGTGACCTAAATTTCAGCTATCATATCACTATTAAATTTTAAGAAAGTTTTTTAACAGACGGAAAATTCATATCCTTTTTTTTCAGGATTTCTACGACATTTCTCTATATATAGAGAGAGCAGAGTTAATATAACCAGTGAAAACAACTAAAATTCTGCAAACGGTATTTGTTAAGGTTAGAGAGTCATGGAAATGTTTGTTTTCCAAAAAAATTAAGAGCTTAAAAAATTTGCCAACTGTATTGACGACTTGTAATAAACTCGATAATCATTAACTTTGTACTTTCAAATTCTTTCAATGCCGACGCTGTCTCGCAGTTCAATTTAGCTTAGGAGATGTAACTTTGAAAATTTCCTCATACCAGTAAATATAATCTTCTGACCGTTGAGCTTTGGGATATTTAAAGAAAAACTGTAAGTGTGTTCAAGGAAATTCACGTAGTTGAATACATTCAATCTAAAAAATAACGGTGTTCTTAGGTTTTGTCTCACATAAAACTGTTTTTGATTTTAACGCATTTAACAAAAAATTTTTTTATATTCTTCAGAGCGTACGCAAGCAAATTAGTGAGAAGTTGAGGAAACCTTAAAGAGAGCGGTTTTAACAACTGTATCTTGTTGATTGGTTACTACCCCCCACCCCTCCCATTTTTTACGCCCCGTCCGCTAATTATTTGTTGTTATGTAGCTCAATACTATGTAGATTTTGCTCATGCGCCTGATGATGTTAAAATTTAGATGCCCCCCAAACAGAGCAGGATCCAAGGGGGGGGGGGGGGGTCTGGATATCCTAGCGTCAGATAACAGCAATAACAGAAAAATTTTCGCCGATGGAATACAAACAAAGCAGCAAGAAAACGGTCAAGCTTGAAATATCGACCAGCTTTACTCTAAAACTAAACCATACTTTTCGGCAAGCGAAAAAGATGGAGCAGCCAGAAGTAAGTGATCTTTTTTGAGGTAGAATTCTTACTGAAAAATATAGCGTGACTAGTGTTGATAATGTTGTTGGCTTGGGCAGGAAAAATATGGACTGGTTTAAATGGTCTTTTTTTGTATGGTGGTTACGGTTGATTTGGATGTGAGGTTTAGCTGTAGTTGTTTTTCGGGGGTTAAAGAGGGCATTCATGAAGAATGAAAAAAAATTCACGAAAGCTTTGACGGTGAAAAAAGTCTTGTTCACTTTTATTTGATGTTAACACCATATGTTCAAAAGCAGACGTATTTGTTCAATCACAAAAGTCATAGTTTGAAATTAACACAGCAAACTCAAGAAAAAAAGTTATATAGTCTAACGTCTCGATTTCACTTGGGAAAATGAATTTAAAAGTTACTTGGAATCAGAAAAAACCCTTTCGCCGTTGGGTTTTGAGATATTTACACACACACACACACACATATATATATATATATAAATATATATATATATATATATATATATATATATATATATATATATATATATATATATACATATGTATACATATATATATATATATATATATATATATATATATATATATATATATATATATATATGTATACATATGTATATATATATATATATATATATATATATATATATATATATATATATATATATATTTATATATATATATATATATATATATATATATATATATATATATATATATATATATATATATACATATGTATACATATATATATATATATATATATATATATATATATATATATATATATATATATATATATATAAATATATATATATATATATATATATATATATATATATATATATATTTATATATATATATATATATATATATATATAATATATATATATATATATATTTATATATATATATATATATATATATATATTATATATATATATATATATATATATATATATATATATATATAATATATATATATATATATATATATATATATATATATATATATATATATATATATATATATATATATATATATATATATATAT
>NC_134474.1:8600112-8669182 GCF_964194025.1 Convolutriloba macropyga | reverse complement strand
ATTCAAAAACATTTAGAACTTCTGAAACTAAGCTCTCCTTTTTGATGTTGATATGCTCGTCAGTTGTTAAACATTAAAAGGAAAATGTTTAAGCAGTAGCCGTTTTTGATCAAAAAGTTTTCCATTTTTCATCTCAGTGGAGTGTTATCTTTTGCGTTATGAAGATAGTTTTTTATGCGTATTTTCCGGAGAGCTTTAGCAGTTGAATCAAAATTAAGCTTAGATATTGGCATGGTCCTGTATTAGGGTGCCAGAAAATGAGATTTTTGCTGAAGTGTAATGGTAATTTTCTAATTTTTTATTTTCATTTTTTTTACCAATTGAAACATGTCGTTTAAATACAGTTAAGTAAAAACATATAACTGTGAAATTATTTGCGGCAAATTGTTTGCAAAATATGATTTTTGCTCGAATAAATTTTTTCGTTTGCAAATTTAACTCTTGAATCAAATTTAACTACATGGGCAATTTTTTGACTATCGCAAAAAAATGAAAAAAAGTACATACCACAATGAAGCCAAATTGCACGTCGTCAAAAAACGAGTCGTCGAAAAGTAATTGCAAAAAAGAATCTTTTTTGAGTGTTTAGAATCGATGGTTTGCTCGTTCTGGAGATTTGAGAGATTAGCGTTAATTTTGAAAGCGTTTTTTCGAGAGACTAAATCAAGTTGAAAAAAATAAGAAAAACTTAAATCGTGCTTTTTTATTTCATATTGAAATCTGTTAAAAAAACTTATTATTCAACTAATTCTGATGTTGGTACTTTTTGTTAATGAATTGAGGTTTTTGCATGAAGGTGACTGGTAGCTGTGGATCAACGAGTGTGGTTTCCTTAGAAGCTCCATCATACGTCATAATTTTCAGCTCGCTCATTCTATCTTTATTTTGTTACTCAATGGTTTTCCAATCCTTGAAGAGCAGAACAATAGTTACTGAAAGGTAAATTCTGAAACGAAACTTAAACATAAACCTAGAAATGCAGACACGGAAAACAGCTGGATTGTTTTTCTCTCAAACAAATTGAAAACTAAATTTTAAACTGCGAATATTTGTTCATGTTTTAAACTGTAAAGGAAAATCTTGGATCAAGCTGCAAACAGTACACAAAAAATGAAATCAGATAAGTGGTGAAGACTGTTTCTGTATATTTTCTACGGCTTATGAAGTAATTATATGCCAATCAACCCAATTAATACAAAAAATTCCCGAATTGTGTTTTTTGAAACGTTCCGTGGAATTGAGAAATCTCCTTATATAGTGACATTCAAAAAAGTAGATAAGCGCGTTCGCAGCTGAAAAAACCTATTTGCCTGTACATAAATTGCATTTCACGGCAATCCTCTAAAAGTCACCGGTTTTTACTATCTTAAAAAAATGAAAATATTTTGTGAAATGCGGTGAAACTGTCATATTTTTTACTTTACTCAGTTTGCAACCTATAGATCAGGGTCGCTGCTTTCGAAAGAGGATCAACATAAAGATAAAAGAGCAGCTTTTTGATGGAAAGAGAATGTACTGCAAAACAGTTGTAATCTAGCCTCACCTGGCAATAACGGAACTCGCAAATCTTGTTTTATATTGCGAGTATAAAAATTTCAGATTACTAATATGTATTGTTGTAAAACAAACTTTTTGTGGGTTCAAAACAGCGGTCAGAGTTTGTTAGGAGTGCGGGTTTAATAGTTGCGGAACAACGTTGTAAATCGAAACCATTAGTTTGTCTGGTGCTTTAGCTCGAAGTATGTAAGAAATGCAGACAACTGAGGTTAAAAAATTTCACTGCAAAATGTGTTATCGCGGTAAAAAACAGCTGCTTTTTGGGATGTTGTTTTTCAAAGAATTGTAATTTTTAGAAGTGAAATTTCAGTTTTGTTTTCAGTTTCCACAGTTTTGACCCATTTGATCTCTATATTGAAAAAGTTAAGGAAGCATTTTCCTTGAACACTTAAGAGGCGATACAAAACAATTATTGGGACATTCGGTGAAACTAAAAAAAATCAGTGTTAAAAACTTCAATTCACTGCATTTGCCACCAACATTGTATCTTTTTTGCGTTAATACAATTTCGCCGCACTTCACCGAACTTTATACTTTGTTTTTGGGTGTTAACTGGATCCGTTTGGTACTGTTTCGAAAAAGGACGCTGTTGGCAAAACTGAGCTAGACAAATTTTTGTAGATTCATTTCGATTGATTGTATATTTCAACGTACAAGAATTATTCATCTAAAATGATATCATACAAATTTTTTCGAAGATGTCAGTCACCCGTACAAGAAGCAAGAAGCAACTTTTCAGAAACTTGCGCTCTGTGTGTTTTTGATACGTATTTTGAATTTTAATATACTAAGATTCAATTGGCCCTATTTGCTTCGACAAAACTGCGTAGCAAGATTTTTCGCTCTAATTTTTTTCATAAATGAAGAATATACTCTTTCGTTTGTTGGAACGTTTTTTTCCTAAAGCTCAATAAATACGTATTGTCCGCTGCAGAATCATGACTATGGGGCAACTGCAATAATAAATGCAACAGTCTTGGCATATATGCTGAAAATCCAGTAGAATGAGAAATCAGAAAGTCTTGGTTGTGTGTGAAAACGCAGAAAACTGTGCGTATTCAGTAACAATTTTGGTATGTGGCTTAGTTTATCTTTGCATGACAATTTATTATTGCTGTTTGATTAACGCAATCAGCTACAAGCGGAATTTTTTAAAAACTAAATTGTTTCTTTAATACGCTAATTCTGATATTTTAGCTAGTTGGTAACTTGTCTCATGATATACCGTCATCCTAAGAAGCGATGTTAAAAGTTTTTTAATTAAAAAACATTTTTTCATTACCCACATAATTATTTAATAGAAGGCAATAGAACCCTCAGATTGATTATCGTTTGAAAAATTGATGCGTACAAATCAGAGTCGGAAAATGGCAAAAAACTTTAAATTTTTAAGGTTTTTTTCCTGAACGCTTATAAAAATTACTTGGAAACTGAACCCTCGTGAGAGAACAAACAACAGTAGTTGATACTTCTATACCGTGATAATGGCATAAGATTTGAAAAATGTAGTTACACTTTTTTTCCTTATATAGACAACCAGCTATGTAAGCAAGTTTGTTCTCACTAAATTATGCAACGCTTTCAGATATAAGTGTATTAAAAACTTATTTTCCCAAAAATATTTTTCGGGCTATTCTCAATTGCAGCTAGTGATTCGATTTGATGGGAATATGTCGAATGAACATTGTCAGCTGTTTTTTTAGTTACTCATAATAACGCGGGGAAGTATTATAGATGTAGACTTTTTTGGTTGGATTTGCAAAACAATTGTACCAGTTTGTGATGATATAAGTTTCCATCAGCCAGTATTTATTTTTTTTCATATAAACTGATTGAAGCAGCCAAGTGTCAGAAAAAGTGTGGAATAAATAAAGTTGGATGTTGAAAAATTTACTACTAAAAGAGTGAACAGTTTCTTTTGAAATTGATTCCATTCATGCACCATTTTGTGAAATGCAATTATACCTTGTGTTTCTTTTTGTGTTTCAGAGATTATAATCCAATTTTTCAGTTCCTGCTCTAAACTTCAGATCAACTGATTTTTCATTTTTCAAAAATTAGAATTAAAACTTTAGGCAGTTGTCTGATTGATTTTAGAGATATCAAGGAAATTAGGTTAAATTTGTTTGGCGGAGGTTGGATTGAGGATCTTGAGTTCCTCAACCCAACCTGGGTCCAACTAATTTTACTTATCATAATTAGGTAAATAAGGATATATTTCGAGATATATTTATATTATATATATATATATATATATATATATATGTATATATAAATAAAAATATACGAATATATTTATTTGTGACATTTTAACTGAGAACCGAATCAAGATCTTGCTTCTTTTATTCTTTTTTTTGTATTCATTAGCTCCACAAACAAAGTTTTTTCTAAGAAATGTATTTTTAGTGCTGTCTGACTTCTCACTTTCTACGCAAAGTGAAGTTGTGAAACATGTAGATTGATCCCTAATGTTCTTGCCCCAAGCAATCAAGAGAAAAACTGTCTGTTACTTTTTTGTTGATTTTTGAGATGATTAAAAACTTCTTAGGAGCATTTTGCTTACAAAAATTTTTGTAGGTAACGGGTGGTTTTGAGAAATTTTTAAAAATTTCCCGTCAGATACTTTATGACATAACTAAGAAAATTGTTACCCCTAACTGTGAAATTTGCAAACCGAGAAGAAAAATTGTCTACAAAAAGTTTCATTCGAAAACAATTAGAACTTCTGAAACTAAACTCTCCTTTTTGATGTTGCTAGGCTCGTCAGTTATTAAACATTAAAAGGAAAATTTTTAAGCAGTAGCTTTTTTTGATCAAAAAGTTTTCCATCTTTCATCTCAGTAGAGTGTTATCTTTTGCGTTATGAAGATAGTTTTTTTGCGTATTTTCAGTAGAGCTTTACCAGTTGAATCAAAATTAAGCTTAGATTTTGGCATGGTCCTGAATTAAGGTGCCAGAAAATGAGATTTTTGCTGAAGTGTAATTGTAATTTTCTAAGTATTTATTTTCTTTTTTTTTCACCAATTGAAACTTGTCGTGTAAATACAGTTAAGTAAAAACATATAATTGTGAAATTATTTGCGGCAAAATGTTTGCAATATATCATTTTTGCTCGAATAAATTATTTCGTTTGCAAATTTAATTCTTGAATCAATTTTAACTACATGGGCAATTTTTTGACTATCGCAAAAGAGAACGAAAAAAAGTACATCCCACAATGAAGCCAAATTGCACGTCGTCAAAAAACGAGTCGTCGAAAAGTAATTGCAAAAATGAATCTTTTTTGAGTGTTTAGAATCGATGGTTTGCTCGTTCTGGAAATTTGAGAGATTAGCGTCAATTTTGAAAGAGTTTTTCGAGAGACTAAATCAAGTTGATAAAAAAATAACAAAAATTAAATCGTGCCTGTTTAAATTATATTGGAATCTGTTAAAAAAAACTTATTATTCAACTAATTCTGATGTTGGTACTTTTTTGTTAATGAATTGAGGTTTTTGCATGAAGGTGACTGGTAGCTGTGGATCAACGAGTGTGGTTTCCTTAGAAGCTCCATCATACGTCATAATTTTCAGCTCGCTCATTCTATCTTTATTTTGTTACTCAATGGTTTTCCAATCCTTGAAGAGCAGAACAATAGTTACTGAAAGGTAAATTCTGAAACGAAACTTAAACATAAACCTAGAAATGCAGACACGGAAACAGCTGGATTGCTTTTCTCTTAAAAAAATTGAAAACTAAATTTTAAACTGCGAATATTTGTTCATGTTTTAGTCTGTAAAGAAAATCTTGGATCAAGTTGCAAACAGTACACAAAAAATGAAATCAGATAAGTGGTGAAGACTGTTCTTGTATATTTTCTACGGCTTATGAAGTAATTATATGCCAATCAACCCAATTAATACAAAAATTCCCGAATTGTGTTTTTTGAAACGTTCCGTGGAATTGAGAAATCTCCTTATATAGTGACATTCAAAAAGTAGATAAGCGCGTTCGCAGCTAAAAAATATTTGCCTGTACATCAATTGCGTTTCACGGCAATCCTCTAAAAGTCACCGGTTTCATTTACTATCTTAATAAAAAACAAAAATATTTTGTGAAATGCGGTGAAACTGTCATATTTTTTACTTTACTCAGTTTGCAACCTATAGATCAGGGTTGCTGCTTTCGAAAGAGGATAAACATAAAGATAATAGAGCAGCTTTTTGATGGAAAGAGAATGTACTGCAAAACAGTTGTAATCTAGCCTCACCTGGCAATAACGGAACTCGCAAATCTTGTTTTATATTGCGAGTATAAAAATTTCAGATTACTAATATGTATTGTTGTAAAACAAACTTTTTGTGGGTTCAAAACAGCGGTCAGAGTTTGTTAGGAGTGCGGGTTTAATAGTTGCGGAACAACGTTGTAAATCGAAACCATTAGTTTGTCTGGTGCTTTAGCTCGAAGTATGTAAGAAATGCAGACAACTGAGGTTAAAAAATTTCACTGCAAAATGTGTTATCGCGGTAAAAAACAGCTGCTTTTTGGGATGTTGTTTTTCAAAGAATTGTAATTTTTAGAAGTGAAATTTCAGTTTTGTTTTCAGTTTCCACAGTTTTGACCCATTTGATCTCTATATTGAAAAAGTTAAGGAAGCATTTTCCTTGAACACTTAAGAGGCGATACAAAACAATTATTGGGACATTCGGTGAAACTAAAAAAAATCAGTGTTAAAAACTTCAATTCACTGCATTTGCCACCAACATTGTATCTTTTTTGCGTTAATACAATTTCGCCGCACTTCACCGAACTTTATACTTTGTTTTTGGGTGTTAACTGGATCCGTTTGGTACTGTTTCGAAAAAGGACGCTGTTGGCAAAACTGAGCTAGACAATTTTTTGTAGATTCATTTCGATTGATTGTATATTTCAACGTACAAGAATTATTCATCTAAAATGATATCATACAGATTTTTTCGAAGATGTCAGTCACCCGTACAAGAAGCAAGAAGCAACTTTTCAGAAACTTGCGCTCTGTGTGTTTTTGATACGTATTTTGAATTTTAATATACTAAGATTCAATTGGCCCTATTTGCTTCGACAAAACTGCGTAGCAAGATTTTTCGCTCTAATTTTTTTCATAAATGAAGAATATACTCTTTCGTTTGTTGGAACGTTTTTTTCCTAAAGCTCAATAAATACGTATTGTCCGTGCAGAATCATGACTATGGGGCAACTGCAATAATAAATGCAACAATCTTGGCATATATGCTGAACATCCAGTAGAATGAAAAATCAGAAAGTCTTGGTTGTTGGTGAAAACGCAGAAAACTGTGCGTATTCAGTAACAATTTTGGTATTTGGCTTAGTTTATCTTTGCATGACAAATTAATATTGCTGTTTGATTAACACAATCAGCTACCAGCGGAATTTTTTAAAAACTAAGTTGTTTCTTTAATACGCTAATTCTGAAATTTTAGCTCGTTGGTAACTTGGCTCTTGATATACCGTCATTCTAAGAAGCGATGTTAATAGTTTTTTAATTAAAAAACATTTTTTCATTACCCACTATAATTATTTAATAGAAGGCAATAGAACCCTCAGATTGATTCTCGTTTGAAAAATTGATGCGTACAAATCAGAGTCCGAAAATGGCGAAAAACTTTAAATTTTTGAGGTTTTTTTGCTGGACGCTTATAAAAATTACTTGGAAACTGAACACTCGTGAGAGAACAAACACCAGTAGTTGATACTTCTATACCTTGATAATGGCGTAAGATTTGAAATCTGTAGTTACACTTTTTTTCCTTATATAGACAACCAGCTATGTAAGCAAGTTTGTTCTCACTAAATTATGCAACGCTTTTAGATATAAGTGTATTAAAAACTTATTTTCCCAAAATTTTTTTTTTGGGCTATCCTCAATTGCAGCTAGTGATCCGATTTGATGGGAATATGTCGAATGAACATTGTCAGCTGTTTTTTTAGTAACTCATAATAACGCGGGGAAGTATTATAGATGGAGACTTTTTTGGTTGGATTTGCAAAACAATTGTACCAGTTTGTGATGATATAAGTTTCCATCAGCCAGTATTTATTTTTTTTTCATATAAACTGATTGAAGCAGCCAAGTGTCAGAAAAAGTGTGGAATAAATGAAGTTGGATGTTGAAAAATTTACTACTGAAAGAGTGAACAGCTTCTTTGGAAATTGATTCAATTCATGCACCATTTTGTGAAATGCAATTATACCTTGTGCTTCTTTTTGTGTTTCAGAGATTATAATCCAATTTTTCAGTTCCTGCTCTAAATTTCAAATCAACTCATTTTTCATTTTCCAAAAATTAGAAATAAAAATTTTAGGCAGTTGTCTGATTGATTTTAGAGATATCAAGGAAATTAGGTTAATTTGTTTGGCGGAGGTTGGATTGAGGATCTTGAGTTCCTCAACCCAACCTGGGTCCAACTAATTTTACTTATCATAATTAGGTAAATAAGGAGCCTAATACGTGAATTTTATGTGAACAATGTTTTAATAACAGCAAAAATTTGAATAATAGCAAAAATGTGAATAATTGGTATAATGTGAATAATAGGAATTATATGTGAATCAACCCAATTAAAACACAATTCCCGAATTCTATTTTTTGAAACGATCCGGGGAATTGAGAAAACTCTTTATATAGTGACATTAAAAGGTAGATAAGCGTGTTGACAGCTGAATGACCTATTTGCCTGTACATCAAATGCATTTTAGGGCAATCCTCTAAAAATCAACGGTTTGATTTGCTATCTTAAAAATAGGAAAACATTTTGTGAAATGCGGTGAAACTCTGATATTTTTTTTGCTTTACTCAGTTTACGACATATAGATCAGGATTGCTGGTATTGGAAGAGGATCAACATCAAGATAAGAGAGAGGGCTATTGATGGAAAGAGAATGTACTGCGAAACAATTGTTATCTAGCCTCACCTGGCAATGACGGAACTCGCAAATTTTGTTTTATATTGCGAGTATAAAAATTCAACTTTACTAATATTTATTTTTGTAAAACGAAATCTTTGTGTGGGTTTAAAATAGCGGTCAGATAACTTTTTGTTAGGAGTGGGGGTTTAGTAGTTGAGGAACAACATTGTAAATCAAAACCATTAGTTTGGCTGGTGCTCTAACTCGAAGTATGTATGAAATGCAGACAGCTGCGGTTAAAGATCTCACTGCAAAATGTGTTATCGCGGCAAAAAACAGCTGCTTTTTGGGGTGTTGTTTTTCAAGGAACTGTAGTTTTTAGAACTGAAATTTCGTATTTGTTTTCGTTTTCCACGGTATTGACCCATTTGATCTCACTATTGAAACAGTTAAGGAAGCATTTTCCTTGAACACTTAAGCGGCGATACAAAACAGTTATTGGGAAAGTCGGTGAAACTAAAAGAAATCAGCGTTAAAAACTTCAATTCACTGTATTTGCAAATAACTTTGTATCTTCTTTGTGTTAATACTTTTTTGCCGCACTTCACCGAAATTTATACTTTGTTTTTGGGTGTTAACTGGACCCGTTTGGTACTGTTTCGAAAAAATTACGCTGTTGGCAAAACTGAGCTAGTCAAAATTTTGTAGATTCATTTCAATTGATTGCATATTTCAACGTACAACAATTATTCATCTAAAAATGATATCATACGAAAAATATGATTTTTTCGAAGATGTCAGTCACCCGAAAAGGAAGCAAGTTTTCAGAAACTTGCTCTCTAGGTGTTTTTGATACGTATTTTGAATTTAAATATACCAAGATTCAATTGGCCCTATTTGCTTCGACAAAGCCGTGTAGTAAGATTTTTCGCTCTCACCTTTTTTATAATTGAAGAATATATTCTCTCGTTTATTGGAACGTTTTTTCCTAAAGCTCAATAAATACGTAAAATGCGCTGCAGAATCATGACTATGGAGCAACTGCAGTACTAATGTCAACACTCTGTGCATATATGCTAAACGCAACTTAGGCTGAAAAATCAGAAAGTCTTGGGTGTGTATGAAAACGCAGAAAACTGTGCGTGTTCAGCAACATTTATGGTAGGTGGCTTGGCTTATCTTTGCACGAACGTTTTATGAAAGCGGTTTGAGTAACGCAATTAGCTAAAAAAGGAAAACATTAAAAATAAATTGTTTCTGTAATACGCTATTTCTAATTTTTTAGCTAGATTGTCACCTGGCTCATGATATACCGTCATCCCATGAAGCGGTGTTAAAAATTTTTATTTAGAAAACATTTTTTCTTAACCCACTATAGTTATTTAATAAAAAGCAAAAGAACCCTCAGATTGATTCTCGTTTAGAAAATTGATGCGTACAAATCAGAGTCCGAAAATGGCAAAAAACTTTCAATTTTTGAGATTTTTCCTGGACGCTTATAAAAATTACTTGGAAACTGAACCCTCGTGAGAGAACAAACACCAGTAGTTGATACTTCTATACCTTGATAAAGGCATAAGATTTGAAACACATAGTTACACTTTTTTCCTTATATAGACAACCAGCTGTGTAAGCAAGTTTGTTCTCACTAAACTATGCAACGCTTTTAGATATAAGTGTATTAAAAACTTATTTTCCCAAAAGTAATTTTCGGACTATTCCCAATTGCAGCTAGTGATCCGATTTGATGGGAATATGTCGAATGAACATTGTCAACTGTTTGTTTAGTAACTCATAATAACGCGGGGAAGTATTATAGATGTAGACTTTTTTGGTTGGATTTGCAAACAATTGTACCAATTTGTGATGATATAAGTTTCCATCAGCCAGTATTTATTTTTTTTTTCATATAAACTGATTGAAGCAGCCAAGTGTCAGAAAAACTGTGGAATAAATAAAGTTGGATGTTGAAAAATTTACTACTAAAAGTGTGAACAGCCTCTTTTCAAATTGATTCAATTCATTCACCATTTTGTGAAATGCATTTATACCTTGTGTTTCTTTTTGTGTTTCAGAGATTATAATCCAATTTTTCAGTTCCTGCTCTAAATTTCAAGTCAACTCAATTTTCATTTTGAAAAATTAGAATTAAAAATTTTAGGCGGTTGTCTGATTGATTTTAGAGATATCAAGGAAATTACGTTAAATATGTTTGGCGGAGGTTGGATTGAGGATCTTGAGTTCCTCAACCCAACCTGGTTCCAAATAATTTTACTTATCATGATTAGGTAAATAAGGAGCCTAATACGCGAATTTAATGTGAACAATGTTTGCATAATAGCAAAAATTTGAATAATAGCAATAATGTGAATAATAGGTATAATGTGAATAATAGGAATTATATGTGAATCAACCCAATTAAAACACAATTCCCGAATTCTATTTTTTGAAACGATCCGGGGAATTGAGAAAACTCCTTATCCAGTGACATTAAAAGGTAGATAAGCGCGTTGGCAGCTGAATGACCTATTTGCCTGTACATCAAATATATTTTAAGGCAATCCTCTAAAAATCAACGGTTTGATTTGCTATCTTAAAAATAGGACAATATTTTGTGAAATGCGGTGAAACTCTGATATTTTTTTGCTTTACTCAGTTTTCGACATATAGATCAGGATTGCTGGTATCGAAAGAGGATCAACATCAAGATAAGAGAGGGCTATTGATGGAAAGAGAATGTACTGCGAAACAATTGTTATCTAGCCTCACCTGGCAATGACGGAACTCGCAAATTTTGCTTTATATTGCGAGTATTAAAATTCTAATTTACTAATGTGTATTTTTGTAAAACGAAAATTTTTTGTGGGTTTAAATTAGCGGTCAGATAACTTTTTGTTAGGAGTGCGGGTTTAGTAGTTGCGGAACAACGTTTTAAACTCGCACTTCACCGAATTTTATACTTTGTTTTTGGGTGTTAACTGGACCCGTTTGGTACTGTTTCGAAAAATGTACGCTGTTGGCAAAACTGAGCTAGTCAAATTTTTGTAGATTCATTTCGATTGATTGCATATTTCAACTTACAACAATTTTTCATCTAAAAACGATATCAAACAGATTTTTTTGGAAGATGTCAGTCACCCAAAAAGGAAGCAAGTTTTCAGAAACTTGCTCTCTAGGTGTTTTTGATACGTATTTTGAATTTAAATATACCAAGATTCAATTGGCCCTATTTGCTTCGACAAAGCCGTGTAGTAAGATTTTTCGCTCTCACCTTTTTTATTGAAGAAAATATTCACTCGTTTTTTGGAACGTTTTTTTTCCTAAAGCTCAATAAATACGTAAAATCCGCTGCAGAATCATGACTATGGAGCAACTGCAATAATAAATTCAACACTATTTGCATATATGCTAAACACCCCTTAGGCTGAAAAATCAGAAAGTCTTGGGTGTGTATGAAAACGCAGAAAACTGTGCGTGTTTTGGTAGGTGGCTTGGCTTATCTTTGCACGAACATTTTATGACAGCGGTTTGAGTAACGCAATTAGTTAAAAAAGGAAAACATTAAAAATAAATTATTTCTGTAATACACTATTTCTAATTTTTTAGCTAGTTTGTCACCTGGCTAATGATATACCGTCATCCCATGAAACGGTGTTAAAACTTTTTATTTAGAAAACATTTTTTCTTAGCCCACTATAGTTAGTTAATAAAATGCAATAGAACCCTCAGATTGATTCTCATTTGAGAAATTGATGCGTACAAATCAGAGTCCAAAATTGGCAAAAAACTTTCGATTTTTGAGTTTTTTTCTGATCGCTTATAAAAATTACTTGGAAACTGAACCCTCGTGAGAGAACAAACACCAGTAGTTGATACCTCTCTACCTTGATAATGACATGAGATTTGAAGTAGCTAGTTACACTTTTTGTTCTTTATATAGACAACCAGCTATCTAAGCAAGTTTGTCCTCTCTAAATTGTTCAACGTTTTTAGATATAAGTGTATTAAAAATTTATTTTCCCGAAATATTTTTTGGACAATTCTCAATTGCATCTGGCGATCCGATTTGAAGAGAATATGTTGAATGAACACTCTCAACTGTTTGTGTTGTAACTCATAATAACGCTTGAAAATATTATAGATGTAGACTCTTCTGGTTGAATTTGCAAAAAAATTGTACCAACTTGTGATGATATAAGTTTCCATCAGCAAAAATTATTTTTTTTCCAGATAAACTGATTGAAGCAGCCAAGTGTCAGAAAAGGTGTGGAATAAAAATTTACTACCAAAAGTGTGAACAGCCTCTTTTGAAGTTGATTAAATTCATGCACTATTTTGTGAAATGCACTTATACCTTGTGTTTAATTTTGTGTTTCAGAGATTATATTCCAATGTTTTAATTCCTGCTCTAAATTTCAAATCAACTCAATTTTCATTTTTCAAAAATTAGAATTAAAAATATTAGGCAGCTGTTTGACTGGTTTTAGAGAAATCAAGGAAATTAAGTTAAATTAGTTTGGCGGAGGTTGGATTGAGGATCTTGAGTTCCTCAACCCAACCAACCTGGGTCCAACTAATTTTCTTATCATAATTAGTTAAATAAGGAGCCTAATATGTGAATATTATGTGAACAATATTTGAACAATAAGAAAAAGTTGAATAATAGCAATTATGTGAATAATAGGTATAATGTGAATAATAGGAGTTATATGTGAATCAACCCAATTAAAACAAAATTCCCGAATTGCATTTTTTGAAACGATCCGGGGAATTGAGAAACTCCTTATATAGTGACATTAAAAGGTAGATAAGCGGGTTTGCAGTTGAATGACCTATTTGCCTGTACATCAAATGCATTTTAAGGCAATCCTCTAAAAATCAACGGTTTAAAATAGGAAAATATTTTGTGAAATGCGGTGAAACTCTGATATTTTTTGCTTTACTCAGTTTACCACATATAGACCGGAATTGCTGGTATCTTAAGAGGATCAACATCAGGATAAGAGAAAGAGGGCTATTGATGTAAAGAGAATGTACTGCGAAACAATTGTTATCTAGCCTCACCTGGCAATAACGGAACTCACAAATTTTGTTTTACATTACGAGTATTAAAATTTCAGATTACGAATATGTAATTTTGTAAAACGAGCTATTTTGTGGGTTTAAAACAGCGGTCAGATAACTTTTTGTTAGGATTGCGGGTTTAATAGTTGCGGAACAACGTTGTAAATCGAAACCATTGGTTTGACTGGTGCTTTAACTAAGAAATGCTGACAACTGCAGTTAAAAAATCTCACTGCAAAATTTGTTATTGCGGTAAAAAACAGCTGCTTTTTGGGATGTTTTTTTTTCAAAGAATTGTAATTTTTAGAAGTGAAATTTCAGTTTTGTTTTTGTTTTCCACAGTATTGACCCATTTGATCTCACTATTGAAACAGTTAAGGAAGCATTTTCCTTGAACACTTAAGCGGCGATGCAAAACAGTTATTGGGACATTCGGTGAAACTAAAAAAAATCATTGTTAAAAACTTCAATTCATTGCATTTGCCACCAATATTGTATCTTTTTTGCGTTAATACTTTTTCGCCGCACCTCACCGAATTTTATACTTTGTTTTTGTGTGTTAACTGGAAGCGTTCAGTAATGTTTCGCAAAAGGTACGCTGTTGGCAAAACTGAACAGGTCAAATATTTGGTAGACTCATTTCGATTGCTTGAATATTTAAACTTGCAAAAATTATTCATCTAAAATTGATATCATACAGGTTTTTCGAAGATGTCAGTCACCCGAACAGGAAGCAAATTTTAGAAACTTGCGCTCTATGTGTTTTTGATACGTATTTTGAATTTTAATATACTAAGATTCAATTGGCCCTATTTGCTTCGACAAAACTGCGTAGCAAGATTTTTCGCTCTAATTTTTTTCATAAATGAAGAATATACTCTTTCGTTTGTTGGAACGTTTTTTTCCTAAAGCTCAATAAATACGTATTGTCCGCTGCAGAATCATGACTATGGGGCAACTGCAATAATAAATGCAACAGTCTTGGCATATATGCTGAAAATCCAGTAGAATGAGAAATCAGAAAGTCTTGGTTGTTGGTGAAAACGCAGAAAATTGTGCGTATTCAGTAACAATTTTGGTATTTGGCTTAGTTTATCTTTGCATGACAAATTATTATTGCTGTTTGATTAACGCAATCAGCTACCAGCGGAATTTTTTAAAAACTAAGTTGTTTCTTTAATACGCTAATTCTGATAATTTAGCTAGTTGGTCACTTGGCTCATGATATACCGTCATACCAAGAATCGGTGTTAAAAGTTTTTTAATTAAAAAACCTTTTTCGTAACCCACTGTATTTATTTAATAAAAAGCAATAGAAACCTCAGATTGATTCTCCTTTCAAAAATTGATGCGTAAAAATCAGAGTTCGAAATTGGCAAAAAGACTTTCAATTTTTGAGATTCCTGGACTCCTATAAAGTTTACCTGGAAACTGAACCCTCTTGAGAGAACAAATACTAGTAGTTGAAACTTCTATACCTTGATAATGGCATAAAATTTGCAATATCTAGTTACACTTTTTGTTCCTTGTACAGACAATCAGCTATCTAAGCAAGTTTGATCTCACTAATTTATGCAGCGTTTTTTAGACATAAGTGTATTAAAAACTTATAATTTCAAAAGTATTTTCAATTGCAGGATTATTTTCAATTGCAGCTAGCTATCCAATTTTGATGAGAATTTGTCGAATGAACATTGTCAGCTGTTTGTTTAGTAACTCATAATAACGCTGGGAAATATTATAGATGTAGACTCTTTTGGTTGAATTTGCATAATAATTGTACCTACTTGTGATGATATAAGATTCCATCATTAAATGTTTTTTTTTCAGATAAACTGATTGAAGCAGCCAAGGGTCAGAAAAGGTGTGGAATAAATAAAGTTGGATGTTGAAAAATTCACAACTAGAAGTGTGAACAACCTCTTTTGAAATTGATTCAATCCATGCACCCTTTTTTGAAATGCATTTATTCCTTGTGTATATTTTTTATGTTTCAGAGATTTTAAACCAATTTTTGTGTTCCGGCTCCAAGTTTCAAATCAACTCAATTTTCGTATTCCAAAAAATAGAATTAAAATTTTGGGGCAGTTGTCTGACTGATTTTAGAGAAATCAATAAAATTAGGTTAATTTTGTTTGGTCAGGTTGGGTGGAGGACTTTAACCCTAACACGGGTTAAGCTAATTTCACTTGATATATTTAGGTAAATTTGGAGTTTAATACTATGTGAAAAATATTTGAATAATAAGAATGATGTGATAAAGAGGAATAATGTGAATAATAGCAATAACTTGAACGATATTTGAAAAATGGGAATATTGTGAATAATATGAATAATGTGAATAATAGGAATAATTGAATGATATTTGAGTAATGGGAATAATGTGAATAATGGGAATAATGCGAATAATTGGAATAATGCAATTAATAGGTAATATATGTACGTAATATTTGAATAATAGGAATAATGTGAATAATAAGAATGACGTAAATAGTGAATAATGTGAATAAATGGAATAATATGAATAATAGGAGTAATTAGAAAAATAGGAATAATGTGAATAATAGGAATAATGTGAATAATAGGAATATTGTGAATAAAACGAATAATGTAAATAATAAGAATAATGTGAATGAAACTTGAATAATAGGAATAATGTGAATAATAGGAATAATTCGAATAATTGGAATAATGTGAATAACAGGTATTATATGTTAAAAATATTTGAATAATAGGAATAATGTGATAATAAGAATAATGTAAATAATTTGAATAATGTGAATAAGAGGAATAATGTGAATAATAGGAACAATGTGAATAATAGGAATAGTGTGAGTGATCGGAATAATGTGAATAGTAACAATAATTTGAATAATAGGAATAATGTGAATAATTGGAATAATGTGAATAATAGGAATAATGTGAATAATAGGAAAAGTGTCAATAATTGTAATAATGTGAATAATAGAAATTATATGTGAATAATATTTTAATAAAAGGAATAATGTGAATAAAAGGAATAAAGTGAATAATAGGAATAATGTGAATAATTGGAATAATGTGAATAATAGGAATATTGTGAATAAAACGAATAATGTAAATAATAAGAATAATGTGAATGAAATTTGAATAATAGGAATAATGTGAATAATAGGAATAATTCGAATAATTGGAATAATGTGAATAACAGGTATTATATGTTATAAATATTTGAATAATAGGAATAATGTGATAATAAGAATAATGTAAATAATTTGAATAATGTGAATAAGAGGAATAATGTGAATAATAGGAACAATGTGAATAATAGGAATAGTGTGAGTGATCGGAATAATGTGAATAGTAACAATAATTTGAATAATAGGAATAATGTGAATAATTGGAATAATGTGAATAATAGGAATAAGGTGAATAATAGGAAAAGTGTCAATAATTGTAATAATGTGAATAATAGAAATTATATGTGAATAATATTTTAATAAAAGGAATAATGTGAATAAAAGGAATAAAGTGAATAATAGGAATAATGTGAATAATAGGAATAATGTGAATAATAGGAATATTGTGAATAAAACGAATAATGTAAATAATAAGAATAATGTGAATGAAATTTGAATAATAGGAATAATGTGAATAATAGGAATAATTCGAATAATTGGAATAATGTGAATAACAGGTATTATATGTTAAAAATATTTGAATAATAGGAATAATGTGATAATAAGAGTAATGTAAATAATTGGAATAATGTGAATAAGAGGAATAATGTGAATAATAGGAACAATGTGAATAATAGGAATAGTGTGAGTGATCGGAATAATGTGAATAGTAACAATAATTTGAATAATAGGAATAATGTGAATAATTGGAATAATGTGAATAATAGGAATAATGTGAATAATAGGAAAAGTGTCAATAATTGTAATAATGTGAATAATAGAAATTATATGTGAATAATATTTTAATAAAAGGAATAATGTGAATAAAAGGAATAAAGTGAATAATAGGAATAATGTGAATAATAGGAATAATGTGAATCTTAGGAATAATGTGAATGATAGGAATAGTGTGAATAAAAGGATTAATGTTAATAATAGGAATTATACGTGATTTTTTGAATAATAGGAATATTGTGAATAATAGGAATAATGTGAATAATAGAAATTATATGTGAATAATGTTTTAATAAAAGGAATAATGTGAATAAAAGGAATAATGTGAATAATAGGAATAATGTGAATAATAGGAATAATGTGAATATTAGGAATATTGTGAATAATAGGAATAATTTGAATAATAGGATTAATGTGAATAATAGGAATTATACGTGAATATTTGAATAATAAGAATATTATGAATAATAGGAATAATGTGAATAATAGGAATTATATATGAATAATAGGGTTCACCTATTTTTGAGTTTTTCTGGAGAAAAAAGCCTGAATGACTATTTTCATACGTCGTTATTAAAATTTTTATTAACGACGAATGAAAAAGCACATCCAGGCTTTTTTCTCTAGAAAAGCTTCAAGACTACAAAACTTCCTAAGATCCAGACTTTGGCTTGTTCAAAGTTGTTGGGAATTAGCAGCTAGTTTTTAAACTCAGTTTATTAGCTTAAATACGTATGCAAAAAAGCCAACTCCACCCCCAACCTCCTAAACAAACGGAGATGTGGAGCGTAATTAAACGCGTTTACCTTAAGAAAAACTTGGGAAGTTTTTTTATCATAGATAAGCCCGATCCCACGGGCATTTTTTTAGCATTTGATATATTTAAAAAAAAACAGGTGGTCCCGTAAAGTTATCTGTTTCAGAGCAGCAGCACGAAATCGGAGACTCACTGTGGCTTTTTTGCTGATCTGGTTGTCTTGGGTTGTCTTGGCGCTGCCCAAAACTGTGATCGGGACTTTGCAAACGTTATTTGGAGTCTTTCTTTCAAAGGACCGTGAAATATCCGGAACAATTCTTCCAATGCCAGCAGAATCGTCTGTTCTACTTCCTATCTCTATCCTAATGTTCTACTCTTACAGTTTTGTAAACTCGATTGTCCTTATTGTTCTGATCAGACCATTTCGCTCTGGGCTTGTACAATTGACAACAAAGATAAAAAGAATATGTCTTCCATGAATTTGGGGACAAGATATGATCGTGAAAAATATAGATTTGAAAATGGTCTAAATTGGAAACCCTTTTGATCCCTGGAATGATTAATTAAAACACCCAATTTGAAATAGAAATCCGGTTTTCCAAGAAACAATAAGGAGATAGTGTCACATTGCGGAAAATATACTATGACAAGCTGTTGGTAAAATTTGCGTCTCGAGCTTTCGCATTCGGACTTGGTGACACAATTAGTATATAGAAGTTCTAAAATAGAATGCAAAATTAACTAAACAAATAGGATCTCAGGTTTTATAGTTTTATGTTCAAAATCAACTGGTTCGATTTTATACTTTCGATTTTTCTTTCTCTTCTCTAAAACATTGAAGGTATGCATTGGGCGGACATCAAAAAAATCGTACAGAAGTTGTCTTCGAATGAATAGGACATCATGGATGTATCGATGACAGGGTGGCAGTAAGTTTTCACAATCCAAACAATTTGGATTATATTGGTGCTCGGTCTTTCTACCCGGGTCGAGGGGTCTGCAAGCGGATATTTTTGTAAGAAATCCGCTTAATGTGCTGAAATTATGTAAGATTTGTGCTGAATGCGCTGAAAATTGAGAATTTGGCGGTGAATCCGCTGAAAAAAAATATTTCAGCACCTTTCTGCGCATTTCTTACATAAAATCAGCATATGATTAAGCACCTTTCTTACATATTTTCAGCGCTTGTGAAAATTCTAAATTAAGCGGATTCAGCACCTGTCTTACATAATTTCAACACTTTTCTTACAAAATTTCAGCAGCTTCTCAGCACCTTTCTAACATATTTTCAGCACTTGTCAAAATTTAAAATTCAGCAGATTCAGCGCTTTTCTTACATAATTTTACGTGCAATTTTTTTGCTAACTATTGATTATAACGTAGTCAGCATGTAGAATCCTTCACCTTTCGCACATCTGAAGAGCCACGAATCAGTAAAAAAAAATCTGCGTGGCTTTTTTTAAAAAGAAAATTCATTCGTTTTGAAAAACAGACCAACTGAAGAGCGTCACACTTTCATCATATCAGAAGCCAAAACAACTCAAAAAGTTTCAACTTGTGCAAGGAAACCGTCGAAAATGCATAAGATAAGTGCTGATATTGTGTAAGATAAGTACTGAAAGTTTTGTAAGAAATGCGCTGACAGCCGCTGAAATTTTTCAGCAGTTAGATCTTACATAATTATCCGCTTAATGTGCTGAAAAGTGCTCAAAATAATGTGAGAAAGGTGCCGAAAATTCAGCAGATTAAGCGGATTAATATGTAAGATTTATCCGCTGAAAAATAATTTTTTTTTCAGCGGTTGTCAGCGCATTTCTTACATAAATTTTGACAAATTCTTCGACCCGGGTACAATCCAAGAAAAAGATTGCATATGTGTTCTGTCTTTTTACAACTCAAAGACGAGCATTGGTATTATACAGGTTTCCTCATAGCCGAAGCAATTTTTTTCGGCTTGAAATTTTGACTTTTGTTTTCAAACATTGAGTTCTGTTTTAGAACGTTGACTTCTGTTTTCAAACATTGGACTTTAACAGTAGCTGAGTTTGGAGCATCTACCTGCCCTTTCATGCTTATTCCCATTTACCATAGCACACTGTACGCCGCATCCTACTTACCTACATCCCCAAACTGCCTATCCCACCTATGTGCACCCCTCTCGCAACTACCCACCTTAATAACTAAAAACTCTTTTTTTTGAATTAGGTAAAAATAGTGAGGGTTCATATTGCAAGACTCACGACTCTTCGAGTCGTTTCCGGTATTCTTACGGCCGTTTTTTGGAGGTGGTTTTCACACATTTTTTTTTACGATTCTGTTCTATCAAAACGGGATAAACAGGTAACGCCCAATGGGACAAACTTTCAATAGAGGCCTAATGGTACGGCTGCTGAGAAGGCCTTCATTTAAGATTAAAAGGTCATTTTGAAGGGGAGCCCAAAATCGTGCAATTTTTTAGGCTTTTTTCTCATTTTTTGAACTTTAAGTTCGATTAGTCAGAAATTTTTGTTTGCAAAGTTAATAATTTGTTTTTCTAAATTAATAAATTACTTTCTATGACCATTTTATGAGCTGTGATTGTGTACTGCAATCACAAACACGCAAAAGGATAGTATTTTTGCAATTGTTTTATTTTTTGGGAGATTTTAGACACTATCTGCGCTTACTGATCTTTTAGGGCCAATGAAGCTGATTTACGCCTTACAGATGATTTACTGGAAAAATTCCAGCGAGAAAGAATCATTTGACCATATTCGTATTTCAAAATTTAGAAGCCTTCAGTAACTTTTGCAATTTTCAACTTTATGTTATTTATCATACTATTATCATACTATTTATCATACGTTTTTCTATATTCAATGGTCAATAGACCCCTAAATGGTCAAGAAATGTGCCTGGGCTAATGGGTATATTCAAATGAATCAAATTGGCCGTCTGGGCGAAAATTTCAAGAGCTTCATCAATACTTATATTTGTTTAGTTTGTTTGATTATCTTAGGTTTTCAACTTTGAGACCGTTCGACTTTTGGTCGGCATTGTTCAAATTACCTGCTAGTCAGAGATGGTAGTTTTAAATTTTCTATTGAAAGGTTTATATTGTGTTTCAGGACTTGCCCGCTAATTTCTGTAAGATTTTTTCTCACATTTTTCGGATGACTAGCTTTGGAAATGGGATCAACAGATAAAGCTTGCCGGGCATTATGTTTCAAGAGAGTACTTCAGCTGGTTTTAGTAGTCTTTAACGTGCTTAAAGTTTCTCGAAAGGTCCTAAATCAAGGCAAAAGGTACACTTCTGATAATTGCGACCAAAAAATTGTGCTTTATAGTCTTCTGTCCGAATTTTGATATTTTTTAGGACAGGACTTCAATTGACATGTTTCTAGGCTCCTTGTAGTCTTTTTCAAGCGAGATTGCTAAAAATGCTTTTGAATTTTTATTTTTTGATCTCCAGGCGCCAATAAATCAATTGTAGGTCTTAAAAAGGGTTAGTGGATGGTTTTTAGCGAAAACAAAATAGTTTTATAAACATTTATAGCCAGTTGTTAGCTTAAATATACAATGATGGGGTATAATGGAAAAGACTATAAAGAAGCAACCCTTTCACCAATCTTGTCATCACGTGACAAATGTCTGAAAATGTGTATTTCAATCAATTTTCCCTTTTGTGAAATCATGGGCTAGGTTATGATGAAACGTCAAAAGTAATGCACAGCGGAGCAGAAAACTTTTGCTTGTAATATAGAGATTTCAACAATTAAGAGAGAACACGCGAGCAAGCGTTTGCACGTCAGAGGCAAGAGTTTCTAGAAGTCACTTTGGTAGGACACGTTGCAAATATTTGATTTCTGAAGAAGACATCAAACATAAGTACTTTAGTGCTATAACATTGAGATCAATTGTAATGAGTTTTTTTGTTCCAACCTCCAACAGTATTTTTGGGTGAAAAATTTTATTTTGTTTTTTTTTCTGCTAAGTCATTTTTTGCCAATTGTTATCTTTTGCGGATAGGCAAAACTGATTGAGTTTATAAGCTCATGAAAACAATCGATCATTGGGGGAATTTCAAATGTTTTGCTTCTGGAAGAAAATGAAAGTTGAACATCTCAAAATTTAAAGAATTTACGTGGCGCACATATTTTTTTTAGCATGGTAACATGCTTTATAACTAAATAATTTATAATTGGGGACATAACACATGGGGGCCAAAACCTTAGAGGCTCGTTTTTTTTCATTTTTTCTCAATATAACTTCGAAAAGAAGCTTTTTAAAACATTTTTGCGATTTCTCTATAAAAGAGAACGGAGAGGTTGTCAAAAATGCCTAAAACATAATCAACGAAAAAAACTATTTTTTGCAAATACCAGTGTATTATAGCTGCTTTCAGGTTGGTAACCCAATTGGAGCTCAATTTTAAATTGAAGTTTTTCAATCTTAATAATAACTATTACAATGACTTCGTGTCTAGGCTTTATCAGTAAATCCCGTTGGACTTTTTCAATGTGGTATTATGATCATAACCACAGCTCTGTTTTAGGCAAAATGTGCTCTAAAAATTCTAAGATTCATTCAATTGACAAAATGATTAAATTAAATCAGAAGTGAATCGTGCAAGTTTGAAATTTGTAGATAGAAAAAAGAAAAAAAAAACAAATAACTTAACAGAAATAGGGGGAAGGGATTTAGCTCAGAGCAAAGTCTGAGTAAAAACACAACTGACTAACCTCAAACAACATACTTCCTTAAGCTATTCAATGTAGGGAAAAGAAAGTAAGGGAAAAAAGCTCTATTAGAAATTGGCCTGTGCTTGCCAGTATAAAACAATTACTTAGTATGCAATTTAGTTACATAAATATATAATAAATTATCTCCAAGGAATAGCTGAAAAAAAGATGCAAATCTTTAAGAACTTCTTCACAGAACTTTCTAGCCGATCAACGAGGAAAGATAACCACAAAATGTTACAAATCCGTCAACAGTTTTCATGGAAAATCTCAAGTTTTAATGCCACAACAATTGTATTTCTTCAGACACCTTTTGATAATAACTTTTAATGGGTAGTGAATATCAATGCAACAGATGACGAACTACTCTAAAAAACCAGAAAATGAAAAAAAAACTAGAAAATTTAAAAAGTGCCCTCACTATTTGGAAAGAAGATCCTATACTTTCATCTGTATGCCCAAAGCAATTAAACACATTAAGTTAGCTATATTAAAAATTGCACCTAAAACTTGAAATTTGTTAAGATCTGCATATAAGAAACGTTTCCTAAAAACCTAAAAAGAGAGAAGATAAGTAAGATAAATAAATAACTAAAGCGGCTACACTTTGAACTACTTGAAATTTTTTTCAACACCAAAACACTTATTTAAAATACATTGAAAAAAGATGGAAATTATTGTGAAGAAAGCAAAAGTTTACTAGAAATAATAAAGAAAGCCATAAAATGTCTCGGAGCAGCAAGAAGGGGAGAAATAGAATATTCTAAAACTGTCAAAACAGCAAATCGACAGAAAAACTAATTTCAAATATACAAATTGCGACAAATGTCTCGGATTTTACTTTAGTTGCGTCTTCTTGGAGACGCCATTTATTAGAAAAATTTAGATTTGATTAAAATTTTTCTAGTGCCGCTTTTGTCAAATATTACTCTCAATAAAAAAAGTGCAGAATCGGATGTCAGTATACTGAAAAACACATCCAGCATCCACAATTTTGTGATCAATCAGCTGATTTTGAATACTTTTCATTCATTTATTCAGCAACTTTTTTGACAAAAAATTTACTTTTGAAAATTGATCAAATGGACCATAAAAAAGGCATTTAGTTTTCTTAATAATTTTTCAAGGGTTGCTATGGCGTTTGGTTTGACTCTTTTTGCTAAAATGTGATGGAATTTTTGATTAATTTAGCCCTCAGAGCTAAATCTAGTGGTTTTAGTTAGTTAATGCTAAATCAGCCTTTTCAAGTTAACTGTTACCGTATTTGTCAAAATTGCTGCCGCAAAAATTGATATGATTTTGACAAAAAAAGGTTATATAGTCCTCCATTGTCTACGAGAGTGTTTTGGAACTAGTGGTATTGTTTTTTTCTGAAAAATTAATTTGATCTTCCATATTATCTCAAATACACTTCAATCGAAGCTAATTCCAATAATTTGCCGTTAAATTGATCATTTTTCAGTTACACACAGTTTTATGATATTTTTCAACAAATATGGAAAATTGCATGAAGAGCTCTTTTTCTAATTTTATCCATTTATTTCAACTTTAAATGCAGCAATAGAACACAAAACATCGGCTGAATTTGAGAAGCAGATTATTTTAAATTTGAGAAGCAGATTATTTTAAATTTAGTTTTATGATATTTTTCAACAAATATGGAAAATTACATGAAGAGCTGTTTTTCTAATTTTATCCATTTATTCCAGCATTAAATGCAGCAATAGAACACAAAACATCGGCTGAATTTGAGAAGATTATTTTTATTTTTTTTTGGCTCAGCCAGACAAAAATGCTACAATCGGTTAACTGAATTGACCAAACATTTACTTTGACAACTTTGAAAACTTTCTTGAAATGACATATTTTTTCAAACCATTTGTTCGCTCACGTCGATTTAATGTTTCAGGTAGTAAAACGACAGATGTTTTATTTTGAGGGTTTTTTCACAAACCAAATTGACGAGTTCATATCTCAAAGTTGTTTGAATGAAAGCCAGAGACAACATTTGAGAAGTTATTTCATATGAAACAAAATTAATCGCAATTTTTGAAAGGTTGTTGCTCATCGAAAAACTAATCGGAGCGGTGATTGCGCTAAATTTTGGTGGAGAGCATAAGATAAAAACGGCTGGACATCACAATGACAACGAAAACTGTGACCTAATCACACTGAAGGCAGAGCCCCTATTCATAGATTAAAATAACAAATGCAACCTCCCATTGTGTACGATAAAATTGTGACAAAGATAGGGAAGAGCTGGGTGGGTTCCGAAATGTATGATAATTTTTCCGCCTGACAGACCGTTGTCTGTTTTAAAGCGTCATTAGAAAATAACTTTAAACACCCGCAATTCTGACATACATGAAAGGAAAATTAAAAATTTGTAGTAAATTTTTTAATTCAAAAAATGCGACAGTTGCTCGTAGTTAATTAAGGTAGTTATCTTTTAATTTGTATATAAGCAAAAACAATTTTCTTCTGATAGTTAAGCGCGATAATAGCAATTGCTTTGAAATCTAATTTTATAAAAAAATAAAGTTAAGAAAAGTAAAATATTGTTGAATTGCACTTTTTGACTTATCCGATTCAGCAATTTTTTCTCCGATGAGAAAATATACTTTCATATTTTGTCTTAGTTCGAATATTATTTACCAATTATCATAACTGGTAAATAATATACGCACTATGAGGAAATATGAAAGCATATTTTCTCATCGGAGAAAATTTTTCTGTAATTGTAAGCACATTATCGCAGCTTCATTATGAAGCTGGGATATTGTGCTTACACTAATAGAGTCCCGTGTTGAGGAATTTGTTTTTCACTTGTAAAAAACCGTCGTTTTTTAATCGTTTTCATGAGACAAAAACGATCAAAGCCCGTACGTGGTAATCGTCGTTTTGTTCATTATTTCGTCGTTATTTTTATGTAGGAATTGATCGTTTTTTCAAAAAACGACGAAAAACGTGATCCCTGCAGAGATTCGAACAATTGAACTCCCGATATTACTTGATTCACTGTCCACTGCCCTATCAGTGCATAATACAGATTTGCTAAAACGATCTAATAGAGAAAAACTAGTTGAAGAGAATTTAAACGACGAAAAAACGATCAAAAAACGACAAAGAAACGATCATTTCGTACACTTAAAAGACGACTTAAACGACGGAAACTAATAAAAACGAAGAAAACGACGACAAAACGTTAAAAACGACGACAAAACGACGAAAACTACGATTTCTTAGAAAATATTGTCGTTTTTTCGTCGTTTTCCTCAACACGGGGTTCGTTTATGACCTATTTGGAAAGTTTTTTATTTATTGACAATGACTAAAGGACCGCGTCGATACTCGGACTGAAAAAATTGTTTTAAGCTCTCTGTAATTAATTGTTGCCCAAGTGTTATTAAGTATAACAGAAAGTGCTAGTGTATTGCGTTTTTGTTTCACATTCCGGGTACTCTAAAAGAATTCCAGGACGGTTTGTTCTATCATTCTGCTGAAATAATTTGCTGTCTGTTTGATTTCAATATTTTTTTCATTGAACTGCATACTCTTATGTAGATATTCTCAACAAAACGTGGCAAAGAAAAGTTGTTCTCATTCATCAGTATTTGCCAGTTTCCATCCAACTTCCCGTCAATTCCAGATATCAAAGGGTGAATGTCTTTTGTCTTTTCTCTACATGTTAGTAATAACAATAAAATTTACTATATCAACATTTAGGAACCCTGGCAGATTCCTTTTTGGATAGCTTTAAAAAAAATTGTCCTAAAACAGACCACAGCAACCAAAGTCAACTCTACGTTAGTTGATTTTTCTATGTCATTGTTAACAATTAGTTGTCTAATTTTCAAACATTTTAAACATAAATAACAATGACAACCAGATGAACAGCAACAGCAATATCTACAATACAACAACAACAACAACAAGATCAATCGAACCAACAGCAGCAGTTACAACATCATCAACAAAAAGATTACAAACATCAGCAAAAACGACAACAACAACAACAACATTAACAACATCACGAACCAACAACAACAAAAAAAACAACAGAAACAGCGCAAGGAAAAGTCAGAACACAACCACCCCCACCACCAACACCACCATCGCCACCAATGACACCACAGCAAGCACCACCATCGGCAGCAAATCCACCTCCACCTCCACCTCCACCTCCACCTCCTCCTCCTCCTCCTCCTCCTCCTCCTCCTCCTCCTCCTCCTCCACCGCCGTCGCTCAGCATAAACAACAACAACAACAACAACAACAACAACAACAACAACAACAGAGACAACAACAATAAAATCAGCAACAACAAAAAAAAAATCAAATTACAATGTGAGTTTTGTTGGCATCGAAATTTCGAAAAACGAGTTAACAGTTCTTAAAAAGATTTTTGAGAATTTTTTGGTTGTAGAAATACAAGATCCTGAAGAGAATTTTATTTGAGAACTGCAAAATTTTTTCATGAATTACTTTTTATTGGTTTTTCATCAAGCTTCAGCTAACTAATGCTTGATGCTCATTCGAAGTTGATACATTTTGCTACCATCCTTTTCGTACCTGGATAAAAATTAATGATCATTTCTTGCGGTTTCAAGAACATTGAGTGCCTTGATAACTGATTTCTGAAAAAAGGACCTAGATTGCAAAAGTGTCTGTCAAGGTATACCAGTCATTTTCTCAGTAAGTCATATTCAGTAAGTTACAATTTATATGAGAATCCGATTGTGATATTTGTTTCATTTTTTTTTCGGATCTGTTAAGTTATAAAACTTTGTTTCATCGTTTTATCGCTCCATTATTCTTCTAAACTAAGAAAAAATATTCAAGTTTTATAAGCGTCAATTTTGTCTAAAATTGATATTGCAATTTTCAGCTGAGGCAATCATTTTGAGATTTTGAAAAAATAAGGACTCAATCCTTGATTGACCATCATAAGAAGATAAAAAACTGGAAACCTTTATCTTCATTCTCAATAATTGAATGTCGTTTTCTGCAGCACAGATCATCGTCAGATGAATATTTTCCCGATTTGAATATCAAGTCCTCTCTAAAAATGCAAAAAACATACTTTGCATCCGTTTTAAGCTTAACAATTTTTTGGCAATTAAAAATAAACAAAAGGCACAAAAAGAATGAATGAAATTTGTTTTTCTATTAGTAAGAAAATAAAAAATGCACAAAAAGAACAAATGCAATTGCTTTCCATTCTTTTTGCCATCCAAATCAAGATTTTCGCGGAATTCATTTTTTTTACAAAATGGAAAAAATTGGCAAATTACAAACTAAATTCAACATTTGCGCCACTGGAAACTTGAGCAGCACAGAAAGTTTTATCTGACCGTAATAACGAAATTTATATGAAAGTTTGTTGTAAGAAACAATTTTATTGTTGCTTTGGTTCTCTTGACTTGCTTGTGTGTCTGTTGGAAATGTAAAATCGTGTCTCCAGCAATTATGCTGATTATGGCGGATACAAATTTTAACAGATATAATATCTATTAATAATTGCAACTGTTTTAAAACCCCAGTAGAGCATTTTTTTGAAATCAACTTGTTTTTTGATTTATTTTCATAATTCGTTATCATTATCATAATTCGTTCTGATGATGTAATGGTCAGATGCAGAATTATTTTGCTTGCTCGCGAACTCCTCAAATAAACTACTCCGCTCAAACAAAAGCACGAGCAGACACATAGAAGTCATTGTTTTATTCACCCTTTGAATTTTTGTGTGAACAGACCGACTTGGCAAACAGATTGATGAACAATTTGAATCAGTTTTCAAATTTTTTCTACTCTAAATTGACATGCATCACAAGCTGAACAGTTGCACAAGAGTTCTTTTTTCTTAGTTTTAAGAAATCCGAATAATTTGTCTCCTCTTTGCTAGATCATATTTAACGTGCTGGCAAATAAGTGAAAGTTAATTGAGTAAAATTTTAAATGTTTTTCAAATGAGCAGAATCTTGAATGCAAAATCACTCAAATGTTTCTTGAGCTTACAGAAAATCTTCGTTTTTTCCCTGGCCCGAAAAAATTATGGCATCCGTCAAAATTTTATTTACTAATTTCTGATTTGCTGTTTCTTACTTGATTTACTTCTTCTGAACGATTTAAACTGTCGGGTTTTGTTTATTTGTTGTTCACGGTATCTGAAGACAAGTGGACATGACTATGTTTTTTCGCTAGCAAATAGTGTTACAAGTAAATGAAACGAAAGAGTTGAATAAATGAAGCCACGAATCTATCCAATGAGCAATGCTCCATTTTTCAGCCAATCAGAGTAGAGTATTAAGGCAGACCCAAGGTGGGCTCCTTTTACAAGTGTTAGTGAATCATTTAAAGGGTTTTGTAATAATATTTGGATAAATGATTGTTAAGGGTAATCAAGGTTGTTAATATCTATTATAGAGAAAAAAATATTTTTGCGGAGTGTTATAAATGAAAAATCAGATGCATAAAGAATAGTTCCGTTCGCATATTTGTTTTTACATTCATATGCGGTGAAAGAATAGGTTAAAATTTTGTGTTCAAAGGGTTGAAAATAAAGTGATTGATAACCAATAACAGGAAAAAACTGTGAATAGTATGGGGGTGATTTGAATTATGAACAATAAAATTTCAGTGATTTCAATGATGTTGAAATCAACATGATTATGTTTAATATCTAGTGTATGAGATGAAAATTTTATCGAATCAATATATTTTTCTAGGAAAGGTGTTCCTAGGATACTGAATTTGTGTTTGAGAAGTCAAAAGTAAGTGTGAAAGAAGTATTTGTGAGAGTTCTATTTTCTGTTACATCTGGATAGAGGATAAGCTTTACTGTGCCATTTGATTGTAATTTAGAATTTTTTGCTGCTGAGAGAACAAAAGTTGATGCTTTTTAATCAGTGGTATTCTTTGATTTCATTCCAAGCATCTTTATTTAGTACATTTAGCGTGGCGCTTGAATCTAGTAGAAAATCAAATTCAAGGTGTGGTGGAGAAACTGTTTTCGTATGATCAGGTGTTTGTTGTGTGTATATGGTTAAACGTAATACTCAAATATTACTTGTACATGATGTAGAAAGAATTTAGTCTTCTGTGAGAGTGTTACATTTTTCTTGGCAGTTAAAATATTTATCTTGGGTATCCTGATTTTATTCTAAGAGTAAAAAGTTGAATTGATGTTCTAGAAGTTTTTCTTCTGAGACAATTTGTGTTTCAGCCTTTTCTGTGTTAGACATTGTGTCGTCTGTTTGTTCTTGGTTTAAGAGTGAGTTAATGTAGTTTCTTGCATTGCAAAGTCGATTGCGTGAGAATGGTTGTCGTGAACGATTTCCATCTCTATTATAATGGGGCGATTGTTGTCTAGAGTTATTTGAATATGTCTTATTAGTGTTATAAGTAGGTTTGTTCTGATAGTTGGAGGGTCTTGAGTATAGTGAACCTTGTCTACTCGACGGTTTAAAATTACTATTATCGAAATAAAGTTTTGAGTTTGAGTATGATTATTTCTTGGGAGTTCTATGTTTTGAATTATCGCGATGTTCTCTACTGCTGCGTCTCGAGCAATAAGAAAATGGTAGCGGTTTACCGGTCATATTTTTTGACGTGACTTGTTTGTTTGGAAGATTTTAGTTACATTCAATCGCTTGGTTAAAAGTTTAGTTTTGAAACTTGGGTTTTTAGGTGGTTTTGTATATCTCCTATCAGGACAAGTGGAAATGCTTTGTCCCGATCGTGATAATTTTTTTTACAAAATTTCAGGAAGAGTGATTTTCCTATAAAATTTGGATCATTTGAGTACTTGTGACGTACTACGTTGATCCCTTGAGCAATATTTTTTTCCATCATATGTATATCATAAGTTTATGTCTATCTATATGTGTTCTTGTGATATCTTCTTGATGTATTTTTTCTACTAAATGTGCGACTGGAAGCTGTGGTTCCAATGTGGTCGATTTGTGGTTTGCAATTTTTTTACAGCTATTCTAGCTAATTGTGGATCAAGTGCTTTGACAGGTGCATCATTCATTTGTGTAGTACGCATATCTGGAGCGTTATTAACTTATGCTTCTTGAGTCATTTGTTCAATTCTAAGTGCTAGTGTTTTTATTTTTTCACCAGAAGCACGTGTTATGCTTTCTAATAATAGTTTCGCTTGTGTTTGCGATTGTCATTGTGGAATGTCTTTGAAGCTCACGGCAAAACGCTTGTCATTTCTTTTTTATTTCTAGTGGTAAATGTGAGTACTATTGTTGTCCCGGGCCAACTTTTTTCCTAGCCAACTTATACCAAAAATTCTTTCTGTTTTATCTTTTAACTACACTTGCAATACTCCAAGCCGAGTTTGGTTAGATTTGGACAACTCTATGACCTTATCAAAAAGACCTATTTTTAAAATTACTTATTCAAAATTATTCGGAAATAATAGGAAATTTCCGTATGAAAAACCAACTTTTTTCCTAGGCAAGCTATACCAAAAGTTCTTTCTATTTTACCTTTTAACTACACATAGGTTACTCCATGCCGAGTTTGGTTTCATTTGGACAACTCTATGACCTTATCAATAAGACCGATTTTTAAAATTATATATTCGAATTAATCGCAAATTCGCGTATGAAAACCCAACTTTTTTCCTGAGCAAGCTATGCCAAAAATTCTTTCTGTTTTACCTTTTAACTACACATGGGATCCTCCATACCTAGTTTGGTTTGATTTGAACAACTCCTTGACCCAATGAAAGAGACCTATTTTTATAATTCGTTATTCGCGAAATTCGCAAATTTCCGTATGAAAAACTAACTTTTTTCCTAGGCATACTATACCAAACGTTCCTTTTGTTTTAGTTTCTGGGCAGACAGGGGATACTCCATACCGAGTTTGGTTTGATTTCGACAACTCCTTGAACCGATAAAATTTCTATATTTTGAAAATAGAATAAGCGAATAATAATTGAATAAGTCGATATTTCCGGTTGAAATACTAACTTTTTTCGTAGGCAAGCTCCAACAAAAATTCTTTTTGTTTTAAACTCTAAATACACATGGGATACTGCATACCGAGTTTGGTTCGATTTAGACAACTCCTTGATGCGATAAAATTTCTATATTTTTCAAAAGAGAATAAGCAAATAAGTCGATATTTCCGATTGAAATACTAACTTTCTTCCTAGGCAATCTTTACCAGAAATTCTTTCTATTTTACATTCTAACTAGACAAAGGTTACTCCATGCCGAGTTTGGTTTGATTTGGACAACTCTATGACCTTATCAAAAAGACCGATTTTTAAAATTATTTATTCGAATTAATCGCAAATTCGCGTATGAAAACCCAACTGTTTTCCTGGGCAAGCTGTGCCAAAAATTCTTTCTGTTTTACCTTTTAACTACACATGGGATACTCCATATCAAGTTTGGTTTGATTCGAACAACTCCTTGACACAATTAAAAAGACCTATTTTTAAAATTTGTTGTTCGCGAAATTCGCAAATTTCCTTATGAAAAACTAACTTTTTTCCTAGGCAATGTATATCAAAAATTCTTTCAGTTTTACATTGTAACTACACATGGGATACTCCATACAAAGTTTGGTTTGATTTGAACAACTCCTTGACACAATGAAAAAGACCTAATTTTATAATTCGTTATTCGCGAAATTCGCAAACTTCCGTATGAAAAACTAAATTTTTTCCTAGGCAAGGAATACCAAAAATTCATTTTGTTTTACTTTCTACATACCCTCGTGATACTGCATAGCGAGTTTAGTTTGATTTGAACAACTCCTTGACACAATGAAAAAGACCTTTTTTAAAATTCGTTATTCGCGAAATTCGCAAATTTCCGTATGAAAAACTAACTTTTTTTAGGCATGCTATGCCAAACGTTCCTTTTGTTTTAGTTTCTAGGTAGACAGGGGATACTCCATACCGAGTTTGGTTTGATTTTGACAACTCCTTGACCCGATAAAATTTCTATATTTTGAAAATAGAATAAGCGAATAATAATTGAATAAGTCGATATTTCCGATTGAAATACTAACTTTTTTCGTAGGCAACCTATACCAAAAATTCTTTCTATTTTACCTTTTAACTACACATGGGATACTCCACGCCAAGTTTTGTTAGATTTGGACAACTCTATGACCTTATCAGAAAGACCTATTTTTAAAATTACTCATTCAAAATTATTCGGAAATAATAGGAAATTTCCGTATGAAAACCCAACTTTTTTCTTAGGCATTATATACCAAAAGTTCCTTTAGTGTTACACTTTAGGTACACATGGGATACTCCATAATGAGTTTGGTTTGATTTGGACAACTCCTTGACCCAATAAAACATCTATATTTTTGAAAACAGAATAAACTAATAAGTCGATATTTCCGATTGAAATACGAATTTTTTTTATATGCAAGCTACACCAAAATTTTTTTTGTTTTACACTCTAAGTACACATGGGATACTGCTTACCAAGTTTGGTTCGATTTAGACATCTCCTTGATGCGATAAAACTTATTATAACTATAATTTTAAAAAGAGAATAAGCAAATAAGTCGATATTTCCGATTGAAATATTAACATTTTTCCTAGGCAATCTATACCAAAAATTCTTTCTGTTTTACCTTTAAACTACACATGGGATACTCCACGCCAAGTTTGGGTAGATTTGGATCACTCTATGACCTTATCAAAAAGACCTATTTTTAAAATTACTTATTCAAAATTATTCGGAAATAATAGGAAATTTCCGTATGAAAACCCAACTTTTTTCCTAGGCAAGCTATACCAAAAATTCTTTCTATGTTACCTTCTAACTACACATAGGTTACTCCATGCCGAGTTTGGTTTGATTTGGACAAATCTATGACCTTATCAAAAAGACCTATTTTTAAAATTACTTATTCAAAATTATTCGGAAATAATAGGAAATTTCCGTATGAAAACCCAACTTTTTTCCTAGGCAAGCTATACCAAAAATTCTTTCTATGTTACCTTCTAACTACACATAGGTTACTCCATACCGAGTTTGGTTTGATTTAGACAACTCCTTGACCCGATTAAACATCTATATTTTTGAAAATAGAATAAACTAATAAGTCGATATTTCCGATTGAAATACGAATTTTTTTGATATGCAAGCTATACCGAAAATTCTTTTTGTTTTACCCTCTAGGTACACATGGGATACTGCATACCGAGTTTGGTTTGATTTAGACAACTCCTTGACCCGATAAAACTTCTATATTTTTGAAAAGAGAATAAGCGATTAAGTCGATATTTCCGATTGAATTACGAACTTTTCTTCTAGGAAAGTAAGGCGAACCATTCTTTTTGCATTACAGCAAAAAAGTACTGGTATTCTGGGATATCAGTTTGGTTCACTTTGAACAACTCCTTGATCCGATAAAATTTCTATAGTTTTGAAAATAGAATAAGCGAATAAGTAGATATTTCCGATTGAAATAAGAACATTTTTCCTAGACAAGCTATACCAAAAAATCGTTTGGTTTTACTCTCTAGGTACATATCGGATAATCCATACCGAGTTTGGTTTGATTTGGACAAATCTATGACCTTATCAAAAAGACCTATTTTTAAAATTACTTATTCAAAATTATTCGGAAATAATAGGAAACTTCCGTATGAAAACCCAACTTTTTTCTTAGGCGTTCTATACCAAAAGTTTTTTTTGTGTTACACTTTAGGTACACATGGGATACTCCATACCGAGTTTGGTTTGATTTGGACAACTCCTTGACCCGATAAAACATCTATATTTTTGAAAATAGAATAAACTAATAAGTCGATATTTCCGATTGAAATACGAATTTTTTTGATATGCAAGCTATACCGAAAATTCTTTTTGTTTTACCCTCTAGGTACACATGGGATACTGCATACCGAGTTTGGTTTGATTTAGACAACTCCTTGACCCGATAAAACTTCTATATTTTTGAAAAGAGAATAAGCGATTAAGTCGATATTTCCGATTGAATTACGAACTTTTTTTCTAGGAAAGTAAGGCGAACCATTCTTTTTGCATTACAGCAAAAAAGTACTGGTATTCTGGGATATCAGTTTGGTTCACTTTGAACAACTCCTTGATCCGATAAAATTTCTATAGTTTTGAAAATAGAATAAGCGAATAAGTAGATATTTCCGATTGAAATAAGAACATTTTTCCTAGACAAGCTATACCAAAAAATCGTTTGGTTTTACTCTCTAGGTACATATCGGATAATCCATACCGAGTTTGGTTTGATTTGGACAACTCTATGACCTTATCAAAAAGACCTATTTTTAAAATTACTTATTCAAAATTATTCGGAAATAATAGGAAATTTCCGTATGAAAACCCAACCTTTTTCCTAGGCAAGCTATACCAAAAATTCTTTTCGCTTTAGAATCTAGATACACATGGGAAACTCCATATCAAGTTTGGTATGACTTGAACAACTCCTTGACCCAGTTAAAAAGACTTGTTTTTAAATTTCGTTATTCCCGAAATTCGCAAATTTCCGTATAAAAAACTAATTTTTTTCCTAGGCGTGCTATACCAAAAATTCTTTTTTTGTTTTACACTCTAAATAGACAGGGGATACTGCATACCGAGTTTGGTTCGATTTAGACAACTCCTTGATGCGATAAAACTTATTATAACTATATTTTTAAAAAGAGAATAAGCAAATAAGTCGATATTTCCGAATGAAATACTAACTTTTTTCATAGGCAATCTGTACCAAAAATTCTTTCTGTTGTAACTTCTAACTACACATGGGATACTCCACGCTGAGTTTGGTTAGATTTGGACAACTCTATGACCTTATCAGGAAGACCTGTTTTTAAATTACTCATTCAAAATTATTCGGAAATAAAAGGAAATTTCCGTATGAAAACCCAACTTTTTTCCTAGGCAAGCTATACCAAAAACTCTTTCTGTTTTA
Source organism: Convolutriloba macropyga (assembly GCF_964194025.1). NCBI lineage: Eukaryota > Metazoa > Xenacoelomorpha > Acoela > Convolutidae > Convolutriloba > Convolutriloba macropyga. The sequence goes on along the minus strand of NC_134474.1, from coordinate 8,633,360 downwards.
CCTTCTAACTACAAATAGGTTACTCCATGCCGAGTTTGGTTTGATTTGGACAAATCTATGACCTTATCAAAAAGACCTATTTTTAAAATTACTTATTCAAAATTATTCGGAAATAATAGGAAATTTCCGTATGAAAAACTAACTTTTTTCCTAGGAATGCTATACCAAAAATTCTTTTTGTTTTACACTCTAAGTAGACATGGGATACTGCATACCGAGTTTGGTTCGATTTAGACAACTCCTTGATGCGATAAAACTTATTATAACTATATTTTTAAAAAGAGAATAAGCAAATAAGTCGATAATTCCGAATGAAATACTAACTTTTTTCATAGGCAATCTGTACCGAAAATTCTTTCTGTTTTAACTTTTAACTACACATGGGATACTCCACGCTGAGTTTGGTTAGATTTGGACAACTCTATGACCTTATCAGGAAGACCTGTTTTTAAAAATACTCATTCAAAAATATTCGGAAATAATAGGAAATTTCCGTATGGAAACCCAACTTTTTTTCTTAGGCTTCGTATACCAAAAATTCATTTTGTGTTACACTTTAGGTACACATGGGATACTCCATACCGAGTTTGGTTTGATTTGGACAACTCGTTGACCCGATAAAACTTCTATATTTTTGAAAATAGAATAAGCGAATAAGTCGATATTTCCAATTGAAGTACGATTTTTTTTTCATATGCCAGCCATAACAAAAAATTTTTTTGTTTTACACTCTAGGTACACATGGGATACTGCATACCCAGTTTGGTTTGATTTAGACAACTCCTTGACCCGATAAAACTTCTATATTTTTGAAAATAGAATAAACTAATAAGTCGATATTTCCGATTGAAATACGAATTTTTTTGATATGCAAGCTATACCAAAAATTCTTTTTGTTTTACCCTCTAGGTACACATGGGATACTGCATACCGAGTTTGGTTCGATTTAGACAACTCCTTGACCCGATAAAACTTCTATATTTTTGAAAAGAGAATAAGCGAATAAGTCGATATTTCCGAATGAAATACTAACTTTTTTCATAGGCAATCTGTACCAAAAATTCTTTCTGTTGTAACTTCTAACTACACATGGGATACTCCACGCTGAGATTGGTTAGATTTCCACAACTCTATGACCTTATCAGGAAGACCTGTTTTTAAATTACTCATTCAAAATTATTCGGAAATAAAAGGAAATTTCCGTATGAAAACCCAACTTTTTTCCTAGGCAAGCTATACCAAAAACTCTTTCTGTTTTACCTTCTAACTACAAATAGGTTACTCCATGCCGAGTTTGGTTTGATTTGGACAAATCTATGACCTTATCAAAAAGACCTATTTTTAAAATTACTTATTCAAAATTATTCGGAAATAATAGGAAATTTCCGTATGAAAAACTAACTTTTTTCCTAGGAATGCTATACCAAAAATTCTTTTTGTTTTACACTCTAAGTAGACATGGGATACTGCATACCGAGTTTGGTTCGATTTAGACAACTCCTTGATGCGATAAAACTTATTATAACTATATTTTTAAAAAGAGAATAAGCAAATAAGTCGATAATTCCGAATGAAATACTAACTTTTTTCATAGGCAATCTGTACCGAAAATTCTTTCTGTTTTAACTTTTAACTACACATGGGATACTCCACGCTGAGTTTGGTTAGATTTGGACAACTCTATGACCTTATCAGGAAGACCTGTTTTTAAAAATACTCATTCAAAAATATTCGGAAATAATAGGAAATTTCCGTATGGAAACCCAACTTTTTTTCTTAGGCTTCGTATACCAAAAATTCATTTTGTGTTACACTTTAGGTACACATGGGATACTCCATACCGAGTTTGGTTTGATTTGGACAACTCGTTGACCCGATAAAACTTCTATATTTTTGAAAATAGAATAAGCGAATAAGTCGATATTTCCAATTGAAGTACGATTTTTTTTTCATATGCCAGCCATAACAAAAAATTTTTTTGTTTTACACTCTAGGTACACATGGGATACTGCATACCCAGTTTGGTTTGATTTAGACAACTCCTTGACCCGATAAAACTTCTATATTTTTGAAAATAGAATAAACTAATAAGTCGATATTTCCGATTGAAATACGAATTTTTTTGATATGCAAGCTATACCAAAAATTCTTTTTGTTTTACCCTCTAGGTACACATGGGATACTGCATACCGAGTTTGGTTCGATTTAGACAACTCCTTGACCCGATAAAACTTCTATATTTTTGAAAAGAGAATAAGCGAATAAGTCGATATTTCCGATTGAATTACGAACTTTTTTTCTAGGAAAGTAAGGCGAACCATTTTTTTTGCATTAAAGCATAAAAAGTACTGGTATTCTGGGATATCAGTTTGGTTCACTTTGAACAACTCCTGGATCCAATAAAATTTCTATATTTTTGAAAATAGAATAAGCGAATAAGTCGATATTTCCGATTGAAATAGGAACATTTTTCCTAGACAAGCTATACCAAAACATCGTTTGATTTTACGCTCTAGTTACACATGGGATACTCCATACCGAGTTTGGTTCGATTTGAACAACTCCTTAACCCGATAAAATTTCTATTTTTTTGAAAATAGAATAAGCGTATAATATGCGTATAAGTCGAAATACCCGATTGAAATATGAACTTTTTTCCTAGGAAAGTAAGGCGAACCATTCTTTTTGCATTACAACATAAAAAGTACTGGTATTCTGGGATATCAGTTCGGTTCACTTTGAACAACTACTTGATCCGATAAAATTTCTATATTTTTGAAAGAGGAATAAGCGAATAAGACGATATTTCCGATTGAAATACGAATTTTTTTCCTAGACAAGCTATACCAATAGTTCTTTTTGTTTTACTTTTTAACTACATATGGGATACTCCACGCCAAGTTTGGTTAGATTTGGAAAACTCTATGACCTTATCAAAAAGACATATTTTTAAAATAACTTTTTTCCTTGGGTAGAATTCTTACGAAGTGCCATTCCATATTCGGAGGGTTTGTGCCCACTGTAGAAATGGTCTAGGTTTTTCCCTTTCAGACCAAACTGCACAGGAGGTTTCTTCTCCACAAAGCGAAAGACTGTGTGCTCATCAGGATCGTCTTGGTTATCCATTTGATCCTCGTCTTGATTATCTTCAACGTTACCAGGCTCTTTCGGAAGTTCCGCAATCTTGTCAATACTTGCAAGCGCACTGGTGACCTTCAAGAGAACACAAAGTTTTTAAAATGATAATGTAAGTTAAGTTGTCAAATTAGACTAACGTAATTATTGAAGTTGCGCTTCACGGCTAGCAAATCGTCGACGAACTGATTTGTTGAGCCTCGCAGAAGATCGACCAAGTCATGCATCCGTTTCTCATTCTCTAGCATAACTTCAGTCATTCCTTTATGTTTTGCACAACACTAAAAACAAACGATCATGAGTGCTTTAGCCGACTAGGATTTCAATGATGCAATTAAAAGATAATTATACCGAGACAATAGTTCCCTTTGCAAACTTTGACGAAGATTGTGAATTCAAGCAATTGCCGCTGGATACTTCCAAAGTTACTGGGCTGGGCAATTTTCCACTGTAACAGGTTCCACAGCTTTGACAGGCTTTGTAAGTCGCTTTAACTCTTCTAGCTCGCTTGAAAAATCATCCACACCTTGCAGCATAATTCAGTAACCACACAACTCACCATCCCTGTTAAGCATTATGTTACTACCAGCTTCCAGCTTCAATTTGTCGATCCAGCTTAAACAGCCCCACATATCTGAATTTGCGTCAATAATTCCAACGTCATCCTTCCGATTACTCATAATTCACCAGTTGAATTTAGCAGACATTTTCAAGACCTGAAAAAAATTAGATCATTGAGATCAAACAGAAAATCAGTGGAACGTAAACCGCGCAGTTAAATCAAGATTCTTATTCTGAGGAGAAAACTGATTGATAGCCACAACTATAAATGACACTGTTAAATCTGATTCCAGTAATCAATATGTACGAACTGTTTAGCTAAGTTAACGAAATTACAGTTTAACTTCCGCCAAAAAAGAAGCCATTCTCAACTGGGCTTAAGTCTTCGGAATGCACTGAGACCGTATCAGAGCTCGAGTCACCGGTCTAGTCTACCACTTCAGCATTTGCCTTTTCAAGTTCTTTCACTCTCTTTGTAAGCTCTTCTAGTTTCTTCTTGAGTTCTTCCCTTTCACGCAACAATTTATTTTCAAAACTTGTTTGGTCATGTCGAACATTATCATCTTCCCTCAACGGCGGAGTCTTGCAATGAACGCTTTTCTCATATACAACAATTTCATACTGTCTCATCTTTACAACTGAAAAAATTCCAAGTTGATGTGTACGTTTAAAACGGAAAATCAGTTATACCTGGAAAATATAACGCTTAAACTCTAGGCGTTTTAGTCTCCTTATACTTGTTTTACTTGATTTCAACAACATCTCTGCCCGATGAAGATTTACTATTTAAAAAAGACCTATTTATAAAACTCAATAATCGCAATTTATTCGAAAAAGTCAAAAAATTTCCGTATGAATTTTTTTCCTAGGCAAGCTATACCAAAATTTCTTTCTGTTTTACCTTCTAACTATACATGGGTTACTCCCTACCGGGTTTGGCTCGATTTGAACAACTCTAAGACCTAACCAAAAAGACCTATTTTTAAAATTACTTAGTCAAAATTATTCGAAAATAATAGGAAATTTCCTAATGAAAACCCAAATTTTCTCCTAGGCAAGCTATACCAAAAATTCTTTCTGTTTTACCTTCTAACTACACATGGGATACTCCATATCAAGTTTGGTTTGATTCGAACAACTCCTTGACACAATTAAAAAGACCTATTTTTAAAATTTGTTGTTCGCGAAATTCGCAAATTTCCTTATGAAAAACTAACTTTTTTCCTAGGCAATGTATATCAAAAATTCTTTCAGTTTTACATTGTAACTACACATGGGATACTCCATACAAAGTTTGGTTTGATTTGAACAACTCCTTGACACAATTAAAAAGACCTAATTTTAAAATTCGTTATTCGCGAAATTCGCAAATTTCCATATGAAAAAATAACTTTTCTCCTAGGCAAGCTATACCAAAAATTCTTTCTGTTTTATCTTCTAACTACACATGGGATACTCCATACCAAGTTTGATTCGATTTGAACAACTCCTTGACCCGATGAAAAAGAGTTATTTTTAAAATTCTTTGTTTGCGAAATTCGCAAGTTTCCGAATGAAAAACTAAATTTTTTCATAGACAAGCCATACCAATTTTTTTTGTTTTGCACTCTACATACCCTGGTGATACTGCATACCGAGTTTGGTTCGATTTGAACAACTCCTTGAGCCGATGAAAAAGACCTATTTTTAAATTAATTATTCGCGAAATTCGCAAATTTCCGTATGAAAAACTAACTTGTTTCATACGCAAGCCATACCAAAAATTCTTTTTGTTTTACACTCTACATACCCTGGTGATATTGCATACCGAGTTTGGTTCGATTGAACAACTCCTTGACCCGATGAAAAAGACCTACTTTTAAAAATCCTTATTCGCCAAATTCGCAAATTTCCGTATGAAAAACTATTTTTTTCCTAGGCAAGCTATACCAAAAATTATTTTCGTTTTACATTCTACATACCCTGATGATACTGCAAACCGAGTTTCATTCGATTTGAACAACTCCTTGACCCGATGAAAAAGAGCTATTTTTAAAATTCTTTGTTTGCGAAAATCGCAAATTTCCTTATGAAATACTGACTTTTTTCCTAGACAAGCTATACCAAAAGTTCCTTTTTTTAGACTCTACGTAGACAGGGGATACTTCATACCGATCTTGGTTTGATTTCGACAACTCCCTGACCCGATGAAAAAGACCTATTTTTAAAACTCTTTATTCGCCAAATTCGCAAATTTCCGTATGAAAAACTAACTTTTTTCCTAGGCAAGCTAAACAAAAACTTTTTTTTGTTTTACACTTTACATACCCTGGTGATACTGCATACCAAGTTTGGTTTGATTTGAACAACTCCTTGACCCGATGAAAAAGAACTATTTTTAAAATTCTTTATTCGCGAAATTCGCAAATTTCCGTATGAAAAAAACCTTTTTTCCTAGGCAATGCATACCAAAAATTCTTTCTGTTTTACTTTGTAACTACACATGGGATACTCCATATCAAGTTTGGTTTGATTTGAACAACTCCTTGACACAATTAAAAAGACCTATTTTAAAAATTTGTTATTCGCGAAATTCGCAAATTTCCTTATGAAAAACTAACTTTTTTCCTAGGCAATGTATACCAAAAATTTTTTCTGTTTTACATTGTAACTACACATGGGATACTCCATACCAAGTTTGGTTTGATTTGAACAACTCCTTGACACAATTCAAAAGACCTAATTTTAAAATTCGTTATTCGCGAAATTCGCAAATTTCCATATGAAAAATTAACTTTTCTCCTAGGCAAGCTATACCAAAAAATCTTTCTGTTTTACCTTCTAACTACACATGGGATACTCCATACCAAGTTTGGTTCGATTTGACCCGATGAAAAGAGCTATTTTAAAATTCTTTGTTTTCGAAAAGCGCAAATTTCCTTATGAAAAACTGACATTTTTCCTAGACAAGCTATACAAAAAGTTCCTTCTGTTTTGGACTCTAGGTAGACAGGGGATACTCCATGCCGAGTTTGGTTTGATTTCGACAACTCCTTCACCCGATGAAAAAGACCTATTTTTAAAATTCTTTATTCGCGAAATTCGCAAATTTCCGTATGAAAAATTAACTTTTTTTTTCTAGGCAAGCTTTACCAAAATTTCTTTTTGTTTTACACTTTACATACCCTGGTGATACTGCATACCAAGTTTGTTTCGATTTGAACAACTCCTTGACCCGATGAAAAAGACCTATTTTTAAAATTGTTTATTCGCGAAATTCGCAAGTTTCCGAATGAAAAACTAATTTTTTTCATAGACAAGCCATACCATTTTTTTTGTTTTGCACTCTACATACCCTGGTGATACTGCATACCGAGTTTGGTTCGATTTGAACAACTCCTTGACCCGATGAAAAAGACCTTTTTTTAAAATTAATTATTCGCGAAATTCGCAAATTTCCGTATGAAAAACTAACTTTTTTCATACGCAAGCCATACCAAAAATTCTTTTTGTTTTACACTCTACATACCCTGGTGATACTGCATACCGAGTTTGGTTCGATTGAACAACTCCTTGACCCGATGAAAAAGACCTATTTTTAAAAATCCTTATTCGCGAAATTCGCAAATTTCCGTATGAAAAACTTTTTTTTCCTAGGCAAGCTATACCACAAAATTCTTTTCGTTTTACACTCTACATACCCTGGTGATACTGCAAACCGAGTTTCATTCGATTTGAACAACTCCTTGACCCGATGAAAAAGACCTATTTTTAAAATTCTATAGTTTCTAAAATGCGAAAAAATCAAAATTTTGAGCTAATAATGGAATGTTTTCAACGATTCTGTTGGTAATCTAGGGTTTCCCCTGCAGAATCCTCAAACAAAAACCACCCGAAAGTTAATAGAAGCAGTACAAATAAATGATAGAAAAAACTCTCAGAAGGGACAATTCTGAATTCAGATTAGCTAAATTATAAGCATCAAATAAACAATTTCTCAATATGGAAGAATAAAACTACAAGGCAAACACTAAAACAACACTGCTATAATAATTACTCAACTAGCACAACACCATTAGATAATAAACAATCATAAACGTCGTTCGCAAATCAACTTTCATTTATTGGGGACCATCGTTTACCCCAGCTGCAAAATTGCCTAATTACTTCCTTTTTCGCAGCAATTCTTTTTTTGGTGCAACTATAACCTTCTTCTTTGTATCAAAACCGAGACATCTAATCTTGCCAACTTTTTCAATGATCATTTTGCCATATTTCTCTCTCTTTTTCTCGATAAGACTCCTGGCACGTTTGCAGCCTCCACTGCCAAAAAAATTGACCCAGCCATTGTAACACCATTGTTTTTTTCGCCCGTTTTCAGACTTAGTCTTAATTTGCCCAACTTGATCGATCTCGCATTGCAAATTATCTTCCAGAATTTCGCTAGTACTTGCCCAGGTTCGCACTTTGCTTGGATATTGACAAATCTTATTGAGGTAGCGAGATCTGAATCAACTTGACGTCTTGTCCTATATAAGTCCTTGTCTTTTTTAAAACCTTCGAAACATTTAACTCTTATCTCTTTTCTGCGTCCCCCTGGACTCAAGAACTCATTAACTTTAACTCCCTTTGCAGGTACATGGTCGTCAAAATAACTTGACTGCATCTCACTTGATCTAAAATACTCAATTCCTGCTATTAAAATGACCTTGGGCATGCCCGACACGCTGATCTTCGCTCTACAGCAGCGCGTTCAGCTATTCTGCGACATGCAACACTCGTACGGTACGACACGTAGCTTAGTATCAACGGGCGGGGGTATTCTGGTGTAGCTGCTGGATGTGGGGGGGTGGTGGGGGGGGGCTCTGACACTTTCTCATTGCTTTCACTAACTTACTATCACCATTTGAACGTTCCTGATACATTTCATTTTATATACCCCTCTTTGCAGGTTAATTACAATGGTGTAGCCGGACAGCGCTTTATAGCACTCCTCCTGCTGTCAGATGACATGCTCAGAGGGTGTACAGCTGTCATTTGACTGCGGGGCACTCATTTCGAATATTTCACATTGCCAACACATATAACTTACCTGTAAAGAGGCGAAATACAACTTGCATTCAAATTACATATTTCGGATGCCCTCGAGCTGCGGAATATAGCTATATATGGTTGTTGCTAGTTTTAAAAAAAAAGAATACAGATCGGAATAATGGGAAATAACTATGCGAATCCCAACCCCCCCACAACCTGGTTTCAAAGCTTAATATCTCAAAGATTACTGAACCGATTCTTAAAAATGAAGGTGTTTTGGAATCAAGAAGAAAAGGGCTATCATCTGGAGCATAAAAAAGTTCAGAAAAACAGTTTGTAAATTTTGATGATTTTGACCCCATGACCCAAAACAGCTGATTTTTGGCATTTTTCAGTGTAAGCAAAAAAATTGATCTCAGGTCCCAGCGAACCCTTTAATGATATACATGATCGTAAAGCAAATTAGCGAAGCTTCATTTTGAGCCATAGAACGTTTTCCAATTCTATACATGCTTGAAGTTATAAACAAAAACAGCTTTGAAAATTCGAAATTTTTCGAAATTTCGACATCGACTAGGTGGTCTTCCTTGACCATTTTCTCAACGAATTTTCGGAAATCTTATCTGAAAAATGGTTTAGTGGTAAAGTCTTGATAATGAACTGCACGACGAGTACAAAAAAGTATAGTTTCGACGTAAAAATACTAGTTAAAACCAGTAAAAAATGTCAAAAAAACTTTTTTTTTGATTTTTTTCGCGATACTTTGAATTTTTTGGCCCCATACATTCGTAAACGATAAATTACGTATACTGATCCGGAAAGTGGAGTTTCTGAGCAGAATAACAAGCATACGTATGCCATTTTTTTGTTTTAGTTTGGTCAGAAACATTGATAAATTCATAACTTCACCAAAAAAAGCGATAAAACTTTTGGTAACTTCCAGCAATTTTAAGGCGTAAAAGATAAACAAATGAATTTCTGTTCGCGCAATATTTAATATCTTTAGCTCAGTTAATATTGTAGAAGATTTTTATCTTGAAGTAACTTAAAAACATTAAACCAAATGTTTTTTATTGTGAGGACAGTGAAAAAAAATTACCAATTTTAGACGCAATAAAAATTGTTTCACTAAATAATTTGCTTCAAGGCAAGCTATGCCAAGTTTTGCTTTTGTTTTGTTTTTACTTTAACAAATAAGAAGTTATGTTGGTAATATTTCTGGTTGGAATTGAACATCTTATTGACGAGGTCAAAAATACCCAACTTTATAAGAAGTAAGTCGAATAAATAAAAAGTTTAATTAACAGCAACTAATTTTTTATATACGCAAGCTATAGCCAAAATTTTTTATCATTCTACACTCCAAATTAAGTGAAGATACTCCGCACAAAACTTGGTTCGAACGGGATTGCTCTATGGCCCAACCAAAAAAAAATATTTCAAATTTAATTCTTCGAATTAGTCGCAAATCTCCGTTTCAAGTCCCAGAGGCAAGCTATAGCCGTATTCCATTTTGTTCCACCTTGTACGTGTATTTGGAATTCTCTATGCCTAGTTTGATTTAATTTTAACACTTTTATGACCTAATCAAAAAGACCTATTTTTAAAATTGCTTGATTGAAGTAGTCGCAAATTTTTGTACGAAAACCTGACTTTTTCCGGAGGCAGGCTATAGCTAAAGCTTTTTTATCTCAGTGTTTGCATACTCTGGGGAAACTCCATACCAAACTTGGCTAAATTTAGAGAATAAAAAGACCTAATGAAAAAGAGCAATTTTTAAAATTACTTATTTGAAATAATCACAAGTTTCCGTACGAAAACCTAACTTTTTCCAGAAGCAAGCTGTAGCTTATTTTTCTTGTCTCACAGTCTACATAACCTGGGGATAGTCCATACCGAGTATTGTTGGACTTGGAAAATACTATGAACCAATCCAAAATACTATATTTTCACTACTTTTGTCTCCCTTCATAACTTTTCAGTTTCACTTGCATCCAACTGATTTTTTTGAAAAATTGCAAGTATAATTTGAAAATAGATTACAGCAAGATTTCAAAAAACTCGGTTGGGTTAGGGTCATTTGTTTGCTCCATAATATAGAAAAAAACGATTTGAAAATAAGTTTTTTGAAATTTCCACTATTTTTGTCTCCATTCAAGACTTTCCAGTTTCACTTGCATGCATCTGATTTTTCTTTTGAAAATTTGCAAGTAAAATTTGAAAGAAGATTATAGCAACATTTCCAAAATCAAGCTTGGGGGGTCAATTTTTTGCTCCATCATATAGAAACAATTGACTCAAAAATAAATTTTTTCACTACTTTTGTCTCCTTTTAACACTTTCTAGTTTCACTTGCATCCAACTCATTTTTTGAAAAAAAGCAAGTATAATTTGAAAGCAGATTACAACAAGATTTCAAAAACTTATGTTGGGGGTCGAGTTTTTGCTCTATCTTATAGAGAAAAAGTTTTATAAGTAGACTTTTTTTTTGATAATTTCGCTACTTTTCTCTCTCTTCAACATATTGCAGTTTCACTTGCACCCAACTGATTTTTATGAAAAAATGCAAGAACGATTTGAAATTAGATTACAGGAAGATTTCAAAAACCAAGGTTGGGGGTCGATTTTTTAGCTCCATCATAATGAAAAAACGTTTCAAAAAAAATTTTTGATATATTACTAGTTTTGTCTCCCTCCAACACTTTCCAGTTTCACTTGCACCCAACTAAATTTTATGAAAAATTGCAAGTATAATTTGAAAGTAAATTACAGGAAGATTCCAAAAACCTAGTTTGGGAGGTCGTTTTTTGAAAGAGACAAATGAAGTGCAAATATCAAATTTTTTTTAAATCATTTTTTTCTCTATGACGGAGCAAAAATTGGACCCTCAACCTAGGTTTTTGAGTTCTTGCTGTAATCTACTTTCAAATTACTCTTTGAAAGATTTTGCCAAAAAAATCAGTTGTGTGCAAGTGAAACTGGAAAGTGTTGAAGGGAGACAAAAGTAGTGCAAATGTCAAAAAATTTTATCTTCAAATCGTTTATTCTGTAGTACTGAGCGAAAAATTGAACATCCCAACCTAGCTTTTTGAGTTCTAGGTGTAGTCTATTTTCAAATCTTTCTTGCAGTTTTTCACAAGAATCAGTTGGGTGCAAGTGAAACTGGAAAGTATTGAAAGGAGACAAATGTGGTGCAAATATCGAAAATTTTCATATTCAAATCATTTTTTCTATATGATGGAGCAAACTTTCGACCCCCAACCTAGGTTTTTGAGTTCTAGCTATATTGTGCTTTCAAAATGTTTTTGCAATTTTTGAAAAAAAATCAGTTGGGTGCAAGTGAAACTTGTAAGTGTTGAAGGGAGACAAAAGCAGAGAAAATATCAAAAAGTTTTATTACTAAATCATGTTTTCCATATGATCGAGCAAAAAATCGACCACCCCAACCTAGGTTTTTGAAATTTCGCTGTAATCAACGTTCAAACTATACTTGCATTTTCTCAAAAAAGTCATTTGGATGCAAGTGAAACTGGAAAGTGTTGAAAGGGCACAAAATTAAATATATGCAAAACGCAAGTGTAATTTTGCATTTTGCATATACTTACTGCAACTATATGCAAAATGCAAGTATAATTTGAATTTGTGATTACCACAAGATTTCAAAAACCTAGGTTGGAGGGGTCGATTTTTCGCTCAATCGTATAGAAAAAGTGATTTAAAATCACACTTTTTGATAAACCTTAAATATCGGGTTTTGTGGAATTTTGAGACCCTCTTTGTCTTCATCTTCAGGGAATAGTTTTGCACCAGAGGTTTTTTTCGGTCTGGTGAACACACGAAAGTCTGGACATGAACGCACGATGGTCTGGACATGAACGAACAAAAGTCTGGACATATACCGTTTCGGTCTGGGATGGTCTGGACATATTTGCCTTCGAACGCACGAAGAACGCACGAAAAGTTTTGAACGCACGATAGTCTGGACATATCCACTTTCCGTCTGGGACGGTCTGGACATAGGCACTTTGAGTCTGGGACTGTCTGGACATAGGCACTTTCCGTCTGGGCTTGTCTGGACATATCCTCTTTGGGTCGCGCACCTCAACCGGGGCAAGGAATTCTGAAAGAAATCCGTTTCGAGGAAATCATAGGAATTGTTATAGCGAATTGAAGAAAACGTGGAATATTAAGTGGAAATTTCGCAGATCGAATTTGATTCTATGGTTTGTGATACGCCTGTAAAGTATCACAATCGACGAACTGACAATACAGTCATTTTATGAATTTATCAAAAGAGTGGCCGAATTATAACTATAGCAATAACATCTTTAGGTGAAGTCCGTAACAGTGCCCATGCTGTTAACACAAAGCAAGAACCACTCAATGTAAAATGAAAGATGAAGCTTTGGACGAAACAATTTTGATGAAGTAACGGAATTGGACGAAACATTGCGAAAAGTGTTTATTTTTGTCGCGTTTTCACAGCAATTATTTTAGGCCATTTACACCAGCACACCTCGTTTCAACGTTCGAAAAATTTCAGGAGCGTATGGAAACTGTAGTGTGTTGCCTCAGAGAGGGAAACCAGATAATTACAATAAGCTCAAGCGTAGTGCTCTAGTTACAACCTCTAGTGTAGTCGGCGTCCACTCGCTCGATGGCGGTGTGACTTAGTTTACTTACGAAATTGGTGTTAGCTTGTGGATGGTTCTCTTCGGTAGAGCTTTGTTGAAATTTTTTCTCTCGCAATTTGTTCAGTTATTCAGTTAAATATTTCCGTCCGCTTTTTTCGCCAGGTCATTTAGTTTCATTCTTTCAGGTTCCGTTCCTTACTCATCCTTTTTTCCCGTTAATTTGTTCTATCACATAGTAGTTGAGTTTTGATGTAGTAGAAACTATGTTTCTGCTAGCTAGCTAGGTAGTTGTTTTATATTGTTACTAGCCATGTATTGCATAGATTCGTTTTGCAGTTACGGATGGCTTGTTTCGTAATTTTAATCACACTATTTTGCTAGCATTTTGTTGCTGCTCGTCCAATTTTCGGCAATTTGCTCTTTTGTTTTTTATGTATGGTAGTTTCCAAGGCTGTGACCTAGTCACCCAAGTTTGTTTTTGAGTTGCAGCTAGTAAGTTTCTCGATTTCCATCGACCTTTTAGTGTACAACTGCTGTACCGAAATTTTGTTATTGGTAGATTTGGCCGAATAAAGATTCGTCCTAGTTTGTCCCGCAGTATTTTCTCTAGCTCTGTCTAGGGTGGGAATTGAGTCCGTACTGGAGCTGCGGCTAGCTCGTCTGTTTGATTCTGTGGTAGTGGTCTGCTAGCAAAATTTTGCCGCCTTCTGGTTCGTTGCTCGCTCATTCACCGTCTGTTCATTAACGTCTCCTTGTTTTGTCGCGCGTTATTCGCTCGATATTTTTTCCCGTTCCACTAGTTTTCCTTATGCGTCTTGTGCCCTCCACCGATGTCTCCCCTCTGTTTTTTCAGCTTCCTTTCTAGTCGTGCGTAGTTTGCCGGCGTTTCCGTCCCTTCCGTTGAGTTTCCGCTGCGTCGTGCGTCAATGTCACTCTCTCGATGTTTCGGCCGGCTCTTCTTTTTTCAGTCCGTTGTCCGTTGCAGTTCACTGCACTCACCGCTTTTCCTCTTTTCTCCGTTGGGTTTGTTTTTTATCCGTTTTTTGTTCGCTTTTGTCCGTCCTCATGTTTTTCATGAAACTTATGGAGAAGAACGAGGAGCGTTTTGAACTTGCAGAGAAAGCCGAAAACCCTACGTCTACCCGTGAAAATTGTGAGCACTGGCTTGGTAATGTGACTAGCTGACAAAATATTTACAAAATAGCAGACAAAATTGACGAGGTTTTAGTTTCTGCAGAGGGATACAACTATTCTGTTCAGGAAAGACAGACACCTGTGGAGCAAACCAAGTCACATCACTCAAAGTTAAATACCTCTTCAACATTGTCTTCAACATCCAGTCAATGCAAACACAAATTAGTGCTGGCGACAATGAAAAAACCTTGAGTGAAACAGAACGAAGCTGAGTTCCGCATAGCGAAATTGCGTCAAGCACTCGAGCTGGAAAAAATTGAATACAGACCGAAAAAATTAAGGAAGCTTATTGTAAACCAATGGATGATCCCGTTCTAACTGAACTCAAAGGAATGGATGGCTCCTCCGCAGCAAATTTGCGTTCTAATAGATTGGGTGATCTTTTTACCAACAATTGCACAGTTTAGAACAAAGATAGTGTTCGAGATTGATTTGATAACACTTCGGTATTTCTTTTCCTCAAAGCAACAGGGGACTGGCAACCTCTAGAACGTCAATGAACATATTGATTGCCAATCAAGATAACTATTTACCAAGCTCATCTAAAGCAAAATTGCAACAATTAGAAAACGACCAAACGATACTGCAGTTAAATACTCCACATGCTAACTGTAATGGAGATAAAATTGAAAACAATGTGTTTTATCTTCCAATCCCTTCCGTGGTATCATCGACCTCCGGTAGTGGGAACGAGAATTCAACCAATAACTAAAATTGCGACCTCAAACTTTTCACTGCACCGCTTCGATCCTCCAATTACATAGGAGCAGCAGAAATATCACCAATTCAGGCTTAATCAGTCTTCAAGCAACCGAATCTTTTTAGCTTTACTACAAGGTTTGCCTGCCTTTGTTACTCCGATCATTTTCTCAACGTATGGAGCTACCGTTCCGAAACCGGTGTTTTAGGGTTGCCATTTGCATGGAACACTTTCGGCTCCTTCTCGTTTGGTTTTCGTGGATTTAAGGAACCAGTATTCTTACGTAATCAGTTTTAAGAAGTACGATCCATTTCTTGAGTAAAACTGCCAAATTACAATTGTGACAGGCTGCAGTGGCATGAATTGTTTGCGCAACTTGAAAGAAAATTACACTCACAGTTACCGACTGATAATGTGCAGTAGACTAACTTTAAAACATTTGCAACTGGAAAGGCAAAGACCAGTATCGCTGAAACTGCACACTGTGACATAATTTGTAATTCCCCGTCTGTTCCCTACCGTCTCCGTGTTTTTTAAGGCGTTACTAGCTCGATATCTTTTCCCGTCCCACTTGTTTTCCTTATGCGTCTTGTGCCCTCCATCGATGTTCCTCCTCTGTTTGTTCAGTTTCCTTTCTCGTTGTGTGTTGTTTGCCGGCGTTTCTGTCCCATCCGTTGAGTTTCCGCTGCCTCGTGCGTCACTATCACTCTCTCTTCTTTTTCCAGTCCGTTGTCCGTTGTACTTCACTGCACTCACCGTTTATCCTCTTTTGTCCGTCGGGTTTGTTTTTTATCCGTTTTTTATCCGCTTTTGTCCGTCTTCATGTTTTCTATGAATTGATAGAGAAGAACGAGGAGCGTTTTGAACTTGCAGAGAAAGTTGAAAACCCTATGTCTACCCGTGAAAACTGTGAGCACTTGCTTGGAAATGTGACTAGCTGACAAAATATACAAATTGGGAGACAAAATTGACGAGTTTTTAGTTTCTGCAAAAGGTTACAACTGTATTGTTCAGGAAAAACAGACACCGGTAGTACAAACCAAGTCACATCACTCAAAGTCAGACATCTCTTCAATATCGTCTTCAACATCCAGTCAATGCAAACACTATTTAGTGCTGGCGACAGTGAAAAAAGGCCTTTAGTGAAACAGAACGAAGCTGAGTTACGCATAGCAAAATTGCGTCAAGCACTCAAGCTGGAAAAAAATGAATAAAGACCGATAAAATTAGGGAAGTTTATCGTAAACTAGTGGATGATCCCGTTCTAACTGAATTCAAAGGAATGGATCGCTCCTACGCAGCAAATTTGCATTCTAATAGATTGGGCGATCTTTTTACCAAAAATTGCACACTTTATAGCAAAGATATTGTTCGAGATTGATTTGGTAACACTTCGGTAACTTTTTTATCCTAAAACCAACAGGGGACTGGCAGCCTCAAGCACGTCGATGAACATTTTGATTGCCAATCAAGATAGGTGTTTATCAAGCTCATCTAATGCAAAATTGCAACAAATAGAAAACGACCAAACGATAATGCAGTTAAACACACCACATGCTAACTGTAATGGAGATAAAATTGAAAACAATGTGTTTTTATCTTCCAATCCCTCCCGTGGTATCGTCGACCTCCTGTAGTGAGAACGAGCATTCAACCAATAACTAAAATTGCGACCTCAAACTTTTCCCTGCACCACTTCGCTCATCCAATTACATACGAGCAGCAGAAATATCACAAATTCAGGCTTAATCAGTCTTCAAGCAACCGAATCTTTTTTAGTTTTACTACATGGTTTGCCTGCCTTTGTTACTCCGATCACTTTCCCAACGTATGGAGCTACCGTTCCGAAACCTGTGTTTTAGGGTTGCCATTTGCATGGAACACTTTCGGTTCCTTCTCGTTTGGTTTTCGTGGATTTAAGGAACCAGTATTCTTACGTAATCAGTTTTAAGAAGTACGATCCATTTCTTGAGTAAAACTGCCAAAACACAATTGTGACCGGCTGCAGTGGCATGAATTGTTTGCGCAACTTGAAAGAAAATTACACTCACAGTTACCGACTGATAATGTGCAGTAGACTAACTTTAAAACATTTGCAACTGGAAAGGCAAAGACCAGTATCGCTGAAACTGCACACTGTGACATAATTTGTAATTCCCCGTCTGTTCCCTACCGTCTCCGTGTTTTTTAAGGCGTTACTAGCTCGATATCTTTTCCCGTCCCACTTGTTTTCCTTATGCGTCTTGTGCCCTCCATCGATGTTCCTCCTCTGTTTGTTCAGTTTCCTTTCTCGTTGTGTGTTGTTTGCCGGCGTTTCTGTCCCATCCGTTGAGTTTCCGCTGCCTCGTGCGTCACTATCACTCTCTCTTCTTTTTCCAGTCCGTTGTCCGTTGTACTTCACTGCACTCACCGTTTATCCTCTTTTGTCCGTCGGGTTTGTTTTTTATCCGTTTTTTATCCGCTTTTGTCCGTCTTCATGTTTTCTATGAATTGATAGAGAAGAACGAGGAGCGTTTTGAACTTGCAGAGAAAGTTGAAAACCCTATGTCTACCCGTGAAAACTGTGAGCACTTGCTTGGAAATGTGACTAGCTGACAAAATACATACAAAATGCGAGACAAAATTGACGAGTTTTTAGTTTCTGCAAAAGGTTACAACTGTATTGTTCAGGAAAAACAGACACCGGTAGTACAAACCAAGTCACATCACTCAAAGTCAGACATCTCTTCAATATCGTCTTCAACATCCAGTCAATGCAAACAATATTTAGTGCTGGCGACAGTGAAAAAAGGCCTTTAGTGAAACAGAACGAAGCTGAGTTACGCATAGCAAAATTGCGTCAAGCACTCAAGCTGGAAAAAATTGAATAAAGACCGAAAAAATTAGGGAAGTTTATCGTAAACTAGTGGATGATCCCGTTCTAACTGAATTCAAAGGAATGGATCGCTCCTACGCAGCAAATTTGCATTCTAATAGATTGGGCGATCTTTTTACCAAAAACTGCACAGTTTATAGCAAAGGTATTGTTCGAGATTGATTTGGGAACACTTCGGTAACTTTTTATCCTCAAACCAACAGGGGACTGGCAACCTCAAGCGCGTCAATGAACATTTTGATTGCCAATCAAGATAGGTGTTTATCAAGCTCATCTAATGCAAAATTGCAACAAATAGAAAACGACCAAACGATAATGCAGTTAAACACACCACATGCTAACTGTAGTGGAGATAAAATTGAAAACAATGTGTTTTTATCTTCCAATCCCTCCCGTGGTATCATCGACCTCCTGTAGTGAGAACGAACATTCAACCAATAACTAAAATTGCGACCTCAAACTTTTCCCTGCACCACTTCGCTCATCCAATTACATACGAGCAGCAGAAATATCACAAATTCAGGCTTAATCAGTCTTCAAGCAACCGAATCTTTTTTAGTTTTACTACATGGTTCGCCTGCCTTTGTTACTCCGATCATTTTCCCAACGTATGGAGCTACCGTTCCGAAACCGGTGTTTTGGGGTTGCCATTTGCATGGAACACTTTCGGTTCCTTCTCGTTTGGTTTTCGTGGATTTAAGGAACCAGTATTCTTACGTAATCAGTTTTAAGAATTACGATCCATTTCTTGAGTAAAACTGCCAAAACACAATTGTGACCGGCTGCAGTGGCATGAATTGTTTGCGCAACTTGAAAGAAAATTACACCCACAGTTACCAACTGATAATGTGCAGTAGACTTACTTTAAAACATTTGCAACTGGAAAGGCAAAGACTGGTATCGCTGAAACTGCCCACTGTGACATAATATGTAATTCCCCGTCTGTTCCCTACCGTCTCCGTGTTTTATAAGGCGTTACTAGCTCGATATCTTTTCCCGTCCCACTTGTTTTCCTTATGCGTCTTTTGCCCTCCATCGATGTTCCTCCTCTGTTTGTTCAGTTTCCTTTCTCGTTGTGCGTTGTTTGCCGGCGTTTCTGTCCCATCCGTTGAGTTTCCGCTGCCTCGTGCGTCACTATCACTCTCTCTTCTTTTTCCAGTCCGTTGTCCGTTGTACTTCACTGCACTCACCGTTTATCCTCTTTTGTCCGTCGGGTTTGTTTTTTATCCGTTTTTTATCCGCTTTTGTCCGTCTTCGTGTTTTCTATGAATTGATAGAGAAGAACGAGGAGGGTTTTGAAATTGCAGAGAAAGTTGAAAACCCTATGTCTACCCGTGAAAACTGTGAGCACTTGCTTGGAAATGTGACTAGCTGACAAAATACATACAAAATAGGAGACAAAATTGACGAGTTTTTAGTTTCTGCAAAAGGTTACAACTATATTGTTCAGGAAAAACAGACACCGGTAGTACAAACCAAGTCACATCACTCAAAGTCAGACATCTCTTCAATATCGTCTTCAACATCCAGTCAATGCAAACACTATTTAGTGCTGGCGACAGTGAAAAAAGGCCTTTAGTGAAACAGAACGAAGCTGAGTTACGCATAGCAAAATTGCGTCGAGCACTCGAGCTGGAAAAAAATGAATAAAGACCGAAAAAATTAGGGAAGTTTATCGTAAACTAGTGGATGATCCCGTTCTAAATGAATTCAAAGGAATGGATGGCTCCTACGCAGCAAATTTGCATTCTAATAGATTGGGCGATCTTTTTACCAAAAACTGCACAGTTTATAGCAAAGGTATTGTTCGAGATTGATTTGGGAACACTTCGGTAACTTTTTATCCTCAAACCAACAGGGGACTGGCAACCTCAAGCGCGTCAATGAACATTTTGATTGCCAATCAAGATAGGTGTTTATCAAGCTCATCTAATGCAAAATTGCAACAAATAGAAAACGACCAAACGATAATGCAGTTAAACACACCACATGCTAACTGTAATGGAGATAAAATTGAAAACAATATGTTTAATCTTCCAATCCCTCCCGTGGTATCATCGACCTCCTGTAGTGGGAATGAGCATTCAACCAATTACTAAAATTGCGACCTCGAACTTTTCCCTGCATTGCTTTGCTCATCTAATTATATACGAGCAGCAGAAATAGCACAAATTCAGGCTTAATCAGTATTCAATCAACCGAATCTTTTTAGCTTTACAACATGGTTTGCCCGCCTTTGATACTCCGATCATTTTCCCAACGTATGGAGCTACCGTTCCGAAACCGGTGTTTTGGGGTTGCCATTTGCATGGAACACTTTCGGTTCCTTCTCGTTTGGTTTTCTTGGATTTAAGGAACCAGTATTCTTACGTAATCAGTTTTAAGAAGAACGGTCCATTACTTGAGTAAAACTGCCAAAACACAATTGTGACCCGATGCAGTGGCATGAATTGTTTGCGCAATTGAAAAAAAATTACACTCACAGTTACCGACTGATAATGTGCAGTAGACTTACTTCAAAACATTTGTAACTGGAAAGGCAAAGACCGGTATCGCTGAAAATGCACACTGTGACATAATATGTAATTCCCCGTCTTTTCCCTACCGTCTCCTTTTTTTGTAAGGCGTTACTAGCTCGATATCTTTTCCCGTCCCACTTGTTTTCCTTATGCGTCTTGTGCCCTCCATCGATGTTCCTCCTGTGTTTGTTCAGTTTCCTTTCTAGTTGTGCGTTGTTTGCCGGCGTTTCTGTCCCATCCGTTGAGTTTCCGCTGCCTCGTGCGTCACTGTCACTCTCTTCTTTTTCCAGTCCGTTGTCCGTTGTACTTCACTGCACTCACCGTTTTTCCTCTTTTGTCCGTCGGATTTGTTTTTTATCCGTTTTTTATCCGCTTTTGTCCGTCTTCGTGTTTTCTATGAATTGATAGAGAAGAACGAGGAGGGTTTTGAAATTGCAGAGAAAGTTGAAAACCCTATGTCTACCCGTGAAAACTGTGAGCACTTGCTTGGAAATGTGACTAGCTGACAAAATACATACAAAATAGGAGACAAAATTGACGAGTTTTTAGTTTCTGCAAAAGGTTACAACTATATTGTTCAGGAAAAACAGACACCGGTAGTACAAACCAAGTCACATCACTCAAAGTCAGACATCTCTTCAATATCGTCTTCAACATCCAGTCAATGCAAACACTATTTAGTGCTGGCGACAGTGAAAAAAGGCCTTTAGTGAAACAGAACGAAGCTGAGTTACGCATAGCAAAATTGCGTCGAGCACTCGAGCTGGAAAAAAATGAATAAAGACCGAAAAAATTAGGGAAGTTTATCGTAAACTAGTGGATGATCCCGTTCTAAATGAATTCAAAGGAATGGATGGCTCCTACGCAGCAAATTTGCATTCTAATAGATTGGGCGATCTTTTTACCAAAAACTGCACAGTTTATAGCAAAGGTATTGTTCGAGATTGATTTGGGAACACTTCGGTAACTTTTTATCCTCAAACCAACAGGGGACTGGCAACCTCAAGCGCGTCAATGAACATTTTGATTGCCAATCAAGATAGGTGTTTATCAAGCTCATCTAATGCAAAATTGCAACAAATAGAAAACGACCAAACGATAATGCAGTTAAACACACCACATGCTAACTGTAATGGAGATAAAATTGAAAACAATATGTTTAATCTTCCAATCCCTCCCGTGGTATCATCGACCTCCTGTAGTGGGAATGAGCATTCAACCAATTACTAAAATTGCGACCTCGAACTTTTCCCTGCATTGCTTTGCTCATCTAATTATATACGAGCAGCAGAAATAGCACAAATTCAGGCTTAATCAGTATTCAATCAACCGAATCTTTTTAGCTTTACAACATGGTTTGCCCGCCTTTGATACTCCGATCATTTTCCCAACGTATGGAGCTACCGTTCCGAAACCGGTGTTTTGGGGTTGCCATTTGCATGGAACACTTTCGGTTCCTTCTCGTTTGGTTTTCTTGGATTTAAGGAACCAGTATTCTTACGTAATCAGTTTTAAGAAGAACGGTCCATTACTTGAGTAAAACTGCCAAAACACAATTGTGACCCGCTGCAGTGGCATGAATTGTTTGCGCAATTGAAAGAAAATTACACTCACAGTTACCGACTGATAATGTGCAGTAGACTTACTTCAAAACATTTGTAACTGGAAAGGCAAAGACCGGTATCGCTGAAAATGCACACTGTGACATAATATGTAATTCCCCGTCTTTTCCCTACCGTCTCCTTTTTTTGTAAGGCGTTACTAGCTCGATATCTTTTCCCGTCTCACTTGTTTTCCTTATGCGTCTTGTGCCCTCCATCGATGTTCCTCCTGTGTTTGTTCAGTTTCCTTTCTAGTTGTGCGTTGTTTGCCGGCGTTTCTGTCCCATCCGTTGAGTTTCCGCTGCCTCGTGCGTCACTGTCACTCTCTTCTTTTTCCAGTCCGTTGTCCGTTGTACTTCACTGCACTCACCGTTTTTCCTCTTTTGTCCGTCGGATTTGTTTTTTATCCGTTTTTTATCCGCTTTTGTCTGTCGTCATGTTTTTTATAAAACTGATAGAGAAGAACGAGGTGCGTTTTGAACTTGCAGAGAAAGCTGAAAACCTTATGTCTACCCGTGAAAATTGTGAGCACTGGCTTGGTAATTTGACTAGCTGACAAAATATATACAAAATTGCAGACAAAATTGACGAGTTTTCAGTTTCTGCAAAAGGATACCCCTATTCTGTTCAGGAAAAACAGAAACCAGAAGAGCAAACCAAGTCACATCACTCAAAGTCAAGTTTCTCTTTAACATTGTCTTCAACAACCAGTCAGCGCAAACACAATTTAGTGCTGGCAACAATGAAAAAAAGGCTTTATTGAAACAGAACTAATCTGAGTTACGTATAGCAAAACTGCGTCAAGCAGTCGAGCTGGAAAAAATTGATTAAAGAACAAAAAAATTAGAGAAATACATCGTAGACCAGTGGATGGTCCAGTTCTAACTAATCTCAAATAAATGGATGGCTCCTCTGCAGCAAATTTGCATTCTAATGGATTGGGTGATCCTTTTATTAACATTTGCACAGTTTAGAGCAAAGATAATGTTCGAGATTGATTTGATAACACTTTGGTAACTCTTTTCCTCAAACCAACAGGGGACTGGCAACCTCGAGAAGGTCAATGATTATTTTGATTGCCAATCAAGATAGCTAATTACCAAGCTCATCTAAAGCAAAAATGCAACAAATAGAAAACGAGGAAACGATACTGCAGTTAAACAATCCACATGCTAACTGTAATGGAGATAAAATTGAAAACAATGTGTTTTTATCTTCCAATCCCTCCCGTGGTATCGTCGACCTCCTGTAGTGAGAACGAGCATCCAACCAATAACTAAAATTGCGACCTCAAACTTTTCCCTGCACCACTTCGCTCATCCAATTACATACGAGCAGCAGAAATATCACAAATTCAAGCTTAATCAGTCTTCAAGCAACCGAATCTTTTTTAGTTTTACTACATGGTTTGCCTGCCTTTGTTACTCCGATCACTTTCCCAACGTATGGAGCTACCGTTCCGAAACCTGTGTTTTAGGGTTGCCATTTGCATGGAACACTTTCGGTTCCTTCTCGTTTGCTTTTCGTGGATTTAATGAACCAGTATTCGTACGTAATCAGTTTTAAGAAGAACGATCCATTTCTTGAGTAAAACTGCCAAAACACAATTGTGATCCCCTGCAGTGGCATAAACTGTTTGCGTAATTTGAAAGCAATTTGCACTCACAGTTACCGACTGATAATGTGCTGTAGACTTACTTCAAAACATTTGTAACTGGAAAGGCAAAGACCGATATCGCTGAAACTGCACACTGTGACATAATTTATAATTGCCCGTCTGTTCCCTACCGTCTCCTTGTTTTGTAAGGCGTTACTAGCTCGATATCTTTTCCCGTCCCACTTGTTTTCCTTATGCGTCTTAGGCCCTCCATCGATGTTCCTCCTCTGTTTGTTCAGTTTCCTTTCTCTGTGTGCGTCGTTTACCGGCGTTTCGGTCCCATCCGTTGAGTTTCCGCTGCCTCGTGCGTCACTGTCACTCTCTCTTCTTTTTCCAGTCCGCTGTCCGTTGTACTTCACTGCACTCACCGTTTCTCCTTTGTCCGTCGGGTTTGTTTTTTATCCTTTTTTTATCCGCTTTTGTCCGTCCTCATGTTTTTTATGAAACTGATAGAGAAGAACGAGGAGCGTTTTGAACTTGCAGAGAAAGCTGAAAACCCTATGTCTACCCGTGAAAACTGTGAGCACTGGCTTGGAAATGCGACTAGCTGACAAAATACATACAAAATAGGAGAAAAAATTGACGAGTTTTTAGTTTCTGCAAAAGGATACAATTATTCTTTTCAGGAATTCAGGAAAGACAGACACCAGTAGAGCAAGCCAAGTCACATCACTAAAAGCAAAGTATCTCTTCAACACCGTCTTCAACATCCAGTCAATGCAAACACAATTTAGTGCTGGCGACAATGAAAAAAGGCTTTATTGAAACAGAACGACGCTGAGTTACGCATAGCAAAATTGTGTCAAGCACTCGGGCTGGAAAAAATAGATCAAAGACCGAAAAAATTAAGGAAACCTATGGTAGACCATTGGATGATCCCGTCTTAACTAATCTCAAATGAATGGATGGCTGCTCCGCAGCAAATTTGAATTCTAATAGATTGGGCGAAGTTTTTACCAACAATTGCACAGTTTAGAGCAAAGATAGTGTTCGAGATTGATTTGATAGCACTTCGTTAACTCTTTTCCTCAAATCAACAGGGGACTGGCAACATTGAGAAGATCAATGAACATTTTGATTGCCAATCAAGATAGCTATTAACCAAGCTCATCTAAAGCAAAATAGCAACAATTAGAAAACGACCAAACGATACTGCAGTTAAACACTCCACATGCTAACTGTAATGGAGATAAAACTGAAAACAATCTGTTTTATCTTCCAATCCCTTCCGTGGTATCATCGACCTCCTGTAGTGGGAACGAGAATTCAACCAATAACTAAAATTGCGACCTCGAACTTTTCCTTGCGTCGCTTTGCTCATCTAATTACATACGGTCAGCAGAAATATCACAATTTCACGCTAAATCAGTCTTCAACCAACCGAATGCTTTTAGTTTTACTACATAATTCGCCAGCCTTTGTTACTCCGATCATTTTCCCATCGTATGGAGCTACCGTTCCGAACCCTGTGTTCTGGGGTTGCCCTTTGCATGGCACACTTTCGGTTCCTTCTCGTTTGGACTTCGTGGATTTAATAAACCAGTATACGTACCTAATCAGTTTTAAGAAGAACGATCTATTTCTTGAGTAAAACTGTCAAAACACAATTGTGACCCGCTGCAATGGCATGAATTGTTTTGCGCAATTTGAAAACAACTTAAACTCACAGTTATTGACTGATAATATGCAGTAGGCTTCCTTCAAAACTCTTGTAACTCGAAAAGCAAAGACCGCTATCGCTGAAGTAGCCTATTGTGACATAAAATGTAAGTATGCACCTAAGACAGTTGAAAGTTGAAAGTAAAATTGACCATCCGCAGGCAGCGAATTTTTAGTCATCCTCAGCTCTTTTCAACCACTAAAGTACAATAGTGTAAACATCATAAACTTTTCTGCAACCCTTTCAATTCATGTTGGTCTTCAAGTCATTTTAATACGACGCTTACTTGAAGGGCGCCTCGCTTCTTAACACGGCAGTGCAAAAGTTGCCGTCTAGTATGAAAAAACTTTGGTCACTCTTCACGTTTCAAAACAAAAGTCTAATACCAAAACTCCTTGACTTCAATGAGTGTTTGAAGCAAAAGTCCAGGGCACATGAATTGATAAAACAAACATTACCAAAGATTTGAAATGAGGATATCACAAGTTCATTAGAAAAAAAAAGTTGCGTAAAAACAATAGCGGCTAACACGCAAACTAAGGGCACTGTAAAAATTGAATTAACGTTGGCAAATTGTGCATCCTCACGCTGCTTTTTTAGTAAGGGTAATCATAGCACTCGTGTTTTTTGGTATTCACTGAAAACACTCCCACTCAGCAAAGCTAAAATGGTGGCAGAGACAAAGCTCTCTGTTTCTCGTTTAAAGGATAAACTTCTTTTCAGGCAGTGTTTAAACCCCAAAAATATTGGAACGATGGTTGCAACAGCTCTCAAAACACAATTATTCAAGAAGCGGAAAGCGTTTTCCACCCGAACCCCCAACGAATATTAACAGCAATGCAATCTGTTCACTTCAAGGTAAATCCTCAACTGGCTTTTACCAAGAGAATCATTATAATGTCATCTGTCATCTGTGTGAAACATCTCCCTCGGACGACAAATTTGAAGTTGACGATCTCTTCTGGTGAAAAATACAACGGTTTTCAATTTGTGCGATACCGCATGAAGTAAAACTTGAATGCCGGATAGTCTTGCAAGCAGAATTGATTTGCGCTGTTGCATTGAAAAAAACAGTCATAGATACAATTACCGAGGAGCGTATTGACACCAAGTTGGCTAAATCGACTGTAACACCATGCATTAGCTAAGCAATCGCTTGCCCTCAGGTTGGTATGTAAGCCGACGTTCACCGTCGTCTTCAGGTAAAGTCTCGGCTTATTTCATAGATAATTCGGAGCAGGATTTTGAACTTAATGGTCAAGCAAAATCTTGGTTAGATATAAAGATGAACGGTAAACTTAAGCAAGTTAACTCACAGTCCCTTGCGAATGTATGTGCGCATGAAGTTCTTCAACACAGCACAGTACATAATGGTAAAATTGGTAATGTTGCAACGCTACGGGCCTAAGACAACACCAAACTGCCAAATGATTGCTTGTAAACGTCATATGAACTAAAATCATGCGAAATTATGCTCACTAAAGAATAGCCAATAAAAGAAACTTACTCCCAATCAAAACACAGAGAAGTAGACAAGGGCTATGAAGTAAGAGTTAAAGATGTCCAGAAGGCGGAGAATCACTCAGAACGTGAGTGCTACTTACCACTTAATCCGGCTGTTAACACAAACCAGCCCGATAAAGTTTGTAGGGTACGTAGTGGGGCAGGAGCAGCTAATTTTTCACGGTGCATCTCTTAATTAGTCATTGCTCACAAGAGCAGATCTACCTCAAATCTAGTCTATGTGCTGCTAGGGTTCAGGCAGCATCCACTTGCAGTATCAGCCAACGTCGACAAAATGTAAGTTAGAGCGAACCATGTGAACTGTTTTCCTTGCTCTTTTTGTGACAATAGGACTCCATATCCAAATGTTTTCTTACACCACTATTTACACCAAACCTTTGGGCGAAAGACTTCAGCTCACCTTGCGTAAATAAGTGCTTCACCGCACGGTCCATGCTAACGCTAAGCATTATCCGGAAGCAGCAGAAACCGTCCTTGAGAATTTCTACAGGGACGATTATTTAGATTCATTTGAATCCCCCGAGAGAACTCTCAATAGGTTGAAAGAATTTGTACATTACATCTTCTGCATCAAGGAAGGTTCAAGCTTAAAAATCAATTGAGCATTATGCCATATCTGGCCGAACGAATTGATGTGAGTGTGTTCGCTCGATGTACTGACCCACAGATAATCTCCACATAAAAGGATGAAACATTGCACGGGCTTGCTTTTAATTGGAAACAAAACAATGACAGCTTCATTTCGAGCAGGGAAACTAACATCGCCATCACTAAAACTTAGCAAAATGTTTCATTTGAATTCTTTTCTCAAATGTATACAACACCATTGGTCTTTTCGCTCAGAATGCAGTGGGTGCTCGTTCAATTTTGGAAGAAATTTGCCTTGTCAATGAACAAAATTGAGTTGACGAGTTACCCAATGATACAGTTGACAGATTTTTTTGCTTAATGTGTTGAACTGCAGATGTTCAATTGAAGTTGGTCTTCATAACAATTCTATCACCTTTAACTCCACATCCACATGTTTGCTGATAGCTCTCAAGACGTATTCAGCGCTCTAGATTTTCTTAGGTCTCAGATAAGTTTCGCTTCCGGATAGATCGGAACACAGCTCAGATTCGTACAATGTAATTCCCTCGTCGCAATTATGAAGAAGATGACCATTGCTAAGTCTTAATCAAAACAATCTGTTCTCCTCACTGCACTCTTGAAAAAGAAAATCTGCCGAACGTAGACTGTTATTTTAGACCAAGACTCCTTGTTGACAGACATCAATTTTGTCTTGCAGTGGGTATACTTAAACATTAAACACTCCATTATTGCAAATAATGCAGTTGAAATCCCAACGATGACAAATTCAACCACACTGCCACCTAAAATAATCCAACAGATCTTAACACAAGTAGTCTGTCCGCTGAAGTTACGCAGTCTAGTATATGGGTTAGGGGTCCTGACTTCTTGAAAACAAAGCAGTTCGCCTTTCGTGCAGAGTAGCAGCGTTGTCGACAACATCAATTCTTGCATTGCAATAAAATAACAAGAGGATGAATCCCCATCGTGTTTAGACGCATTTGCAATCAAGCCCATTAATGAAAAAAGCTTTCAATTAACCTCTTTTGATAATTTGTTGTTATACATACAATTGTGTTAGACACACATCAGAATTTCATCGAACTGTTTTTGCGGCATACACACTTGGTAAACTAAACTCTATCAAATACATACGGTCAGAAGTAAAAGGAACGCTACGACATCCTCATTGCGTTCCATCGATTCAAACTGCGTGTTGTGCGGAAATTCCCGTGCAGCAACCGTTCAATTGATCATAACAAACCCAACAACGGAGTGACACGCGTACCAGTCTGCTCCCTTCATAAATATTTAGGTTGATTACTGAGGCTCAATTTACGTTACTGTTCGTCGGACTTTCGAGAAGAGGCGTGGATTTATCGCCCCTTGTCTGATCACTTCGGCATTGCATGTTGTAATCGTTTTATCTATGGACAAAATTTCCTGTGTTATAAAAGCAGAGTGGTTCGTCTCCCGCCGCGGCAAGCCTGCTATGATTTGGACAGTTTAAAATAAAATTTCATCGGAGCCGAGAATTAGCTCAATGAATGTACTGAAGTGTTTAAGAAGCTGAGCATTGCCACGGATCGTGCTCATAAAGACATTAAGTGCAGGTTCAATCTGCCCGGTGCGCTTTAACAAGGTGTTGTCTGGGAGAGGTTGGTCCGTAGTTTCGAGAGAGTACTGTGCAGACCTCGTTATACGTTTTCTCGCAGATGAAACTTTCCACACTACCTTTTGTCGAGTTGAACACCCACTGAACGCAACTCCATTAATGCCCATAAGAGCTGACCCGTTCACTCTAGGCGTAACGACATTCAAAATTGTTGTCGTTGA
Source organism: Convolutriloba macropyga (assembly GCF_964194025.1). Taxonomy (NCBI): domain Eukaryota; kingdom Metazoa; phylum Xenacoelomorpha; order Acoela; family Convolutidae; genus Convolutriloba; species Convolutriloba macropyga. The sequence goes on along the minus strand of NC_134474.1, from coordinate 8,603,881 downwards.
ATGGTTCAATCATCGCAAGCCTTTTGATTACGTGCAGTCATATGCAAATGCAATTTGTTGGCGTTGACTCAAAGGGGATGTACCTGCCCTGCAACGTAGATCTACCAGATACATCAGATAAGCAGAACTTCGAGATTGGTAATCTGGTGTGTATAGTTCAGGAAAGCAACCCTAGTGGTTGCTAACCCACTGCTCGGATTGAAGAAGTCCGATACTGTTTCGACAGTGTCACTGGCTCAACCGTTGGGCGCATGTCATTCGGATTGCTCGTCCGGCCGCTCGTTAAGCTTTTCTCAATCCTGGCAACATCTTCGAAGATGTTAACAGGTAAAGGAAACGAGCAACTTAAGTAAATAAAGCCATTGATCTATCTAGCAAAAAATGGTCGTTTTATAGCCAATCGGATTTGAGTTTTCCTAAGCGGTCAAATAGGCAAAAAAATCTTTTTTTACGTAGAAAGCTCAGAAAAAGTTTGTTCAACATAATTTTACGTAAACATAAATGTGACAATATAACTGTATTAGATAACCAAATTTAATTTTAATAATTTTGGGTTTTGGATTGAACTAGATTGAATCGGTTACCGATCTTAGGGTAAGACCTGTAAACAAAACATTGTCAGCATTACCGTTTGAGGCCGTTGATTTTTGCATGGAAAACGTATTTTTCAGTAGCTCCTTGTCGTACGGTGAATAGAAGTCTGTGAAACGAAAAACTGTTTTAGATTGTTTGAGCTCAAAATTTCACGAAGATTTCAAGAATGAAAGACCTTTCGAAAAGAGCAAAATACTAATTTTTTAAGCCTGACTCACCTTTTTTGAAGGCGGAAGTACAAACTTTGAAGCTCTCAATTTGATTCGATAATTTGTATTTGTGGCGTTAAAATCAGTTTTCCTAGATAAATCTCTTTTGTTGGAGGGATGCTGTTTTGCCCAATTTTATTTTACTGAGATAAAAAAAGTTGGGTTTTTTCAGTGACCAAGCGTAACCAATTTATTGGAGATGAGAAATAATTATGTTCAAGTACACATGTCAATTTATTCTAAATAGAAGAAATTAGGTTATGCTATGGTGAGACCATTGCTTGCAGGCAAAAAATTTGCAGGCAAGGTGAAAATTTCAAAACAAGTGCTCATTCTTGGTTTCTTTTTGTTAAAGAATTGACTACTGTTTCTCTAGCACCAAAATTTTTTGAATGAAAAGTTGGCTGACTTTTGTGATATTAAAAAGTTATTATCTAATCAGGTTATCCCAATAAATGAAAATTCGATTGCCAAAAGATGATAATTCAAATGATTATTCAATGAAATCTCAAAGAATATTCGAAGAGCTCAGACCAACATCACATGGCTTAAAAATACTTTCACAGAGCTTAGTCGACAATATATTAAACACGTTCTGGTATTTAAACCGACAGAAAGGAAAACATAAGTTTAATTCACACTGGAAAAGAAGAACGCATCTTCGTACAAGTTGAATTCTATATATACTTAAAAATTAGTGCAAATATGTGCTCGATTATTTCCCGGACAGAGTTCCCATTTATTTTCAGCGCTGAATCATGGTAACTTTTATTCTGTATTATACTCTCTCAAGTATCATGACCTTGTCAAAAATTGGAGTGATCGGAGTAAAAAATCAGGACAACTCAAGTTATTCTGACTTTGTTCTGAACCACTGGCAAAAATCATACTGAGCAATTACTGCTCAGAAAAAAATTTCAGCCTGAGAAAAGTTCTCAGAAAAAAAAGTTCAGCATGTAAATACTGAATTTATTATGAAAAATGCAAATGAATAATATTCAGTCCAATAAAAATATAGTCAGTCTAATTGCAGTTCTCAAATAGGAAGAGGAGATCCTGTTGAGATTCAGCCCCCCCCCGTGTGGGGCTGAGATCCCCAGAAACGAATCTTTGTGACCATGTTAACATGGTGAATATGGTGACCTTTGTGAATCTTTGTGACCATATTCAAAGGGGGGGGGGGAGTGGCAGGGGAGGGTGGGACTGACCTCCAACAGGATCTTCTTCTTCCAATTAATCTTCTCTCCCCAAGTTTGGCTGATTATGTTGGTTGTGACCCGAAACTGCGGCAACGCAGCTCCACATTTGGGAACAGGAAAGACACTTCACAAAGATGGTGCACGTGATCCAGTGAAATTGAACTTTGAAATAAAAAATAACAAAGAATAAAAAAAGTAGAATATAAGAACAATGATAATTTTACAAAGAGTTTCTATGAACTATTTAAGGTAATGCTAATGCTGGCGGGCTATAATCGGAGAGACACAAACCCCAATGAAATTATAGCGCCCCCAATGAAATTATTTCTCCCCCAATGAAATTATAGCGCCCTATTATGGTACAATTACCATGAGGGGGGATGGGGGCTATAGGTTATCTGATCACTAAGCTGGGGTCTATAATGGGAAAAAAACCAAAAGATCTAACAATTTAGAACGTCGAATTCAGCAGTCACAAAGTTCATTAGAGGGACCAAACATTTCGTGCGCCTGAAAAATGCCAAACAGACAGAAACTCTCATTACTAGAAACTGTTTTTACGCCGACCCCCCTTCGTTATAATAAAGCCCACTATCACTATCACTATCAGGAGCCCAATTTGGTAACGTTTCGTTACATTTTTTCTAGGGACGAACGCCAGTTTTCATGCAATTCAAAGCGAGTCCGTCATGATTGTATTTTTGTTATAATCGAAAAATTTCAATTTTGCATGATTTTTGTCTGATCATGGTAAAAATCAAGTTCTATTCTGTCAAGTACAAAATTATGATTTGAAAAGTTTTTCTGAATTTGTCCTGCTCATTAAAACCTATAAATGGACTGCAAATGTGCTGATTCAGAACTGAAATTCCGAGTAAGGACGGGGATGTGAAGATTCAGCGCTGAACTCTCCTGTGACGATAGTCCGGGTAGACAAAATTTAACGTCATCTGGAAAGCATTGGAAGAGAAAGCAATTTTTGGCGTTAATAATCAGACTAAATCTAAAACTTCTCTTGTTGAATAAAAATAATGACAATGCTGCATAGTTTTTGTTCGAGCTCGGGGATAATCAAATTTCTCAAGCACGTATATTTGTATTTTTTAATTCTAAATAATTATCATCAATGCATAATGATTTAGCTTTATGACAGACAGAGCGTGTTTGGTGGTAGTCAAGCAAGCTGATAGGCAATCAAGCCGAATTTTGCAATTGAGGTCAAGCAAGTTGAAGAATTTTGGGATACTCGTATTTTAATTTCGCCCTTGCGGTCTGCTGGGCGTCGCGGCTTCGCCGTAGTAACCGCCCCGCGGCTTCCGGATTACATTCCAGATTTGATGAGAGGCATGGCCATCAACAGCGGTCCGCTGATGCCCGTACCCATTAGATGTCTAAAAATTGACGTATTTTTGTTTCTTTGGTGCTTTGCCTTACATTATAAATTTTAAACCTATGCGCAATGTTGATGTTAACGGCTAAAAATGTATTCTAGGTAGATTACATAACTAATATCTAACTTTCAGTTTGCATTTACGTCGGCTTACTTTTACTTCGGCTTACTTTTCGTTCACCAGCATTTTTCTCTTTCCAATTAAAGAAGTTATCATGATTTATCATTGTTTCAGAGCATAATGGGCCTTTTACAGTTACAGGATTCAACGAGGGCTTTTTCCTTTCGAATTTTGTTCCCCACGAAAGCCAATCTGCCGAGACACGAGCACCATGTAAATTTGAAGTTTGAAATTTAATGAACTTGAAAATTAAGAG
>NC_134474.1:8551275-8599912 GCF_964194025.1 Convolutriloba macropyga | reverse complement strand
CCAGATATTTATTGAAACCACTGTAAACATGTAATTACCAAACATAATCTAGAAGTTAAGCTTCTGAATGCATTGTTATTCATTGATATGAAAAAAGATTACCCGTAAAACATAGCTCAAAATACATAATTTAGCTAAAGAACTATGTTGTAATCAGCTTAATATTCATTCAGCGGGGTACAATCATATGAATAATTTAAGGAATTTCTTTGTTAACTGTTTTCCACATGTTTAACTCTGTTTAATTGGGACTCTTTTGTTAGGGATTGTTTTGTATGCTTTCTTGGGACTATTTGTCTGGGAATATTCTGCTATTCGGGACTGTTTTGTCTGGGACTGTTTTGTCTGGGACTGTTTTGTCTGCTCACCCGTCAGAAAGCCAGTCGTCAAAAAGTATTAGAAAAAATGCATCATTTTAAAGTGTTCATAGCAATAATGTGCTTTTTCTGGAAATATAGCAAATGGCCGTAAAATTTGAAAGTGTTGTTCGAGAGACCATATCAAGTTAAAAAATAAGAGACTATTTAAACCCTGCCGTACTATTTTGTATTGAAATCTGTTACAAAAATATATTAGGCAGCTAATTCTGATATTGGTAGTTTTTCGTTCTTAATTGAGTTTTTTGTATGAAGATGACTGGTACATGTGGATCAACGAGTGTGGCTTCCTTAGAAGCTCCAATATACATCATAATTTTCAGCTCGCTCATTCTATCTTCATACTGTTACTCAATGGTTTTCCGATCCTTGAAGAAGACAACAGTATTTACTGAAAGGTAATTTGTTTTTGAAATGAAACTTAAACTCAAACATTCGAGCAGCTAAAGTGTTTTTCCCTCAGTAGAGTTTGAAAACTAAATTTTGAATTGTGAACCTTGTTCATTTTTTAGTCTGAAAATGAAAATCCCGGATAAAGTTGCAAACTGTACACAAAAAGAAGAAATCTCATTAGTGGTGGAGACTGTTAGCTTTTCCGAGTAATTTTTGCGGCTAATACACAATCTTTTTTTCGAATTAACCCTATTAACACACAAAAAAAATCATGAATTGTATTTTTTGAAACGATATAGGAAATTGAGAAAACTCATGTTATTGCAACAACAAAGACAAATAGATAAGCGCGTTTGCAGCTGAATGATCTTTTTGCCCGTACATCAATTGATTTTTTATGGCAATCCTCTAAAAATTACCGGTTTGAATTGCTATCTTAAAAAGAGGAACATATGTTGTGAACTGCAGTGGAAACTGTGATTTTGTCACGTTATTAAATTTGCGAACTATAGATCAGGATTTCTCCTATCGAAAGAAAATCAACATAAAAATAGAAGAGCAGCTCATTGATGAAAAGAGAATATACTGCAAAAAATTCTGTTATCTAGCCTCAAATGGCAATGACGGTACTCGCAAATCTTGTTTTATATTGCGTGTATAAAAATTTTAAATTATTATTATCGTTATTATTATTATTATTATTATTATTATTATTATTATTATTATTATTATTATTATTAATAATATTATTATTATTATTATTATTAATATTTTTATTATCTTTATTACCATTATTATTATTATTATTATTATTATTATTATTATTATTATTATTATTATTATTATTATTATTATTATTATTATTATTGTTATTATTATTATAATTATTATTAATATTATTATTATTATTATTAAAAGGTTTTTTGTAAAACGAACCTAAATCATGGGTTTAAACGAGCGTTCAGAGAATTTTTCGGGGTTTGCTAGGGTTTAAACTCAAAGTAAGTACAAAATCCGGACAACTGCAGTTAAGACATTTCACTGTAAAATGTGTTATCGCGGTAAGAAAGTTGCTTTTGGGATGTTGCTTTTCAAGTAGTTGTGATTTTTAGAAGTGAACTTATAGTTTTATTTTAGTTCTCAATAGTATTGACTTATTTGATCATAATAATGAAACAGTTAAACGTTTTTCTTGAACACTTAATCGGGGATTTTGACCAACGATTGAGACAATCAGTCAAAATAAAACAAATCAGCGGAAAAACTTCAATTCGTATTAGAATTCACAGCATTTGCCACTAATATCGTATGTTTTTTGCGTTAATACTTTTTCGCCGCTCTTCACCGAATTTCAGACTTTGTTTTTGGGTGTTAACTGGACCGGTTCGGTAAGGTTTCTTAAAAAGTACGCTGTTGGCAAAATTGTGCCGGTCAAAATTTTTGGTAGATTCATATAGTTTGATTGCATATTTCAACGTTTTAGAATTTTTTCATCTAAGGATGATAATATACAGATTTTTTCGACAATGTCAGTCACCCGAAAAAGAAGCAAGTTTTCAGAAACTTGCTTTCTAGGTGTTTTGGTACGCATTTCAAATTTCAATATAGCAAGATTCAATTGGCCTTATTTGCTTCGACAAAGCCGTTTAGTAAGATGTTTCGATCTAAGTTTTTCACAATTACAGAATATATTCTAACGTTTATTGCAACTTTTTTTCCCTAAAGCACAGCAAATAAGTATTGTCCGTTGTAGAATCATGACTATGGGGCAACTGTAGTACTAAATTCAACACTATATTCATACATACCAAACAACCTGCAGGCTGAAAAAATCAGGTCTTGAGTGTGGATGAAAATTCAGAAAACTGTGCGTAATAAGCAAAACTTATGGTAGGTAGCTAGGTGTAAATTTGCATAAACAATTTATGATTGTCCTTTGAGTAACACAATCAGCTACATTAGGAAATAAAAAATTGTTTCATTATTACTCTAACTTTGAAAATTTAGCTAGTTTGTCACCTGGCTCATTATATAGCATCATCCTAAGAAGCCTTGTTAAATTGTTTTTTTAAAAACATTTTTTTAAATTGTTTAATGAAAAGGCAACATAACCCTCAGTTTGTTTCTAGATTCGAAAATTGATGTGTACAAATCATAGTCCGAAATTGGCAAAAAGGTTTTCAATTTTTGAGGTGACTTTCGGGACGCCTATAAAATTTACTTGGAAATTGAGCGCTCGTAATAGAACGAAAATCCGTAGTTGATATTTCTATACCTTGATAATGGCCTAAAATTTGAAAAAGTCACTTGCACTTTTTGTTCTTTATACAGAGAACCAGCTATCTAAGCAAGTTTGTTCTCACTAAATTATGCAACGCCTTTAGATATAAGTGTATAAAAACTTATTTTCCCTAAAGTATTTTTCGAACTATTCTCAATTGCAGCTAGCAGTCCAAGCTGATGAGTATATGTTGAATGAAAATTGTCAGCTGTTTGTTTAGTAACTGACAATAACACGGAGAATTTTAGAAAATACCATAGATGAGGACTCTTTAAATTGGATTTGCAGAATTATTGTACCAAATAATAAGGATATTGTCACATCTTCACCATTAAAATTATATCTATTCCTTTTCTCTTTTTTTAGATGCGTTTGTTGGGTAAAAGCAGAGTGTTGAAGCAAGCTTCATTGATTCCGTTTTTCAGCTCTCTATTTATTTTTAAACTAAATTTCACTGGACCTATTTTTTCACACCAGATATTATTCCTTGCGAGGATTGGTTCTGCTGTTAAAACAATACTTTCATATTTGAAATATATGACACTACAACTCTAAATGATAAGAGGCACTTCTGATTCAAATAAAAACACACTTGCACGAAACTGGTACCATTGGTATCAGATGTTTTTTATATTTCTCGTATATCGAATCAGATTAAAAGATCTGCAATGTTTTGTTATCTACATTGAATTAATTTTTCAACTGCATTCGTTAAACACTGTTGGGTTACATTTTGTATAAACTTTCAGTTTTTTTGCATCTTCAAAATGATGTATTTTTTAAAAGTATTTCCCTTAGCTTTCAGCATTTTTTGTTCTGATTACAAAATTTAAAAAGTTTTGAACCTCGAATAACACGAAAGTTACGATCAATTTTCAAAAGGGTTGCATTTGCTCCATTAGGATTAAAAAGAAAATGAGTGGCTTTAGTTTTATGTTGTCATTTCACATAGTGAAAGCTTTTTTGAAGCACATAATTAGCAAAAAACTTTTAGTATGTGAAGTCAAATTGATTTTGCAGTTTTTCTTCGAGAAATTGTTTTGTTCAACAATTGTTTTAGCTAATGTTGGTCTTCTTTATTTTCCTGCTTTTTTCTTCCGTAATCAAACGCTTTGTGTCTTTGAATTTATTTCCGCAGTTGCACAAACAAATTAGCGTTATTCAGTTTGGCCGGGTCAGGTGCAGATGCTTGCGCAACCGATTACTCTGGCACGTCGATTCGGAAAACGCAAGTTTTCCGCATAAGAGGATGCTCAGTGTTAGCTTGTAGGAAGTCATAGTCGGCTTCTCTGACTGCAACCACAGGACGAGACCTGATCTCGTGCCCTTTTCCTTAACTCTGAACGCCTGCATTTTATGTACTTTTGCTCGAAGTTAAATCTAATAACATTTTACGGTATGCAACAGAACGTTCAATATGATAATTATTATCCGAATTTTTACTGACTTTTGCCAGTTCATCGTGCTAGCGAATTGCTGCTCGTAAATTGGCTTCGGTTGTTGCAGTTCTTTGATGATGACCTGCGCAATTTTATTCACTTCAATTTCATTCTTTGGCATCTCGAGATTCTTCATCACTTCCAAACGAATTTTGGAGACAAGTTCTTCCTTTGCTGGCTTCGAGTTATTGAAGTTCACTAAGTTTTGCAGGGTTGGTAACGCTTCAAATAAATGATCTATAGCTGTGGGAAGCCTCAAATCAAAGCTTATTGCAGGAATCTCCGTACAAGACTTTGCGTCGCTCCTCATCAGATTTTTCGGGCCTTCAATTTGTTCTCGACACTTCAGGGATATAACGCATGCTTGGCATCTTTGAATAATAATACTGTTGAGCGGGCTCGAATTGTTTTGGTTCGAGTTAAATTGTTGGTAGTTGGACGACGCTGCTAGTAATAGTCAGCGGCTGTATCCGATATTGATCGCTTTCTCTTGAACTGGTGTATGCTGAAAGTCGACATGGCAATATTGGAAATCTGTATTCTAATCGTGGTATGCCAATAGTGTTGCTAGACACCTGCTTCTTGTTTCCACATGGGGAACGCTGAATCGCAAATAACATAAACGCTCGATCCGATGCATTAATTTAGGTCCTCATCGTTTAGTAGGGCTATTTTTGATTTGTCTTTTGAGACCCCAATATATTTTGATTCCATTGATTCCGCTTGCCATAGCATTGCGAGATTGTGCTTGCACTCTAATTATGGCATAGGCAGTAGGATTGCTTCATATACTTCTAGGACGGTTTCTCGCAATGCCAAGGTTATTGCCATTTTGAGAACAAGTCTTAGATCATTTGATGTAACATCGCGATGCAATTTAGATTCGTAATACGTAAGAGTTTTGTTAATTAGGAATGCCAAACTCAACTTTTGGTCGTCATTTCCCAATGGTCCTTGAACGGAGACGAGGATTTTTTCAAGATGTTCACGTGGAGCAAGCAAAATAGGACGAAACTCCGTCATTGACATAAACGCCGTCATAAAAGTTGAGCGAAATGTGTATGTTGCTGTTCTGAAATTCTTAATTTTTGTTTGCAGTATCAGTAAACAGGAGATAATTGCACTCGAATGTAAGTTTTCTTTCCTTCGCAGTTGTTGGCGTCTAACACAACTTGTGAGACCTTTCTCATTTCTTATTTGATGTTATCAAATTCTGTCTCATTTTTTTGTGGTTTGACACGTTGAAGCTCTGTCAGGCGTTTTGTCACCACATTCAGTGAATTCAGTTGTTTTCAGACAAAAAATAACTTTTTGTTAGAGGATGTCGTCAGCTGGTTGAATTTTTCTGGCTCTCTGAATGCCTTTTTGGATGTTTTCCTTGTCACTCTTGGAAAATTCTGTACGACTGCAAAACTTCCTTTGATAGCGCATCTAATGTTGCTGCCTAGACCGACTCTTGCGCCAAGAACAAGAGCGGCTTCACCAGTTAAAAGAATGGGAGCAATACACTTCTGTCTCGATCATTCGGATTGACTAGGGAAATAATTGTGTACAGCGGGAGTTTTTTCCGTGTCTTTTTTGATTGATTTCAGGTCAACAAGTGCATCTCCGTGTTCTTCGATGGTTTTCGTCACCAACCAAGTGAAATTGAGGTGATCTGTTGTATTCAGTTCTTCAAGGTACGGAAACGCCTTGTCGTGACAGAGTCCCGCTGCTGTTTCTCAATATTCATTGAATTTTTTTTACTAATGCTGTTATGTTCTCAGGTATCCGTATTTCGATAACAGGATAAGGAAATATATACTGAACATTGATGAATTTGTCCAAGAGTAGAACTCACGGGTGAAAGTTAAAAATAATTACCTCTTTGGTAACGGTGTTAGATATTTTGTCGTTGGAGGCATAATAACAAAAAAGATGAAATAACAATTAGAAACAAACTTAAACATGGCCGTTCAATATAATGAGCAAAAACGTAAAACTTTTGATGGCGCCTTCAGAGGTATTATTGTTTCAGAACAAATACAATGAGAAAAAACTGATGATCAGGGAAAACAATGCAAAGAAATATCATATTGATAGGAACGAAGAAGAGAGGTTTTTCGGCGACAAATAAAATTCCGTCTTTTTTTTCAATGACAGAATAATTTTCAAAACGAATTATGAAACTCTGGTGCAATCTGCTTCATTTCGCGAACCAAATTTGTTCTTTGGAAGGTATCAGGAGCTAAAATAATCTGTGTTGATCAATTTTATTGCGCTAGTTTTTTCTTTGTCTCCTTGCGTGGGAGGTCTGAAGTGGGGTTTCCATTGAATTTTTTACCGGTAATTAAATTTGACTTTTTAACAAGTTCCGTAATTCAGGGTGGTCTCAGCTGATTATTCAATTCTTGTAGTCAAGATCAGATGGTCAATTTGAAGAGCAAATTTGTTTTTAATCAGAATCAGATGGTAAGTGTAAGAATTTATTGCCGGGTCTCAGATTTCTGAGAGGTCTACTTAATTGAAATTTAAAGGCAATAACTTGTTGTTCTGCGTTGTTTTGAGTGAAATAAACTGGTTTTCTCTGTAAAAAAATTAATTTCTGTTTCTAACTTCATGGAGAAAATGGAAAATTGATCAAAAGTGTGACGTAAACTGAATGACGTAGATAACATACGTAAGCTTTTTGAGTTTGCTTCAACTTTGCAATCGGAAAATAGTGTGCTTTTTTTGTATAATAGGTTTATGATAAAAAATTAAACAACAATTGCAATAAAACGATTTTCAAAAAAAATCTTTCACTGTAGAATTATTGAGGTAATTGCAAATCTTGTAATAAAAATTGACTGATAATTAATTTATTTGGGTCAAGGTTAGCTCAAATGGCTCTAAAATTAATAATTGGCCATAGTCGCTTTTGGTAGCAAATCTGCGTCAACCTTAAAGTTTCCAGTGAAGCCTTTTGTGGCCTTCAACAAGGCGTGGAATTTTGCAAATTTTGGACAAAGAAGATGCAATTGAAAATAATTTAAAACACTTTAAAAGATATTTAGATACGATGGTGCTGATGTTCTCATGGTTTAAGAGAAAATCCGATGTGGTCTAGAAAATTGAAGCATGGAGCTGTGTGTCAAACGTCTAAAGGGCTATAGAAAATTCATCCAAATCTAGTGATGACAAAGAAGATTGGATCAGATTGCCCATATCAAATATGGCGGGGCTTATTCGATTGTGTATCTATTCAGTGGTGAAAAGTTCTGACTGATTGCCCGGACAATAAGGAGTAGCCAGCAAAAGAAATCTCTTATTAAGAATATACAAAATTTGCGGTTCTTCTTAGCAAATGAGTGCACTGGAATTTGCTGTAATTGTAATTATCCAGCTCAAGTTTTCAGTTCATACTGTTTTGACATTCGATACAGGTAAAAACGAATATGGGAGAAAGATACATAGACAAAGAACGGAAAATGTTGAAATTAAGTTAACCGAATGATTCTTTGTGTTTTTTCCAGTAAGGAGTGTTTAGGTGTAATTACATTAGTTGGCGGTTGGGAAGCTGGCCGAAAGTATTCGAAGAACACATGGCTGAAATATTTAACAAACTCGACAAAAGAGATGGAAATACCTGGAAAATGAAATTGTCTCTGGGTCGTGAGGAAGAATTAAATCAACCGGAACACAAAAACGAGGCTGTGTATATTGAGCAGAGGCAAACACAATCTGTTAGTTACAAAGAAAAAAAAACAATTGGACATCTCCGAATAATCCTAATAACCATGGGCGTGAATTTTAGCAGTGTTCTACAAGCAAAGTTAACTGCATCAAAAGTGCGTAAAAAAGAAAGCTCTAAAATTCAATGCTAGACCTTCTACTAAATAAAGTTAGTCAGATCAAAATATTGGTAACAAAGAATATACTAAAAAATGTAAAACAAAGCTATTGCAACCCTATTGTTTGTAACTTCAAATATTCTGCAATGTAGTGTAATGAGTCCATATATTTTTTTGTGGTTATTTATTCCTTATTGTAACAAAAGGTTTGGATGGACAATTTCGGCTTCTCCTTACAGGCACAAATATGTCTATTGTTAATTGTGAGGTGAAGGAAATTTTTGCCAGTTTTTTTGTTTTCTTTTGTTTTTTTTTCTGTTTCATATAACGGAACACGTGCATATTTAAATAAACAATTAAATCAAAATTGTAGTTTCGAGAAAGTGCTGTGGAGAAAATAGAAGGCGGCGCTCAGTTAAATTAATAGTCTAGATGTTAACACTGCAAAAGTGGCTCTTTTTAATTTTAAACGAATTAAAACTGAATTAGCATGAGGATTTTAATTAGTAATAGATATATTTGCTATTACTAGATGGAAAGCTTTTAGTTTGAGGAAAGGTTTAATTGGAGAATAATGATAAAAAATAAAGCAATAAAACTGTAAAAATTATCAATATTTCGATGATACAGGTAAACTTTTACCAAATTGTAAAAAATTCCATATTTTTAATCAATTGTCAAATGGAGCTGCAAGAAGCTGTAGAGGTGACATATGAGAACGTTTGGTTGACAAATTCTGCGTCTCAATACAGAAACTTGCAAAAGCGGTTCACTAATATCAATATTTTGTAGGATTCAGTAAGATTCTAGGGGTAAATGTTGAAATTTTGAAATTAGGAGCTCCGAGAAGGGATAGAGGAAACCATGAAAAAATTTTGACAGGAATTTTTGTTTTCTGCCATAAAAAGTATAAAAAGCGGCTCAGAATCAAAAAATTGACAATTTTTCTTGGTGCCAATCGTTAATTATATGAAACTTTTGAATTTAACGCAAGCGCTCAGATTTCTAACTCCCACAAGCTCGTGAGGGCACAGTTTAACAACTTTATACGGGAAACGAAACTTGATTCTTCTACGAAATGTTTCACAAAATGGTTCAATTGGAAAAACAAGTATTTGTTAAAATGTCAAAATTATAAAAGTAATTGCCGTTTAGTTTCCAAATAAGAACAGTAATCAAAGTTCCTGCTCCAAGACTCCGTGTTGGGAAGATTATTGAGTCATTCGAGGGTTAGAAAGGTGCTCTAACTTCGAAAAATGCAAACGCGGATTACTATATGTAACAAAATTTCTGTTTTATTGAAGTAGAAACATTTAACAAGGTAACAGTTTGAAACAAAGAAAAGGAATAAGGTTCTATTTCCGAGAGTTTGTGCAGTGATTTTTGGTGATTATGGTGGCCGTAATTGTTCTGTGACTACGGCCAATGCCAGAGAGGATCACATGGAACGAATAAAGAGAGATAAAAAAATACTTATTTTTTTTCAAAACTGATAACTGCGGTGGGTTGCTGTGGTGGGGCAGTGTTCCACCTCAAGTTGTAATGTCCATTTCCTGTGCTCTTTTCGATAATTCTTGCAGGTGCCCTGTAAGGGAAGGCAATATTGTCCTATTATTGCTATTTGATGGTTTATTTGGTCCGTGGATTGTGACTGTATGAATCATTGGATGGCGGTAATTGGCCTTTTCATGGTTTATGAAAAAATTAAAAATCGGACAAAATTGTCGTTTTTGGTGGCAAATCTGCGTCAACTTAAAGGCTCCAGTGGAACCTTGTGTGGCCTTCAATTTAAATGTGTTCAGCAAAGCGTGGACTTTTTGCAAAACTTGGACAAAGCAGATTCAATTGAAAAAAATTTAAAACACCTAGATATGATAGATACGATTGTGCTGATTTTGCTCAAGGTTTCAGAGAAAATTCGATGTGGTCTGGAAAATTAAAGTATGGAGCAGAGTGTCAAACGTTTAAAGGGCTAACGCTTAAAGGGCAAACGCTTAAAGAAAATTCATGCAAATCTATTGATGACAAATGAAGAGTGGTTCAGATTGCAACGGATGGCTACAATATATAAACAATTCGGCGAAAGAGATGGAAATAACTGGAAAATAAAATTGTCTCAGGGTCGTGAGGAAAACTGAAAACAGCTGGAACAGCAAGATGAGGCTGTGTAATTTGAGCAAAATTGAACACAATCTGTTAGTTACAAAGAAAACAAAATAATTGGACATCTCCGAATAACCATCGGCGTGAATTTTAGCAGTGTTTTACAAGCAAATTTAAATGCATCAAAATTGCGCAAAAAAAGAAAGCTCTAAATTTTCGATGCTAGACCTTCTACTAAATAAAGTTAGTATGCTCAAAATATTGGTAATAAAGAACATACTAGAAAAATGTAAAACCAAGCAACTGCAACACTCTTTATTGTAACTTCAACTAGTGCGCAAGGTAATGTAATGAAATCATATTTAATTTTGTTTTTAATTATTCCTTATTATTACAAAACGTTTTTATGAAAAATTTCAGCTTATCCTTACAGGCAAGAAAACGTCTAAATTTAATGGTGAGATGAAGAAAATTTATGGCAGTTTTTTGTTTTTTTGTTTTGTTTTTGCTTCATATGAGGGAAAACGTGCTTTTCCTAAATAAACAATTAAATCAAATTTGTAACTCCGAGAAAGTGTTGTAGGAAAACCAGAAGGTGGCACTCAGTTGAATTTATTAGTCTAGAGATCAAAATTGGAAAAGCGGCTCACTTTAAATTTAAACGAATTAAAAGAGAATTAGTATGAGGATTTTAATTAGTAATAGATCAGTATACAATTATCTTTTCAGTACCTAATTGCGAATGCGAGCCTTGATAAGGTATATATTTGCTATTACAAGATGGAAAGCTTGTTTAGTTGGAAAATAATGTGCGGCTCTTCATAGCAAATGATTTCACTGGAAATTACATTAATTGGGCTTGGTATTACACTCAGCCAGGTAACAATACTTTTCAGCCGAATTTGTCATTTCATACTGTGCTGACAATCGACACAGGTAACAAAGAATATGAGAAAGAGGATAAAAAGACTGAGAACAAAAAAATGTTAAATTTAAGTTAACTGAATGATTTTCTGTGTCTTTTGCCGTAATGTGTGTTTAGGTGTAATTAAAATGGTTGGCAGTTGGAAAGCGGGCCGAAAGCATTCAAAAAATCACATGGCTGCCTTTTTGTACAAATTCGGCGAAGGAGATGGAAATAACTGGAAAATGAAATTGCCTCTGGGTCTTGAGGAAAACTGAAAACAGCTGGTACAGAAAGATGAGGCTGTGTATATTGAGCAAAATTGAACACAATCTGTTAGTTAGAAAGAAAACAAAATATTTGGACATCTCTGAAAAACCATCGGCGTGAATTTTAGCAGTGTTTTACAAGCAAATTTAAATGCATCAAAATTGCGCAAAAAAAGAAAGCTCTAAATTTTCGATGCTAGACCTTCTACTAAATAAAGTTAGTATGCTCAAAATATTGGTAATAAAGAACACACTAGTAAAATGTAAAACAAAACAATTGCAACACTCCGCAACGTAATGTAATGAAATCATATTCAATTTGTTTTTAATTATTCCTTTTTATAACAAAACGTTTTTTTTGGAAAACTTCAGCGTCTACTTACAGGCAAGAAAACTTCTAAAACTAATGGTGAGATGAAGGAATTTTATGCCAGTTTTTTGTTTTTTTTTGTTTAGTTTTTGCTTCATATGTGGGAAAACTTGCTTTTCTTAAATAAATAATTAAATCAAATTTGTAACTCCGAGAAAGTTTTGTAGAGAAACCAGAAGGTGGCACTCAGTTGAATTTATTAGTCTAGAGGTCAAAATTGGAAAAGCGGCTCACTTTAATTTTAAACGAATTAAAAGAGAATTAATATTAGGACTTTAAATAGTAATAGATCAGTATAAAATTAGCTTTTCAGTACCTAATTGAGAATGCGAGCCTTGACAAGGTATATATTTGCTATTACAAGATGGAAAGCTTGTTTAGTTGGAAAATAATGTGCGGTTCTTCATAGCAAATGATTGCACTGGAATTTACATTAATTGGGCTTGTTATTACACTCAGCCAGGTAACAATACTTTCCAGCCGAATTTGTCAGTTCATACTGTGCTGACAATCGAGACAGGTAACAAAGAATATGAGAAAGAGGATAAAAAGACTGAGAACAAAAATTGTTAAATTTAAGTTAACTGAATGATTTTCTGTGTCTTCGGCCGTAATGTGTGTTTAGGTGTAAATAAAATGGTTGGCAGTTGGAAAGCGGGCCGAAAGCAATCAAAAAAACACATGGCTGCATTTTTGTACAAATCCAGCGAAGGAGATGGAATTAACTGGAAGATGAAATTGTCTTTGGATCGTGAGGAAAACTGAAAACAGCTGGAATAGCAAGATGAGGCTGTGTATATTGAGCAAAATAGAATAAAATCTGTTAGTTACAAAGAAAACAAAATAATTGGACATCTGCGAATAACCCTAATAACCATGGGCGTCGATTTTAGAACTGTTCTACAAGCAAATTTAACTGCATCAAAAGTGTGCAAAAAGAAAAAGAAAGCTCTCAATTTCAACGCTGGACCTTCTACTAAATAAGGTTAGTAAGATCAAAATATTGGTAACAAAGAACATACTAGTAAAATGTAAAACAAAGCAATTGCAACACTCTTGATTGTAAGTTCAACTATTCCGCAACGTAATGTAATGAAATCATTTTCAATTTGTTTTTAATTGTTCCGTTTCATTACACAACGTTTTTTTTGGAAAACTTCAGCGTCTACTTACAGGCAAGAAAACTTCTAAAAATAATGGTGAGATGAAGGAATTTTATGCCAGTTTTTTGTTTTTTTTTGTTTAGTTTTTGCTTCATATGTGGGAAAACTTGCTTTTCTTAAATAAATAATTAAATCAAATTTGTAACTCCGAGAAAGTTTTGTAGAGAAACCAGAAGGTGGCACTCAGTTGAATTTATTAGTCTAGAGGTCAAAATTGGAAAAGCGGCTCACTTTAATTTTAAACGAATTAAAAGAGAATTAATATTAGGACTTTAAATAGTAATAGATCAGTATAAAATTAGCTTTTCAGTACCTAATTGAGAATGCGAGCCTTGACAAGGTATATATTTGCTATTACAAGATGGAAAGCTTGTTTAGTTGGAAAATAATGTGCGGTTCTTCATAGCAAATGATTGCACTGGAATTTACATTAATTGGGCTTGTTATTACACTCAGCCAGGTAACAATACTTTCCAGCCGAATTTGTCAGTTCATACTGTGCTGACAATCGAGACAGGTAACAAAGAATATGAGAAAGAGGATAAAAAGACTGAGAACAAAAATTGTTAAATTTAAGTTAACTGAATGATTTTCTGTGTCTTCGGCCGTAATGTGTGTTTAGGTGTAAATAAAATGGTTGGCAGTTGGAAAGCGGGCCGAAAGCAATCAAAAAAACACATGGCTGCATTTTTGTACAAATCCAGCGAAGGAGATGGAATTAACTGGAAGATGAAATTGTCTTTGGATCGTGAGGAAAACTGAAAACAGCTGGAATAGCAAGATGAGGCTGTGTATATTGAGCAAAATAGAATAAAATCTGTTAGTTACAAAGAAAACAAAATAATTGGACATCTGCGAATAACCCTAATAACCATGGGCGTCGATTTTAGAACTGTTCTACAAGCAAATTTAACTGCATCAAAAGTGTGCAAAAAGAAAAAGAAAGCTCTCAATTTCAACGCTGGACCTTCTACTAAATAAGGTTAGTAAGATCAAAATATTGGTAACAAAGAACATACTAGTAAAATGTAAAACAAAGCAATTGCAACACTCTTGATTGTAAGTTCAACTATTCCGCAACGTAATGTAATGAAATCATTTTCAATTTGTTTTTAATTGTTCCGTTTCATTACACAACGTTTTTTTTGGAAAACTTCAGCGTCTACTTACAGGCAAGAAAACTTCTAAAAATAATGGTGAGATGAAGGAATTTTATGCCAGTTTTTTGTTTTTTTTTTGTTTTGTTTTTGGTTCATATATGGGAAAACGTGCTTTTCTTATATAAACAATTAAATCAAATTTGTAACTCCGAGAAAGTTTTGTAGGGAAACCAGAAGGTGGCACTCAGTTGAATTCGTTAGTGTAGAGGTCAAAATTGGAAAAGCGGCTCACTTTAAATTTAAACGAATTAAAAGAGAATTAGTATTAGTACTTTAAATAGTAATAGATCAGTATACAATTAGCTTTTCAGTACCTAATTGATAATGCGAGCCTTGACAAGGTATATATTTGCTATTACAAGATGGAAAGCTTGTTTAGTTGGAAAATAATGTGCGGTTCTTCATAGCAAATGATTGCACTGGAATTTACATTAATTGGGCTTGCTATTACACTTAGCCAGGTAACAATACTTTCCAGCCGAATTTGTCAGTTCATTCTGTGCTGACAATTGACACAGGTAACAAAAAATATGAGAAAGAGGATAAAAAGACTGAGAACAAAAAATGTTATATTTAAGTTAACTGAATGATTTTCTGTGTCTGTTGCCGTAATGTGTGTTTAGGTGTAATTAAAATGGTTGGCAGTTGGAAAGCGGACCGAAAGCATTCAAAAAAACACATGGCTGCAATTTTGTACAAATTCGGCGAAGGAGATGGAATTAACTGGAAGATGAAATTGTCTTTCGATCGTGAGGAAAACTGAAAACAGCTGGAACAGCAAGATGAGGCTGTGTATATTGAGCAAAATAGAATACAATCTGTTAGTTACAAAGAAAACAAAATAATTAGACATCTGCGAATAACCCTAATAACCATGGGCGTGGAGGATTTTAGCAGTGTTCTACAAGCAAATTTAACTGCATCAGAAGTTCGAAAAAAATAAAGCTCGAAATTTCAATGCTAGGCCTTCTACTAAAAAAGTTTAGTAAGATCAAAATTTTCATAACTAAGAACATACTAAGAAATGTAAAACCAAGCAATTGCAACACTCTTTATTGTAACTTCAACTAGTGCGCAACGTAATGTAATGAAATCATATTTAATTTTGTTTTTAATTATTCCTTATTATTACAAAACGTTTTTATGAAAAATTTCAGCTTATCCTTACAGGCAAGAAAACGTCTAAATTTAATGGTGAGATGAAGAAAATTTATGGCAGTTTTTTGTTTTTTTGTTTTGTTTTTGCTTCATATGAGGGAAAACGTGCTTTTCCTAAATAAACAATTAAATCAAATTTGTAACTCCGAGAAAGTGTTGTAGGAAAACCAGAAGGTGGCACTCAGTTGAATTTATTAGTCTAGAGATCAAAATTGGAAAAGCGGCTCACTTTAAATTTAAACGAATTAAAAGAGAATTAGTATGAGGATTTTAATTAGTAATAGATCAGTATACAATTACCTTTTCAGTACCTAATTGCGAATGCGAGCCTTGATAAGGTATATATTTGCTATTACAAGATGGAAAGCTTGTTTAGTTGGAAAATAATGTGCGGTTCTTCATAGCAAATGATTGCACTGGAATTTACATTAATTGGGCTTGCTATTACACTTAGCCAGGTAACAATACTTTCCAGCCGTATTTGTCAGTTCATACTGTGCTGACAATTGACACAGGTAACAAAGAATATGAGAAAGAGGATAAAAAGACTGAGAACAAAAAATGTTATATTTAAGTTAACTGAATGATTTTCTGTGTCTGTTGCCGTAATGTGTGTTTAGGTGTAATTAAAATGGTTGGCAGTTGGAAAGCGGACCGAAAGCATTCAAAAAAACACATGGCTGCAATTTTGTACAAATTCGGCGAAGGAGATGGAATTAACTGGAAGATGAAATTGTCTTTCAATCGTGAGGAAAACTGAAAACAGCTGGAACAGCAAGATGAGGCTGTGTATATTGAGCAAAATAGAATACAATCTGTTAGTTACAAAGAAAACGAAATAATTAGACATCTGCGAATAACCCTAATAACCATGGGCGTGGAGGATTTTAGCAGTGTTCTACAAGCAAATTTAACTGCATCAGAAGTGCGAAAAAATAAAGCTCGAAATTTCAATGCTAGGCCTTCTACTAATAAAGGTTAGTAAGATCAAAATTTTGATAACTAAGAACATACTAAGAAATATAAAACCAAGCAATTGCAACACTCTTTATTGTAACTTCAACTAGTGCGCAACGTAATGTAATGAAATCATATTTAATTTTGTTTTTAATTATTCCTTATTATTACAAAACGTTTTTATGAAAAATTTCAGCTTATCCTTACAGGCAAGAAAACGTCTAAATTTAATGGTGAGATGAAGAAAATTTATGGCAGTTTTTTGTTTTTTTGTTTTGTTTTTGCTTCATATGAGGGAAAACGTGCTTTTCCTAAATAAACAATTAAATCAAATTTGTAACTCCGAGAAAGTGTTGTAGGAAAACCAGAAGGTGGCACTCAGTTGAATTTATTAGTCTAGAGATCAAAATTGGAAAAGCGGCTCACTTTAAATTTAAACGAATTAAAAGAGAATTAGTATGAGGATTTTAATTAGTAATAGATCAGTATACAATTACCTTTTCAGTACCTAATTGCGAATGCGAGCCTTGATAAGGTATATATTTGCTATTACAAGATGGATAGCTTGTTTAGTTGGAAAATAATGTGCGGTTCTTCATAGCAAATGATTGCACTGGAAATTACATTAATTGGGCTTGGTATTACACTCAGCCAGGTAACAATACTTTCCAGCCGAATTTGTCATTTCATACTGTGCTGACAATCGACACAGGTAACAAAGAATATGAGAAAGAGGATAAAAAGACTGAGAACAAAAAATGTTAAATTTAAGTTAACTGAATGATTTTCTGTGTCTTTTGCCGTAATGTGTGTTTAGGTGTAATTAAAATGGTTGGCAGTTGAAAAGCGGGCCGAAAGCATTTAAAAAACCACATGGCTGCATTTTTGTACAAATTCGGCGAAGGAGATGGAAATAAATGGAAAATGAAATTGCCTCTGGGTCTTGAGGAAAACTGAAAACAGCTGGTACAGCAAGATGAGGCTGTGTATATTGAGCAAAATTGAACACAATCTGTTAGCTACAAAGAAAACAAAATATTTGGACATCTCCGAATAACCATCGGCGTGAATTTTAGCAGTGTTCTACAAGCAAATTTGAATGCATCAAAATTGCGCAAAAAAAGAAAGCTCTAAATTTCAATGCTAGATCTTCTACTAAATAAAGTTAGTATGATCAAAATATTGGCAATAAAGAACATACTAGTAAAATGTAAAACAGAGCAACTGCAACACTCTTGATTGTAAGTTCAACTATTCCGCAACGTAATGTAATGAAATCATATTCAATTTGTTTTTAATTATTCCTTTTTATAACAAAACGTTTTTTTTGGAAAACTTCAGCGTCTACTTACAGGCAAGAAAACTTCTAAAACTGATGGTGAGATGAAGGAATTTTATGCCAGTTTTTTGTTTTTTATTGTTTTGTTTCTGCTTCATATGTGGGAAAACGTGCTTTTCTTAAACAATTAAATCAAATTTGTAACTCCAAGAAATTTTTGTATGGAAACCAGAAGGCGGCACTCAGTTAAATTTATTAGTCTGGAGGTCAAAATTGGAAAAGCGGCTCACTTTAATTTTAAACGAATTAAAAGAGAATTAGTATTAGGACTTTAAATAGTAATAGATCAGTATACAATTAGCTTTTCAGTACGTAATTGAGACTGCGAGCCTTGACAAGGTATATATTTGCAATTACAAGATGGAAAGCTTGTTTAGTTGGAAAATAATGTGCGGTTCTTCATAGCAAATGATTGCACTGGAATTTACATTAATTGGGCTTGTTATTACACTCAGCCAGGTAACAATACTTTCCAGGCGAATTTGTCAGTTCATACTGTGCTGACAATCGACACAGGTAACAAAGAATATGATTTAGAGGATAAAAAGACTGAGAACAAAAACTGTTAAATTTAAGTTAACTGAATGATTTTCTGTGTCTTTTGCCGTAATGTGTGTTTAGGTGTAATTAAAATGGTTGGCAGTTGGAAAGCGGGCCGAAAGCATTCAGAAAAACACATGGCTGCAATTTTGTACAAATTCGGCGAAGGAGATGGAATTAACTGGAAGATGAAATTGTCTTTGGATCGTGAGGAAAACTGAAAACAGCTGGAACAGCAAGATGAGGCTGTGTATATTGAGCAAAATAGAATACAATCTGTTAGTTACAAAGAAAACGAAATAATTGGACATCTGCGAATAATCCTAATAACCATGGGCGTGGATTTTAGCACTGTTCTACAAGCAAATTTAACTGCATCAAAAGTGCGCAAAAAGAAAAAGAAAGCTCTCAATTTCAACGCTGGACCTTCTACTAAATAAGATTAGTAAGATCAAAATATTGGTAACAAAGAACATACTAGTAAAATGTAAAACAAAGCAATTGCAACACTCTTGATTGTAAGTTCAACTATTCCGCAACGTAATGTAATGAAATCATATTCAATTATGTTTTTAATTATTCCTTATTATTACAAAACGTTTTTTTGGAAAACTTCAGCGTCTACTTACAGGCAAGAAAACTTCTAAATTTAATGGTGAGATGTAGAAATTTTATGCCAGTTTTTTGTATTTTTTTTGTTTTGTTTTTGCTTCATATGTGGGAAAACGTGTTTTTCTTAAATAAACAATTAAATCAAATTTGTAACTCCGAGAAAGTTTTGTAGGGAAACCAGAAGGTGGCACTCATTTGAAATTATTAGTCTAGAGGTCAAAATTGGAAAAGCGGCTCACTTTAAATTTAAACGAATTAAAAGAGAATTAGTATTAGGATTTTAAATGTTATTAGATCGGTATACAATTAGTTTTTCAGTACCTAATTGAGAATGCGAGCCTTGACAAGGTATATATTTGCTATTAAAAGATGGAAAGCTTGTTTATTTGGAAAATAATGTGCTGTTCTTCATAGCAAATGATTGCACCGGAATTTGCAGTAATTGGGCTTGATATTACACTCAGCCAGGTAACAATATTTTCCAGCCCAATTTGTCAATTCATACTCTGCTGACAATCGATACAGGTAACAACGAATATGGGAAGGAGGATAAAATGACTGATAACAAAAAATGTTAAACTTAAGTCAACTGAATGATTTTCTGTGTCTTTTACCGTAATGAGTGTTTAGGTGTAATTAAAAAAGTTGGCAGTTGGGAAGCTGGCCGAAAGCATTCAAAACAACAAATGGCTGCAATATTTAACAAAATCGGCGAAAGAGATGAGAATAACTGGAAAATGATTTTGTCTCTGTGTCGTGAGGAAAACTGAAAACAGCTGGAACAGCAAGATGAGGCAGTGTATATTGAGCAAAATTGAACACAATTTATTAGTTACAAAGAAAAAAAAACAATTGGACATCTCCGAATCACCCTAATAACCATGGACGTGAATTTTAGCAGTGTTCTACAAGCAAATTTAATTGCATCAAAAGTGCGCAAAAAAGAAAGCTCTAAATTTCAATGCTAGACCTTCTACTAAATAAAGTTAGTAAGATCAAAATATTGGTAACAAAGAACATACTAAAAAAATGTAAAACAAAGCAATTGCAACACTCTTGATTGTAAGTTCAACTATTCCTCAACGTAATGTAATGAAATCATTTTTAATTTTGTTTTTAATTATTCCCTATTTTTACAAAACGTTTTTTTTTTGGAAAACTTCAGCGTCTACTTACAGGCAAGAAAACTTCTAAATTTAATGGTGAGATGAAGGACATTTATGCGAATTTTTGTTTCTTTTGTTTTATTTTTGCTTCATATTAGGGAAAATATGCTTTTCTTAAATAAACAATTAAATCAAATTTGTAACTCCGAGAAAGTTTTGTATGGAAACCAGAAGGTGGCACTCAGTTGAATTTATTTTCTAGAGGTCAAAATTGGAAAAGCGGCTCACTTTAATTTTAAACGAATTAAAAGAGAATTAGTATTAGGACTTTAAAAAGTAATAGATCAGTATACAATTTGTTTTTCAGTACCTAAGTGAGAATGCGAGCCTTGACAAGTATAGATTTGCTATTACAAGATGAAGAGCTTGATTATTTGGAAAATATTGTGCTGTTCTTCATAGCAAATGATTGCACTGGAATTTGCAGTAATTGGGCTTGGTATTACACTCAGCCAGGTAACAATATTTTCCAGCCCAATTTGTTAATTCATACTGTGCTGACAATCGATACAGGTAACGACGAATATGGGAAACAGGATAAAAAGACTGAGAACAAAAAATGTTAAATTTAAGTCAACTGAATGATTTTCTGTGTCTTTTGCCGTAATGTGTGTCTAGGTGTAGATAAAATAGTTGGCGGTTGGGAAGCTTGCTGAAAGCATTCATAAAAACAAATGGCTGCAATATTTAACAATTTAACAAAATCGGCGAAAGAGATGAGAATAACTGGA
This sequence comes from Convolutriloba macropyga, assembly GCF_964194025.1. NCBI lineage: Eukaryota > Metazoa > Xenacoelomorpha > Acoela > Convolutidae > Convolutriloba > Convolutriloba macropyga. The sequence continues at coordinate 8,579,138 of NC_134474.1, read as the reverse complement.
AAATGATTTTGTCTCTGTGTCGTGAGGAAAATTTAAAACAGCTGGAACAGCAAGATGAGGCAGTGTATATTGAGCAAAATTGAACACAATCTGTTAGTTACAAAGAAAATAAACAATTGGACATCTCCGAATAACCCTAATAACCATGGGCGTGAATTTTAGCAGTGTTCTACAAGCAAATTTAACTGCATCAAAAGTGTACAAAAAAGAAAGCTCTAAATTTCAATGCTAGACCATCTACTAAATAAAGTTAGTCAGATCAAAATATTGGTGACAAAGAACTTACTAGTAAAATGTAAAACAAAGCAATTGCAACACTCTTGATTGTAAGTTCAACTATTCCGCAACGTAATGTAATGAAATCATATTCAATTATGTTTTTAATTATTCCTTATTATTACAAAACGTTTTTTTGGAAAACTTCAGCGTCTACTTACAGGCAAGAAAACTTCTAAATTTAATGGTGAGATGAAGGACATTTATGCGAATTTTTGTTTCTTTTGTTTTATTTTTGCTTCATATTAGGGAAAATATGCTTTTCTTAAATAAACAATTAAATCAAATTTGTAACTCCGAGAAAGTTTTGTAGGGAAACCAGAAGGTGGCACTCAATTGAATTTATTAGCCTAGAGGTCAAAATTGGAGAAGCGGCTCACTTTAAATTTAAACGAATTAAAAGAGAATTAGTAGGAGGATTTTAATTAGCAATAGATCAGTGTACAATTAGTTTTTTCTGTACCTAATTGAGAAGCCGCGCCTTGACAAGGTATATTTTTGCTATTACAAGATGGAAAGCTTGTTTAATTGGTAAATATTGTGCTGTTCTTCATAGCAAATGATTGCACTGGATTTTGCAGTAATTTGTCTTGGTATTACACTCAGCCAGGTAACATTATTTTCCAGCCTAATTATTCAGTTCATACTGTGCTGACAATCGATAAAGGTAACAAAAGACTGAGAACAAAAACTGTTAAATTCAAGTTAACTGAATGATTTTCTCTGAATTTTGCCGTAATGTGTGTTTAGGTGTAACTAAAATAGTTGGCGGTTGGGAAAATGGCCGAAAGCGTTCAAAACAACACATGGCTGCAATGTTTAACAAATTCGGCGAAAGAGATGGAATTAACTAGAAGATTTAATTGTCTTTGGATCGTGAGGAAAACTGAAAACAGCTGGAACAGCAAGATGAGGCGGTGTATAATGAGCAAAATAGAATACAATCTGTTAGTTACAAAAAAAACAAAATTATTGGACATCTGCGAATAACCTCAATAACCATGGGCGTAGATTTTAGCAGTGTTCTACAAGCAAATTTAACTGCATCAAAAGTGCGCAAAAAGAAAAAGAAAGCTCTCAATTTCAACGCTGGACCTTATACTAAATTAGGTTAGTAAGATCAAAATTAGGTAACAAAGAACAAACTAAAAAAATGTAAAACAAATCAATTGAAACACTCTTCATTGTAACTTCAACTATTCGACATTGTATTGTAATAAGTCCTTACATTTATTTTTGTTTTTAATTGTTACTGGTCATTACAAAACGGTTTCACGGAAAAATACAGGCAAGAAAACTTTTAATTTCAAAGGTGAGACGAAGGACATTTATGACATTATTTTTCTTAAATAAACAATTCAATAAAATTTGTAAGTCCGAGAAAGTGTTGTAGGGAAACCAGAAGGTGGCTATCAGTTGAACTTTTAAGTCTAGAGGTCAAAATTGGAAAAGCGGCTCCCTTTAAATTTAAACGAATTAAAAATGAGAATTAGTATTAGGATTTTAAATAGTAATAGATCAGTATACAATTAGTTTTTCTGTACCTAATTGAGAATGCGAGCCTTGACAAGGTATATATTTGCTATTACAAGATGGAAAGCTTGTCTAATTGGTAAATATTGTGCTGTTCTTCATAGCAAATGATTGCACTGGATTTTGCAGTAATTTGTTTTGGTATTACACTCAGCCAGGTTACAATTTTTTCTAGCCCAATTTTTCAGTTCATACTGTGCTGACAATCGATACAGGTAACAACGAATATGGGAAAGAGGATAAAAAGACTGAGAACAAAAAAAGAGGAATTTAAGTTAACTGAATGATTTTCTGTGTGCTTTGCCGCAATGTGTGTTAAAGTGTAATTACAATAGTTGGCGGCTGGGAAGCTGGCCGAAAGTATTCAAAAGAATACATGGCTGCAATAATTAACAAATTCGGCGAAAGAAATGAAAATAACTGGAAAATGATTTTGTCTCTGTGTCGTGAGGAAAATTTACAACAGCTGGAACAACAAGACGAGGCTGTTTACATTGAGCAAAATCGAACATAATCTGTTGGTTACAAAGCAAACAAAATAATTGGACATCTCCGTACCCTGACAACCATGGGCGTGGATTTTAGCAGTGTTCTACAAGCAAATTTAACTGCATCAAGAGTGCACAAAAAGAAAAAGCAAGCCCTCAATTTCAACGCTGGACCTTCTACTAAATTAGGTTAGTAAGATCAAAAATTGGGTAACAGAGAACATACTAAAAAATGTAAAACAAAGCAATTGCAACACTCTTTACTGTAACTTCAACTATTGCGCAACGTAATGTAATGAAATCATATTTAATTTTGTTTTTAATTATTCCTTATTGTTACAAAACGTTTTTGTGGAAAATTTCAGCTTCTCCTTACAGGCAAGAAAACTTCTAAATTTAATGGTGAGATGAAGAAATTTTATGGCAGTTTTTTGTTTTTTTTTTGTTTAGTTTTTGCTTCATATGAGGGAAAACGTGCTTTTCCTAAATAAACAATTAAATCAAATTTGTAACCTCGAGAAAGTGTTGTAGGGAAACCAGAAGGTGGCACTCAGTTGAATTTTATAGTCAAGAGGTCAAAATTGGAAAAGCGGCTAACTTTAAATTTAAACGAATTAAAAGAGAATTAGTATGAGGGTTTTATTTAGTAGTAGATCAGTATACAATTAGTTTTTCAGTACCTTATTGAGAATGCGAGCCTTGACAAGGTATATATTTGCTATTACTAGAATAAAAGCTTGTTTAGTTGGAAAATAATGATAAGAAAATAAAGCAACAAACAGTAAAAACTAACAATTTTTCAATATTACAGTAAATATTACAGTATTAAATATTACAATATTACAGTAAATTTTTAGCAAATTGTAAAAAACTCCATTTTTGCATCAATTGGCAAATCGGGCTAAAAGAAGCTGGAAAGATGACACATGAAAACGCTTGGGTGACAATTTCTGCGTCCCAATACAGAAACTTGCAAAAGCGGACCACCAATGTTAATGGTGAAATTATTAACACTAGAATTTAAATTATCAGTTAAGAAAGAAATTATCAGTTTTTTTGAAATTATCAGTTAAGAAAGAAAAAAGAGCTCCGAGAACGGATAGAGGAAATCATAGAAAAAATCATGACAAGATTTTTTGTTTTCTGCTATAAAACGTATGAAAGACGGCTCACTCAGAATACAAAATTTTGACAATTTTTTTATGGCAATCGTTAATTACATGAAACTTTCGAATTTAACGCTAGCAATCAGACTTCTAACTCACACAAGCTCGTGAGGGCCCAATTTGACAATTTTATAAGGAAAATGTGATTCTTCTGTGAAAATTTTAACAGAAACTGCTCAATTGGAACAACAACTAATTGTTAAATGTCGAAATAATAAAAGTAATTGCCATTTACTTTACAAATAAAAACAGCAATCAAAGTTCCTGCTCCAAGACTCCGTGGTGGGAAGATGATTGAGTAATTTCAGGGTTAGAAAGGTGCTCTAACGTCAAAATTTGCAAACGCGCCTCACTTTATGTAACAAAAATTCTGTTTTAATGAAGTAGAAACATTTAACAAGAGGATAGTAAGAAATAAAGAAAAGGAATAAGGTTCCAGCTCCGAGATTTTGTTCAGTGATTTTTGGTTCTTATGGTGGTTGTAATTGTTCTGTGACTACGGCCAATGCCAGAACGGATCGCAAGGAACGAATAAAGAAAGGTAAAAAAACATTTTTTTAAAACTGATAACTGCGGTAGAGTTATTGTGGTGGGGCACGGTTCCATCTCAAGTTGTAATGTCCATTTCCTGTAGTGTTTCCTCTAGTTGTCGCAGGTGCCCTGTAAGGGAAAGGCAAAATCGTCCTACTAATGCTATTTGTGGGTTTATTTGGTCCGTGGATTGTGACTTTAATTGATTGGAATTTTTGGTTATGTCATTGGCACGGGCAATCAGTGGAGATAGTGCGGGTTCCACGTTGTTGGCAGGTTGATGCAAAACTTGAGCAGGTTGAGTGTGAAGCTGTTGTTTGATGAAGGTGTTGTCGAACGTGTCTCTCGGGTTGAAAGTTTTAACGTACTCTACGTCAACCCACATACAATTTTTGCCAACTGTCTGCTAGGTAGCTTCAGTAGTTGCAGTAGGAGATTGTCAAATGGTTTGCGTTTAGCGGCATATAATTTTAGGATTGGGTCCGGTTTAAAGTTTTTAACGTTGAAATAGCTAATGTCTGGTACTGTGTACTTGAGTTTAATCGGACGAAGTCTGACTCTTTTTAAACACTGGATGTCGTTGGATCCCACTTGTTGTATTAGGGTATTTAAAAGAGTGTTGGCGGCATCAATCCTACGGAGAGGAATCCAGCTCGGTTTTTTGAAGCCATGCAGAGTCGGGTCGAAAAGGCAGTGGCTGTGTCGTGTAAAAGGCAGTGGCTGTGTCGTGTTAGTTGTGACGCATTAGCCTTCCGGTCAGAATTGAGTCGGTATTTCCGGTACGCGTTAACTATAGTATCTTTTTGATTTTAATAGTACTGTACCATCTGGTCTTGAAGCTCTTGGTACGTTGAGATTTGTGTCGTTTTATCAAAAATTTTACAGACATTGAAACTTCGTTCAAATGCTGACCTTGGTTCACGGCCGTGGAATAGCAGGGTTGGTGTGCATTTTGACTCGCCATTGAAGTTCATATTATGCGCACAGCAAGCAATTTCTACTTGATTTTGCCAAATTACAACCGGTCGAAACTTTTTATTGGGTTTGCGGCACAGATTGCTGATATTTGCAAGGTGACCTTGTTTGGTTCCAATACCTGATAAAGTTCAATTTCGTTGTTACTTCTTGTTGTTTGTTGAATGCAAATTTACAACGTTCTGTGAGTTTCCCGTGTTTTGAACGTTTGGTAAAGTTGAGGCTTTGCTGAAATGGGCTGAATAGTTGGTTTCTGTTGGTAAACTTATTTTAATTCAATCTTTGTCTGTTGGATTGGAATTGCGTTTCTGATTATTAGCTCAATTGCTTTGTTCGGTTTTTGAGGAACTCGTGAAAGAAAGCCAGCCGCTGTGTTTATCATTTCTGGTATATGCCCCGATACAAAATTATATGACATTAGTCGGTCTATCATTAACCAGAGATTACATGGGATGTGTCATGCCTGAAAGAAATGGATCAAGCTACGGTTGTCAGTGAGAAAGATAATTTTCTTTGAGCAGCCCCAAATGAGATGAATAATTTTTTGGAAGCATAGTAGACGTCTTGGAGCTCTTGGTTAGTTCAGCTTTGTGGCGTTTTCTCAAAATTTTTACCGACATTGAACCTTCGTTCAAGTGCTGACCTTGGATGACGGCCGTGGAATAGCAGGGCTGGTGTGAATTTTGACTCGACATTGAAGCTCATATTATGCGCACAGCAAGCAATTTCTACTTGATTGTGCCAAATTACGACCGGTGAGTTGATGATGGCTTTCAGGTTTTTCTTCAGTACTGCGTGGCTGCGTCCAAAACGCCAATCGACTGGGGATGTTTTAGTTTCTCTTGATTTAAATTGAATCTGAAGAAGGACTGTCAAGTCCCCGAGCAGTTTTGATGTAAGCACTGATTCAACGTTCGATGAGATTGTACCTGGAATATAGCAGTGTTGATGAAATATAGATATTAGTTTCTGGGCCACACTTTTCGCATCCGGGTTTTTCAGTGCTACAGCGAACAGGTATTTGCTGAAGACATCGATCGCTGTTAGAATGTGTTTGAATCCTCCAGAAGGAGGGAATGCTCCAATAACATCAATCTGTAAAAGTTCTCCAGGAAAATTTTGTAACCTGGTAATTGACAAAAGTGGAGGAGTTAGATAGCAATTTCAGATTGGCTTAAATTAAAGGCAGTTCAATGAACGTTTTTGTGTAGTCGATGAGAAAATCATGGAATCCGGGGAAATAAAAGTGTTTTCAAAAAATTAAACAGTCTGGGTAATGCTTCGATGGCTAGCGTTGGGGCTGTTGTGTTTACAATACAATTTTTCATACCACAGATGTTTTAGTACCAGGATCTCTTTGTGCTGCACACGACCAGATTGATTGAAGAAAATTCGTTACACAATTTTGTTGTTGACACAAATTCTGTCTTGTTGTTTGGTGTATTTTCGTTAAGAAACAATTTTCCGATTTCCGATTCGTAATCCAGGATCGAACTTGCAGTATTTCACTGCCTTTTTCTATTCCGCGTCCATGATGAGGTGTCGGGTGGACTCCGAGATATCGAAATTGTTTATTGGATTTGCGGCGCAGATTGCTGATATTTGCAAGTTGACCTTGTTTGATTCCAATACTTGATAAAGTCCAATTTTGCTGTTACTTCTTGTTGTTTGTTGAGTGCAATTTACAACTTTCTGTGAGCTTCCCGTGTTTTGAACGTTTGGTAAAGTTGAGGCGTTGCTGAAATGGGCTGAATAGTTGGTTTCTGTTGGTAAACTTGTTTTTAATTCAATTTTTGCCTGTTGGATTGGAATTGCGTTTCTGATTTTTAGCTCAATTGCTTTGTCCAGTTTTTGAGGAACCCATGAAAGAAAGTCAGCCACTGTGTTTGCTATTCCTGCTTATGCCGCGATATAAAATTATATGACATGAGGTGGTCTATCATTAAGCAGAGATTACATGGGATGTGTTTTGCCTGAAAGAATTTGATCTAGCTACGGTTGTTAGTGAGAACGATATTTTTCTTTGAGCAGCTCCAAATGAGATAAAAAAAATTTTGGAAGCATAGTAGACGTCTTGGAGAGCTTGGTTAGTTCAGCTTTGTGGCGTTTTTTCAACAATTTTACCGACATTGAATCTTCGTTCAAGTGCTGACTTTGGATGACGGCCGTAGAATAGCAGGGCTGGTGTGAATTTTGACTCGCCATTGAAGCTCATATTATGCGCACAGCAGGCAATTTCTACTTGATTGTGCCAAATTACGACCGGTGAGTTGATGATGACTTTCAGGTTTTTCGTCAGTACTGTGTGGCTAAGTCCAAAACGCCAATCCACAGGGGATGTTTTAGTGTCTCTTGATTTAAATTGAATCTGAAGAAGGACTGTCAGTTCCTTGAACAGTTTGGATGTAATTACTGATCCAATGTCAGATAAGGTTGTATCTGGAATAGAGCAGTGTTGATGAAAAAGGATACTAGTTTCTGGGCCACGCTTTCGGCATCCGGCTGTTTTAGTGGTACAGCCAACAGGTAGTTGCTAAAGACGTCGATTGCTGTTAGAAAGTGTTTGAATTCGCCAAAAACAGTGAGTGCTCCAATAATATCAATCCTTGAAAGTTCTTTAAGGAAATTTTGTAATTTGGTAATTAGCAGAAAAGGAGGAGTTAGATGGGACTTTTGGATTGGCTTAATTTAAAGGCAGTTCAAGCAACTTTTTCGTGAAGTTGAAAAGGAGATCACCGAATCCACGGAAATAGAAGTGTTTCCGAAAAAAGTAAACAGTCTGGTTTCGATGACTAGCTTCGGGGCTGTTGTGTATACGATACATTAGTTCATATTGGACATGTTTTAGTACGAAGATCTTTTTGTGCCGAACATGACCAGAAAGATTGAAAAATTTTTGGTACACAAAATCGTTATTGACACAAAATTCGACTAGTTGTTTGATGTATTTTCGTTAAGAAACAGTCAAGTAATTGTTTCTCAGCAACAATTTCGATTAGTAATTCACGATTGAACTTGAGGTATTTTGCTGTCTTTTTTCTGTTCTTCGGCCAAGTTGAGGTGTTGAGTCAATTCCGAGACATCAAAAGTATTCAGTGGGTTTGCGGCACAGATTGCTGTTATTTGCAAGTCGACCCTGCTTGATTCCAATACCTGATAAACTTCAATTTCGTTGTTACTTTTTGTTGTTTGTTGAAAGCAAATTTACAATTTTCTGTGAGTTTTCCTTGTTTTGAACGTTTGGTAAAGTTGAGGCTTTGCTGAAATGCGCTGAATCGTTGGTCTCTGTTGTAAATTTGTTTTAAATTCAATCTTTGTCTGTTGGATTGGAATTGTGTTTCTGATTATCAGCTTAATTGCTTCGTTCGGTTTTTGAAGAACTCGTGAAAGTCAGCCGCTGCGTTTGCTTTCCTGGTATATGCCCCAATTGAAAATGGTATGACAAGAAATGCATCAAGCTTGGATAAGATTTTCAGTGAGAGCGATAGCTTTCTATAAGCAGCCCCAAATGAGATGACAAAGTTTTTCGAAAGCATAGTAGACGGCTAGAAACTCTTTGCATTGAATTTTCATTTTCAGATGTGCTTCGTTGAACGCGTGCGATCCGAACATAACGGGTGCATATTGGCATTTTTTTCAACATTTTCTTCTTTTTGAGTATAATCTTTGTAAAGCAGGACGTATCCCGCTGAGTGCCTGCTATTCTGCTAGCATCGGTCATTATTACGAACGGCTTTTCCTTCAAAGGGAACCGCAGTGACAGTTTGGTAGCATCGATTAGCGATTTCTTTAAAAAATCGAGAATTTTGTTGTATTCTTGCGTTATAATCAACTTTTGGTTGTTTATTAGTATTTTTTAATTAAGTAGCAGATGTTGTTGCAGCTTTGAAATGAAAGCGCGGAAGAATTGCAAAAAACCGATAATCATATTCACCAGTTTAGTGGTGTTAGGCACTTATATATTGCTCAGAAATATTGTCACTTTATTTGTATCTGGTGTTAAACCGTTAGCTGTAATTAGATTACCGAAGAGTTGGAGAGATTCAACACCACTCACATTTAGCGATGGAGAGTTTTCATCCGGATTTGTTGATGCATTGAAAAATTTGATCAAATCTCCCCAATAGGTATTTCACTGAAACTGCTCCACAACCAATATCATCCATGTATTGGTAGCAGACATCTTTTGCAATCCATGGGTCAAAATGATGTCAAGCAAAACGGCAGAAAACCGTTGTGGCTCGAGTTTAGTCCTTCTGTTAGTCAACTATAGGCCTAGGTCTTATCTCCAAAATTAAATGCTAAGAGTAGAATGGAAAGTTCATCAGCCATTCGTATGCAGTGTTACGCTTGTTCACAGTCGAGTTCAGCAAATAAATTTGTTCCAGATAGATGATTTCCGGCGTCTGCTATTGTCAAAATTGGAAAGATGTTACTTTCATAGGCATGTCGGATTATTTGGTTCATTTTCCTGAGATCGAATAAAATTCGATTGATATTTGAATAACATGCCGAGAGCTTTGCGTTGACAGAATAGTGAACTGCAATAATTCGAGTAGGTTAGGAGTTTTACAATTCCAAAGTATGTCATCAGGGCTAACTATACTAAGTTATCTTATCGGAACACTATTGGTGCTGGGGGTCAAGCTGAGTAGACGGGGCTGTCATTTTCAGATTTCAGTCTAACTCTAAACTTCGAGGCCAGGCCGACATCAGATCTATGTTTACCGAAATTGTGATGATAGTTGACGAGAAGCTTTTCTAAGCTGAGAAAAACTGAGAAAGAAATTCAGTGCGGTCTGCCTCACTTTCCAAAGGATTTTTTTGCTGGTGGTCTATTACGCTCGAGGATTTCTTCATATACTCTCAATTCGAATCCAGTTAGAATTTACGGGTTTTCGCATGTTTCTTGTGTTTTAAGCCAAGAAGAATCTACATATTTTTTCCATTCAATTGGAGCAAGTTTGTTTTCATGGAAGCATTTCGGATTGGTCTGAACGAGGGCTAATTTTTCTGGGTCAATAGGACCTTTGAAGGTTTCTTGTTTTGGTGTAAGCACTGTGAAGACTGCTACTTTAGTACCTGCTGCTATGGTCGCTTCGTGAGAATTAGTGTTCAGGAACGAAATTTGAGCTTGACTTTCTTCATCTACACGGTCAAGCGAAGATGTAACAAATACTCCGGAGTTCTGTTCCTAGAAATCGAAGGGTTCTCTAATATCAATGATTCGATAATTCGGAAGTTTTTGTCGCACAAACATAAATCAAGAGGTCCTGTGTACAATGAGCTATTGTTGTTTTTGTTTTTGTGTAAATGTTGAAGGTTTGTTCTTCGTGTCCAACAGATTTCTTTCCATCGCTCTGTTGAATTTTGTTAATTGTAAACGTTAGATCGGGCGTTATAAGTAGTTTTTGTTTCATATCAACCATAAGGTTGTTGTCCGTTGAAAACTCGGCTCAAAAATTTGTGTATTTAATCGTTAGATTACAAAATGTTGGGATTTGAACTCTGTTAAGCCGACTCTGAATATTAACTCTGCACTGAACAGAGCAAGTTCTTTTTGACAAGTTGCCGTGAAAAAGTCAGTTGTCGACGTTGGGTGGGAGGATACAGTTTTATTCTCTTTTTGATTATAGAGTCTCATAGGCAACGCGTTTGTGAAAGAGCAACTATCAACGAAGGCGTGAAATCCTAGGTTTCCAATTACAATTTTATACAAAACAGGGTGGTATTTTCATTCAAGTTAATCATAATTGAGTGTAGCAAAATTCATCTTAGTCAGTTTTGTTTGCAATTAGTATTGATTGATCGAGCTAGATTTTTGTTGTTGTTGTTGTTGTTGTTCAAATGGTATTTGAGTATTTCTGTGCGGAAAGATTCTGTACTGGCAATCATTTAGATAGTGTCCCCTTTTGTCACAATTCCGGCAGACTACTCAACCATTTCGTCTGGATTTGTGCTGACTGCCACGGTAATAGCAACCACGGGAAGAGTTGTTTTGATGTTGTTGATTGTAACTGGTTCTATTCTCACTCTGACTTGGTCTTGCGTTGCCTTGTTGTTATTGTACTTCCATGTTTTTCAGTTGAAAACTAGTTTGGCCTATTTGAGAGACAATTGCTGGTTGGGTTTCTTGTAGAGATTGTGGCCCGGCCTATAGGAAAATGAAATCATCGGATCTATTGATTGCGAATTATTTTTCTTAAACTTGGTAGCGGAATAGTAATCTAGGACTAATTCTTAATAAGTGTGATTTGTGCTGCTCTGTTGCACAAGTTATTCACAGTCATTGCTGGTTCTTCTTTTTCGTGTAATTTTTGTCGGATTGTTGCTGCCAAGGTTCCACCAAGGAACTGTTCGCTCGCTCGTGCAATTCGTTGATTAACTGGAAAGACATTGGCCGCTTTTCTTTCAAGATGCGTCAAGTAATCCTCTGGCGTGGCGTACTGTGTCTTGAACTTTATTTTCGGAAAACTAAGACAAAGGATTGCTGTTTGGTCTGGATTTATGTAACGTTCTCTTAAATGTCTCAGAAATTCTTCAAAATCAGTTCTTACTGCATTCGGCGGCTGTTCGTAAAGTTTTAGCGCTCCCTCTTGTAATTTGGGATGTAAGAAATGGTGTCGCTGGCCGTTTGAAACCACATAAAGACTATTGGAATTTCTAATTTGTCTTTCAAAGACTGCAAATTCTTCAGAGGGTAAACCGCTAAGTTTGTTAAAATGTACTGGTTGGGACTGATTACCATGAATAGGTGCACGATGCACAGCAGCTCTGGTGGTACGGGTGGTTCTGGGTACTGCATTTGTAATAAGTTTGGATCCATTCACAATGTTGTATTTAAAATCAAAAAGCTTGAATAAAACGTTTTTGCTTGAAAAAAGTTAAAACGAAATAAATTATTGTCAAATAGATTTATTGTACTGTGGTTTTGTGCGAGCAAAGATCAATAAATAGCGTCTAGTAAAATTGAAACAAAGATATTAACAAAAAAGAGTTTAAGAGAACTTTCGGCCTTAATCTCTGTCGCCATGTCAGTAGTAATAGGGTGAGCAAGTCTCCCCGGGGGGGGGGGGGTTGTAGACCCCATGTATTAAGATAGGGTATAGGAGTAATTTTTGATAGAGGGTCTACACTAATGTATTAAGATAGGGTATAGGCGTACATGTATTAAGATTAGTAATAGCGGCCGCCACGTATTAAGATTAGCGGCAAACACGTATTAAGATTAGTAATAGCGGCCGCCACGTATTAAGATTAGTTATAGCGGCCGCCACGTATTAAGATTAGGAGTATCCTCCGCAATGTATTAAGATTGGGGATAAATCTAGGGGTGTTCCAGGGGGTGAGTAGTAAGGTGGGAGCAGATCAGGGTGATTTTTCGGAGCCACTTGTCACGTGATTTTAGAGGTCATTTAGGGATTAGCAGGGAATTATACATGCAGCGCGTAGGGAATTGTACAGTCAGCGCGTACGTACAGGCGGGGAATTGTACAGGCAGCGCGCATTAACGGATAATTTCCCTCGCAGTAAATTTCAACATTTTTTGGTTTAACCACAGCAATGTATTAAGATTAGGTATAGCCGCCGCAATGTATTAAGATTAGGTATAGCCGCCGCAATGTATTAAGATTAGGTATAGCCGCCGCAATGTATTAAGATTAGGTATAGCCGCCGCAATGTATTAAGATTAGGTATAGCCGCCGCAATGTATTAAGATTAGGTATAGCCGCCGCAATGTATTAAGGTCAGTTATATCCACTAAAATTGAGAAAATTGAAAATTTTTATAAGAATGAATTATGAAGGTACAAAAAGACAGACACAGTATTAATCAAGTACATTATAAGTAATTTTAAACACAACAGAGAGCGCTCACAATACAAAAATTGATTCAATAAATTACAGGTTCAGGGGTACAGTATGAATTCCATCAGATAACACTTTTCGTTTAGGATAAAAATATGAGAGTCCTTTCTTTGTTTGTTCATAGGTAGCGACGCAGTGGTTGATTGTCCGAAATCCTCTATTTGTAGATGTTAAATTAATGATTTCTTCCATCACTCGCCGATATTTTTCCAATGGTCCATCTCCGGTCTCTTCCAATGTTCGTTTGTTCAGTCCTTTGCTGCTGAATTTGTACTTATCCGATTTGGCATCGTAGCAACAATATGTTTTGCTACAGAGACAAATCATTTCAGTATATCTAAATTCTTCCTTGAACAGACCTGGTTCACGCTTATTGTGCTTTTTATGTTTATCACAACAAGTTCTAGGGAAGAAATTTTGTACAGCATCAGCTTTGAAAGAATCATCACAATCGTGTTCCCTCAGAGTTTCCCAATCTGCTTTTTTAGATGGACGAATGCAATCGTACAAATTATCGTGCGCTAGAGCTAAGTATAAGGAGTCAGTGTCCATTTCTAACTCTTCGAACGTGTCGACATCGCAAAATTTATCAAAAAAATTGTAATAAAGCTCCAACATACGTAATTTTGCGTACTGAAGTATTAAAAGCCGACTATTATCGGTTCACGAGTCTCAATTTTTGATTTTACAAGTTCAACTTCGTATAGTTCTTTTGACACACTGTTAAGTCTCTTAAACAATTTCCCGTTGATAGCTTTGTGTGTCTTTTAATCGTTCAAGTATTTTGTCTCTGTATGTCTGCTTCTGTCCATGATTTGGTAACCATAGGAACTATTCCCTAACAATTTCATTGTTTCTGCTACAACGCTTGATTCAGGATTTTCATCTCCAACTCTTCTAGCATCAACAACCGATTGGACAAAATTGTTGAAGCATTTTTTGGGTGTGTACTGAACGAAGCGATAAATTTTGGTGCATTTTAGCCCAATACTAAGGTAAAAATTGAGTAATGGTGTTATGACTGTTCCATTCTCCAACTTGAAGCTTGAAATTAACATGCGTTGCGGTTGCTTGAGTAAATCGTTATCAATTGCATAATCCCTCATATAATCACCAATATCTGCTCGACTAACATTAAAGTTTTTAAAGATTGGTGGAAAGTTCGAGAACTTGTATTTCAACCCATCTGGAACTTCGAGATCACACTGAACGTAACCAAATAGTTTATCTTCTCTTATCTTTGTAAGTAGAGATTCTTGAGTCAGAGGTAGCTTGAAAGGGAAATTGTTTCTCACGTGAATTTTTACAGATTCATCACCTTTGACAGTTTCCCACCAGTTATATTCCCATATCTCAACAACTTTATATCCTTTGTTTCGCAAATAGTCTCGTCTTAGTTCATCGTATTCCCGTTTCTTTAATCCTTTCTGAGTCTCTTCCTCTGACATGCTTGCTCTTGCTTCCTGACATGCACAAAAGTGAAAGTAACAACCCATTGCTTCAAAAATAGTTTTACAGTGAGCACAAAATCCGTCTACATTAAAACAATCAATCTTTTTCTGAGTTCCAGTTGTGTAGTAGCTTTCAATAGTGCAGTTAGGACGTTGAGATTGTAGGTACGACATAACCATGTTCTCAAATCTCCTCGATTTATTTTGTCTAGCTTTAAACTTCTGAGAGTCTGAATCAAACTCCCATCTAGTGTAAAGCCCAGTGGGCATTTCTTGACACATTGAGAAGGGGTAAAGTTGACTGGCGTCTATACCCACAATTGATTTGCAAATGATTTCTGGGTTTCGAATGTAGGTTTGATCCACAATTGCTTTTCTAGTAAACACAATAGAGGGACCACCGGTCATATCTTCGCGTATTTTATCATGTAAATCTTTGTCTGCTTCAACGAAAGGATAGAATTTACTATTAGTTGATTTGTGTAGACAAATATTTGCTAAATTAGGTAGTGTGCAACCCAGTTTTAACATATCAATCCCTTTGTTATGATAGAATTCCATCATTTTCTGCATCGCTTCTAGTGTCGGGACAACATCTTTGTTATTATACCACCTGACAAAGACTTGAAAAGTTGTCATTTGTTCGTGCTCCCACACACTTTCCAGGTAATTGTAGTTGTCGAATCCCGAGGGGGGCACTACCTTCAACCTAAGTTTTTTCAGAGCCTCCTGTTGGGAAAGTCCACTATTCAACAATTTTGTGAAATCCGTAAATTATTTTTCCAAGGGATTGTGATCTCTCAACTTACTAAAGAAACATTCGTAAGGGGGTAGGAAAGTTACATCCAATTTGTTTGGTGAGTCGAACCATTCATAAGGGAAAAACCCTTTGGTCTCATTTGTCTTGTAAGCTTTGAGGAACGAATCTAGTGATGTTGCTCCACCAAGAAAGTTTAGAATATCGAGAAACTGAACATCGCCAAATTTAAAGGATACAAAATGATTAGCTTTTTTAATAACCGTTGGTTGAATATCGCGCTCGTGAATGAGGTAGGGTAGTAAATAAGACTTGATAAGATTCAGATCATTTTTCCCGCTGTTGAATCCAAATACAGGTAAAATGCTGACATAACGTTCAAAATGTTGTTGTAGTTCGAGAAGTTGATTTTTCTAAATTTGGAGGAATTGAGTCGACATATCAATTTCTTCTTCAAACATTGGAGTACTCTCATCTTTCCTTCCATTTAGCTTCTCGAAAATAGAACTTACTCTGTTTTTAATTGCATTTTGAATTGAGGAAAATTTTTGCAACATTTCTGCTTTACTTCTGCTAGCTAGTTCTTCTAATGCTTCAACAAAAGATACAATCAGTGTCTTGGGGTCTCTGTTGCAAAGGAAAATAGGTTCTTGTAATAAATTAGAGGAAATTGACACAGATATTGGTTCATGTTTTCCTATCCAAGTAGTTGTATTGGTATCTTTAAGTTCATTAGATGGAGCGCAGATTGATTCGAAGTCAAATACAGCCAAGTTTTTGAACAGTTTTTGTTCTTCCTCAGATCCAATTCCAAAACCGTCAAGTTTATCGAACAAAGTTTCTCTCAAAATGTAAACACTCTTCGGATAAATGTGCTGTATCCTATCTTTAAAAGATTTCACGTGACGGTGGAAATTACCAGCACGCTTAATAAAGGTATCACAATTAGGACAGCGGAACCGTTTGAAAAACGTGTTGATATCATCAACATAGCAAATGTGGTTGTTGTAGCGCAGTAGATTAATGTTGTTCTCGTACATCTCAATACTTCTTCTGGCAAGTTCACCTACAAAATCCTCGTCCTCAATGTCAATGTCATAAATGAAAATGTTGTGTTTTATAGCATTTTCAACAAACACAAGGTCATCCCTTGACACTCCTCTAAAGTTAATTGCGTCATGACCAGACTCGTGGAGAAAGTCACTGAACAACTTAGCTGCGTTTGTTTCCAGCTCAGCTGATCCATACAAGTGAACAGCCACAGCTCTAAACAAGCAAAGGTAGTCCTTGTAGGTTTCTCCGTATCCATTCGTAACAAGACAATTTACATCGTTTCTCCTCAACAACTGTTCAGGTATAGCAGCATCTAAACATCCCATTGGGATATTGTTGAGAAGAGCACAGAAAACTGTTACATTCGTAGTTAGTGCATACCGCCATTTTGTGTTTGCCCTTTCTTGAGCACAAGTCTCAATCAAATCCAATTTCTCTACTCTATCCTGAAGTGAGACTAAGTCTCCCTTAGAACAAAGTAAATGAGACTTCTCAAAGAAGGTGTTGTTCTCATGAGCATAAAAGTATCGGTATTCGTCTGTGTCAACATTTCGTAAAATAAATCCCAGGGATAAATTTATTTTTGCAGCACAGTTAAGCTTGTCAAACACTTCCTTCAGTTTTTCATTAATTTCGCTGGGATCAAGTCTCGACAATTTAAAATTGAATACTCTATGTCTCCCATTCTCCATCTCAGTATTGTCAAAGAAGTGTTGACAGGCACTAAGTTCCTGCTGTAACTGTTCGTTGTTCCTATCCAATTCTTCCGAATCTAGTACTTCTTTCAAGTTTTCGCTGGATTTGGTTCCAACTTTGGTCGATGTTCCGTGTTTCCGTCTCTTATGTTGTTGAAGAGAATAAAAACTTGGAAATTCCTCCAAGCATATAGTGCACATTGTACTAAGCTTCTTTTCTTGAGGAGCGTGATGCTTAGCAAGGTGGTAGTTCAAGTCCTCTTTCCTCTTTGTGTAGAAATGTTGACACTTTGGACATTTTAAAGTCCCACTATCACACGATTTTTTGTGTCGAGCCATTTGCTGCTTGACAACCATTTTCTCGCACTTTGAGCTTTTGACAGGTAGATTTCTATCAAGAGAAGGCATTGTATTGTTGTGATCCAAAATAAATTGAATAAATTTTAAGTAAATTGCCGAGCAACTGTATCTGATAACAAAGTGAGAATGAATACAATTTTTGGTTTTTTAGTTAGAATAACTTTTATGACTAATTATTTCCATATAAGGAAATGACGTAATTTCTATTTTTAGTAACATTACGCAATAGGAAAGTTCAAGAACTTCCTACGAAGCAGTCACAGTGTTACATTATACATTGTATTTAAATCCAGAAAACATCAAAAATGTGTAACCTTATTCCTTGGAGGAAAATCGGAAATCTTAAGTTATATTTATTTGTCATATTGCTTATTTGTGTTACTTTTTTACAAAACAATACTATTCATCCCAAAACAGACTTCTTAACAAAATCTATCTGTCAGATGCTTGCTCACTTAGAGAATACAAATATTATTGTAAACAAACTAATTTTGTAATTTCATCGATAAAACACTAAATGTGTTTTTACAATAATGTTAAAACATTAGAGAAGAAAACTCCTACTTTAATTGAAGATAACTTATATACAATTGACGTTAACGTGATTATATTACAAACTAGAAACCAATCAAATTTTAGTATTAAGAAACTTGTTGTAAAAGTTAATGATATCGTTTTGCTTATCTCATTCTCTCTTTTAACATTTTTTTATTTTAATAGATTAATACGTGAAATTTTACTCATTCGTGAAACATGTTGATCAAAAACCACTTACAAATATTGGAGAAGATTTACAAGAGAAAAGAAGGTATACCTTATTCATACAAAATTGACGAAATTGATGTAGATTCATACTTTTTTTACAATTTTTTGGACATTTTCACAAAATCCAACAGAATAATCCGATTTAGTAAAGGACTTGAGTATGCAACGTTCTCTATTAAAAAATTTGAATATGAGGAGTTTATTGCGAAACAGTCTTTCGATTTATCCTCAGAATTGCATGTAAGCATATACGAATTGTTGTTCATTTTGAACTCCGTCCCCGATATATTGGAACAGTACAGAAATATTTCACAAACAAACTTTGTTCCTCTCCCAGAACCAATAACAATAACTTCTTCACTACAGAGTGCTGTGTACTTTCATTATTACAACGACTACAATGCAGTGGGAGTACTGATCAGGTTCGGAATTCGTTTACCTAACGTATATATACAGAAATTTGATTCCAAAAATGGAACATTTTCCGAGATTGATCTGAAATTTGACGAATTGGAAAAAATTTATCAAAGCTTGACTTTTTTGGTAAATTATGTCACTTCATTTCAACTTAAATAGACCATTTTAGGTAAAAGCATAGTCGGAAACCTGTATGTATCCTTCACTTCCTACCTTGTTAGAAAATTTTACCCAAATTTGGATTTGAATTTCAGTTCGTCCAGAAATTTCAAGCTAAACGTCACTTTTTCTCATAAAATCTTCCATCTTTGGTTACTGTTGTCTGATTGGACAGAGCACACTATATATAGAGGTTGTTGATTTTGACATTATCATTTGATCCAACTTCTCTGAAAACATCATCACTACTTTCTCACATTATACTAACTACTCCTCAACATTTTATCCTGCTATCGAGCTCCAACATTCACTTTCTTTTTGTTTAAAAATACTTACTTTAGTTCTAACTTTTGTTTAAATCTAATTTATATATCCTGTTCCCTTCCTAAAAAGGAAATTTGCTGCTTTATAAATTTCTCTCCACTGATTGCTTTTATCACGTTCTCGACAAGAATCTTTTCATCCATTCTCATCACTTTCTAACAAAAACCTCTTCTATCATTTATTCCAAAATGGAGTTCACCGTTCAAAATAATAACCTTCTGTACTCATTTTCTTTTACTGAGGATATTGCTCGGATAGGAGTTCGAGATTTATCAAACGGACTGTATGAGTCTCTGATCACTTTACCCATTACTGTGTGGCACATTATTGAGCACCAGCGACAACAGTTTGATACATATCATCAGGGACAGGTCCCAATCACAGAGAAACAACTCGGAACTCACGCGATGGGACACGAAGTTGCTGTTGTCAGTGGACACCACTATCCTCACGTTAATGGATCTGATTTTCCTACCAACTACGTAGCTGGAAATATTCAGTACACATTTCCTTGGGAGGAAGGGCAAATTCCAAACAGTTGGTTCACTACACCGGATGTAGGTGAGGTATCAGGCCCGGAGGTATAAAATAATCTTCTCCAAATAGCTTCAAGAGCTCATAGAAGAGAACATAGCGAGTTGAGTATTGATACTAGTACCACCACGTCATTTAACGATCTGGAAAACTTTGATCCAGCGCAGTACTATGGATCTACTGACATGTCAACTACACCCTCGATGACAACCCCATCGATTGAGGAAGGAACAGCTCACAACCCTATCTTTTTGAGTGATGTACCTAATACCCCAGTCACTGTTCAACCAACTCAACTACCTGGTAGAATTGAGCGACAAAGAGGTTTCGGTAATGAAATTCAGAACTTACCAGAATATGTTATTGAAACTCTTTTTGAATGATTTCTATGTTCAATTTTGTAAACTATTTTGTATTTTTTTGTAAAAATAATAAAGTTTCTGAATACCTTTTGGGTGTTTCGTATTAAATTTACATTTTCAATTTTGTAATTTTTTTATAGTTTTCCAGAATAAAAGATTAACACGAAAGGTTACTTGATAATTTAGGTACTTGGTTATTATTGAAAATTTGTTTTTCGACAATTAAGAAAAATATCGAATTTAATTTTGATATATAAGAAAATTGTCGAATTTTTTTTCGATATTTAACAAAAAATGTTGAGAAAAAATTCGATTTTAAAAAAAAAATTACTGTTACAAATCCGATTTTTAAGCTGCAAGAACAGATTCAAAACTTGTCATTTTAAAAATTATTAAAATTTATGTTCTTTGCTTAAAATCATACCGTAAAACTAAGAAAAATGAGAAAAAATTGCACATTTTGCACGCATAGTTTGGTAACATTTTTGATTTTTAATGAAAAATCTGAGGTTCTTTTTTTGACTTTTAACAAAAAATGTTGTGTGAAAATTCGACATTTAACAAACAAATCGACTTCAAATTTCGACTTTTAGAATATACACTAATAATAAAACATTTTAGTACAAACACTTTATTACTTTCTAACTTCAAAGTACAACATGGGGTTATCAATTATTCCATGACCATCTAGTAAACAATCAACAATTTTTATTAATTCACTCTCATACTTTGAGTTCTTAAGAGACTGAATTCGGTCGAAGAAGGATGATCTCAATGTTTGTGTGCTTGCATTTCTTTGCTCAGCTCTCAGTAGATGTCTCTTGAACTTTTTTCTACTCAATCTCTTCTTAGACACGCTGGGTAGTTTTTCAACAAATTTGTTTTCCGAATTATGTTGTACCGCTCTCTTCAATTGGGTGAAAACAAGTCCTGCTTCTTCGTTTGTGTGACCAAAAAACTGATGTTTATATAAGGTGTATAAGCAGTCCACTGTCTGATATTGAAAAGATAAATTATCCAATTTTTGGAGTAATTCATTAATGGAAGATGAAATGAGAATTATGTGATAAGAACAATTTTTCAGAGGACAAAAAGTGTAATTGTGAGACGCAACAGAGTATTCACTAGTTAGCAAGTAAGGTTTATAATCCTTAACTGATACGCAAATGAACAAGGATTTCTCACAAAATTTTTTATAAAAGTCAGGTAAAACTTGACACATAACTGCTGCCATTCTGTAACCGAAGTGATTTTGGAGTGATTCCTTTAAACTACCGTATAAGGAAATAACGCAATTCAGTTCAAACGCAGCGAAAATTTCATTTGAAAAATGACAAAGTTCAAGAGACAGCAACTCAGAAAAATCCGTTGTTTTACTTGTTCTAAATATTTCAAACACTATTACTCGCTAATGCAACACAGACGTGCTAAACATCAAGATAAATATGCTGCTCTAGTTCAAATGTTTGCTCAATTTAAAATTTCTGACTAATTTTCCTTATAAGGAATTTTTGCAAAATGACGCAATTGAACTTTCCATATTTGGAAATGAAAGAAAGATAATGACATCATTACCAAATAAAAGTAATCGGAAACAATAGAGGAAGTAAAATTGCAAGTCAAATCATTCAATTAATTTCTCTCTGTCACATTAAGTTGATAAATTGTCTCTCTCTCAAGTCTCTCCGTTTTACTCGAGTGCTCCGTCTATGTTTACCGATTCTCAACCTAAAACTGGAACTGATTCGGTTCCATTTTATATAGATTTTGGTTCTAACCCAAAAAGATTTGGGAGATTTACTGTGTCCCAGATTTTTAAAAACGGACTAAATTATTCCGAACCAACTTTCCAAGTCTTCAAAAAAGATAATTCTGGAACATTTGAGAAGTACCAACAACTTCGAATAGGAGATTACGAATTCAAGAAATTCTGTTTCCTCAAGAACAATATCCTGGATGGGGAGTTGGAACTGAGTGAGCACCCGACTCAATTTGATAAGAACCCATGTATGGAGGATGTGCTGCAACTATGTCACAAAGTCAGAGAGGTCAGCATAGGACGAAATCGACGAATATATGTGACTTTCATTCAATACCTTCAGGAGAATCCAGCCTCCATTTATGTGCAGATTCGACTCTTTTGTCGCAAGGAAAACAATGAGTTCAAGCAGGTGACTTATGTCAGCTACACTTTGGACGAGTTCAAGGAACTGATTCAAAATTTGAATGACTTTTCTAACATTGAACAATGTACATTTCAATAATAATTGTTGTGTGATTTTGTAATATGTCTTTGTCTTCTCTACAATAAGTTTTTCATTTTAAAAATCTTTGATCTGAGAAGAAGTTGGGATATTGGCTGCTCAAGAAACATTTTTTTGAGTCTCAGAGACAAGTCAAATGTTTTTCACGTTAGACTTCATTACGAACTTAAAAGATATTCCTATACTGTTCTTGAAGCTCAAAATTTTCCCAAATTAGAAAATTTGGACATAGAGTCCCAAATTTCAGAATTTAAGTGGGTTATTCACAACGGATTACGCAGAACAAGTCTTATATATCGTTCAGATAAACAACAAGTTACCATTTCAAAACATCGTTGGAACGGATATCAGTGGAGTTTTCTGACAAATATTGAATTAAAAAAAGAAGAGTACGAGAACTTACTAGAGCATCTCCCTACACTTTTATCTTATATTGAAAAGTTTAAGAAAACTTGCATTGACATGGATGAAGGAACGCAAAGTTGATGGATATTGTCATTCTTGTCAACATATTCAATTGCTACGGAAGCATCCTTTCAATGTTTCCCGAAAATGAAAAACGCAAAAACTGTTTTTTAGCGGCCTGTAAAATTTGGGACGAGAAAATAAATTTGGAGGAAATTAACCAAAAATTTCCTCATGGAGGACTTATTGGTTATGGAAATTCCTTTTTAGATTTTTTCTTTGCTAGATTGAAAGTTTTTCGATTACATGCTATACTACACGATTCTGCTGGAGCGGTTAAAGCAACTACAAACAAGGGACCAGGATACTGTTACATGTTACCAAATTTTCCAAGCTCATGTTTCTTGGGACATTTAACTGGGTTAATCTTTTGTGTCTTTATTAAATTTTATCATCCTCAAATTTTCAAAATGCTAGACTGCTAATCATTTTTGTAATAATTCAACCTAGAAAAAAGAATGTCTCTCGTTGTGTTTGATATTGAGTGCTTGGAAGGGAAAATTGTCAAGGAGTTGGGTGTTTTCAAGGATGGAATTTTATTGGGATACAGTTTCCTCCCACCCAAAGACTATAAACCTACTTTTCAAGCAAAATGGAACACTAAAAATTTACATGGGATTAATTGGAACAATGGAAAACTGGAATACACTGAGTTGTCATCAATCATTCACCAACATTGTTCACCTACAACAGAATACTTTGCAAAAGGGTTAGAGAAGTGTAATCTTCTCTCAAATTACTTGTGTAAAGATGTGGAGAATCTAGATGATCTTGGTTGTCCAAAAGTTTCCAAACTTCTCAATAACTCGGATCCTGACTGGGATTGTAGCAATTATCCAAATCGACACAAAAAGACATTTCACTGTGCAGAGAAGAAAGCTTATGCTTACGGAACTTGGACTCTGGATTTTTTTGATAACGTATAATATTTGTAATTTCTATTTGTAATTTCTATTTGTATTTGTGATCGTTTTGTAATTTATTATTTTTATTTTACTACTTTTGAAATCAGAGAGAAGTTGCATTCCCAGTTCAAAAAATTGATTTTCCCTTAAAAATAAGGTATAAATGACCGAGCATACAGATAACGGTTTAAATTTAGGTAATTTTGTCTTTGATGATAATAACCAGGAACGACAATCGTGGAAATGTTTTGGACAGACTTGTAATAGATCTCCGGTGGTTTTTTTGTCCCAATTTTTTGTTATTTTGTTAATATTAGCGTGCTGTATAGTAAGAATAACTCTTGCCGAAACCTGTGAAGAAACAGCAGTTTGGATTGCTATCTTATCTAGTACAGTCGGTTATATTTTACCTTCTCCTAAACTATGAACAAAATAATCTCTACTAAGGAACGCATTTTTATTTCATTGGTGGGACCAAGCGGGTCTGGAAAATCTCATCTTATCCATGATTGGTTAATTATTGGAACTTTTCAACCCGATTTTGATAAAATTTACTATTTTTATCAACATTATCAATCACTTTACGGTCTAATGTCCAAAAACATTAAAAACATTCAATTTATTCAAGGAGTTGACTTTGAGTTCATTCAGAGTCTACCCAATAATGGAACAAAGTATTTGCTGATTTTTGATGATTCTTGTGAAGAAATCTCAAGCTCGAAAGAATTTGTTAAAATCGCGACAGCTGGAAGACACAAAGGTCTTAGTACAATATACATAAAGCATAATCTTTTTCATCAGAGTAGGTTGGGAAGAGATATTGAGTTACAAAATACTCATATAGTTTTATTCAAGTCTCCTAGAGATGTTCTCCAGATTAACACTCTTAGTCAACAGCTCGGGTTAGGATCACAATTAAAAGATTGGTATACAAAAGCTACTTCAATCCCGTATGGTCACTTACTCATTGATCTAACTCCGAAAACAGTCGACTCTCTTAGATTTTGCAGAAACAGTGGTTCTATTCCCACTATTTTTTTTCTCCCTGAAACGAAACAAGAGATTACTTTTTTGAACGATGAACAAACAACATCTCTCTACGCTGATAACGTTCCAAACGTATTCCCAGAACTTCAAGAAATCGTTCCTAAGAAATTGTCCAAAAGATTTCATTCAGTTTCTAAACGAATGCATAGTAAACCTTCTCGGGGGACAACTACAGGAAATACAAAAACAAGACGTAATAAAGTACAGAGACGAAATTCATCAACTCGTGCTAAAAAGAACCGGAATAAAAAAAAGAAGAGCAATTTTAAGTTCACGAAAAGGAATAGAGCTCATATCAATTTTGACACCATCTATCATTAACCGATTGTCTTGAAATGGAACAGTTTGTTTTGATTCCTCAACACCTTTACGAACAAAAATTCAAATTAGAAGTTAAAAAGTAGACACTTTTGAGCAGAAACCAGTTTCTGTCCCAACACATTTGAACCCTAATTACAAGGAAATCAGCAACAAAACCAGATCTTTAAAGAACGAATCAATTGTAGATCAAATTTTGAATTCACCGCGAGTCAAGCTATCTCTCAACGACACAATTTTATTAGATGGAAGAGATACAGAAGTAGCTTTTGCAGATTTTATTTTTGCATTAAAAAGAAAGAACGTTGATTTTCCCGACATATATTACACAATACTTGATGCTACCGGAAAAAATCCGCAAAAAGTAATAAACAAAGATGCCAAAAGCAAAGACAGAGGGAGCTGGATTCCTTTC
Source organism: Convolutriloba macropyga (assembly GCF_964194025.1). Lineage (NCBI taxonomy): Eukaryota > Metazoa > Xenacoelomorpha > Acoela > Convolutidae > Convolutriloba > Convolutriloba macropyga. Next base: position 8,554,010 of record NC_134474.1, on the reverse strand, counting down.
AAAATCTGAAAAAGCTAAGCTACAAAGGCTGTATAGAGATGGAAAAGCCGCATATGGATCAATTAAAAATCTACAAAAGGCAAGTGGGTTATCCAAAAAGAAAGTTGCCTACTTTCTACACAGTAAAGATTCCTACACAAAGTATCGTCATGCAACACGACATTTCAAAAGATTATCAGCATTTGCTAAGCGAATCAATGAGATCTGGTGTCTCGATCTAGCTTTTATGGATAAATTATCGGATACTAATAATGGAGTGAAGTATTTATTAGTATGTGTTGACGTCTTTTCTCGCTTTGTTCGTGTGCAACCAATGAAGTCAAAGTACTCTACCGATGCAGTTGTAGCTTTCAAAAAAATGTTGCGTAAAAAAAGTATGCCCGCGAAAGTATGGCTTGACCAGGGAACAGAGTTTAGTGGTGAGTTTCGAAAGTTTTGTATGGACAAGAAAATTAAAATTTACTCTACTAGAAGTGAAACAAAAGCTGCTGTAGCAGAACGAGCCATTAAATCCCTGAAAAACATTATTTATCGCTAAATGGAAGAAAATGGTGACAAATACATGAGAAAAATGGATTCCTTTGTCAAAACTATGAACACAAGAGTTAATCGCTCAACAGGTAAAGCTCCAAAAAATGTAACAAACAAAGACTTTTTGTCAATTTTTTACAGAAACCCAATTAACCAATATAAACGACCACGTTTTAAAGTTGGTGAAAATGTTCGTATATCAAAAAAAGATATTCCATTCAGAAAAGGTTATAAATCACAGTTCACAAATGAAATATTCAAAATTGTTATAGTTGCTACTTTTAAACCGCCAACCTATAACCTTTGTGGAGAACAAGGTGATGAAGTTCTAGGTAAATTTTATGAACAAGAGCTTTCAAAGTGTATCATTTAAAGATGAGTTCTTTCACTGTTGAGTTGGTTTCCAATGCGTCGTTTGATTGTTACCCGAACAATACACTAAGTTCTTTCACGATTTTTCTACCTGAACAAATTAATCTTGATGGAGAATGGGAGGTAGCGATAACAGAACTGTCGTATCCTTCCTTGTACCAAAACATAACAGAGGGTAAATTCTTCTATCTAGATGAAGCAACACCAGATACAAAATCATCGGATTATTACACACTTGATCCAGGTCTATACCCCTCGATCTCTGATATTGTCAATGAAATGAACAGAAAAATTCAGGAACGTGAAAAATATGAAAAAACGCCCATCAAGTTACACGTTAACAAAATTACACAGCGAATTTCTTTGACTCTTCCAAATCAGAACTCTTTACTTGTCATTTTTAGTGCCGATCTTTGTCATGTCTTTGGATGCGAAGAAGCTGTTTATGGTATGGGTGTTTTCATGAGTGGTGGTGGTCCACATTTTCCCAAGTTTCCTTATGACATTGTACGAATACACACCTTAATGATATATAGTGATATTGTTGAATACAATATTGTGGATGATACAAAAGCTGCTCTTTTACGATGCATTCCGTTTATATCAAAAGTTAAGAATGGAGATATCATCTCAACGGGACAATACATGAATTATCAAAATTTTCCAAACTTACAATTTAAAAAAATTCTAAAAAACTCATTCCACAGCATAAAACTCGAGCTCCGGGACTCTTATGGTGAAAAAGTTCCTTTCAACTCTGTTGGTGTGACAAGAGCGGTACTAATGTTTAGAAAACTTCTGACAATCATTTTTAGATTTAAAGTTGTAGAAAATGGTTGCTGATAGTGATTTACCGTATTTTCGTGGTTATTCAAGACAGAGGGGAAGAGGATTCGGAGCGTTAGCACAAACAATTGGGAGGACAGCTATTCCATTCTTGAGGAGATATGTTGTCCCAGCAGCAAAAAGAGTTGGTGCTGATTTGCTTGATATAGCTGCACCAGAAATTGGAAATGTTCTAACTGGAAAGAAAAAATTCAAATCTGTGGCTGCAGATGTTGGAAAGAAAACATTACGTAAACAGCTAGGTGGTGGAAAAATTAGGAAACGGTGCATAATTCGAAGAATTAACCCAAAAACCAGTCGACGTCGTCGAACTAGAAGAGATATTTTTTCTAAGCTAAAATGAATACTAGATCAACAAACGATAGCAACTTTCGTTATGGTCACTTTACGAACTCTTGCTTGGAGATTTTTGACAAAATTCCTGTTTTGGAACCAATTGAATCTTCTCACGTTCAAGAAGTTTATCCCAGTACTTCATTGGATGAAAGCAGCATTGAGTTCGAGTTTGAAACAGATAGAAGCATATATCTTGATATGAGAGATATCCACCTTCAAATCAAAGTTGGATTATAAAAGGGAAGATTGTTTGATGACTTTATGAAAAAAGACGAGCATGGAAAAGCAGATATGGGAATGTCTTTCACAGATGATGATTTACATTATCTAACTCACGTCAACAATTTATTGCACTCGCTCTTCTCCAACTGTGAGGTGTATCTGAACAATCAACAGGTTTACAACTCAAATGGTCTCTATGGACACAAAGCTTTAATTTCCAATGAATTTAACGCTTCCACAAGAAATAATGAAGGTATTTTGGCTTGTCATGGATATGAATTTGAAAAAGAACCCAGCGATTTTGAGAAAAGCCCTTTTATAGATCAAGAGGAAGAACTTTTGCTGAAAAATGGAACTACTTATTACGGTAAATTAGCAATTGATTTGTTCCAATGTGAAAAGTTACTGCTTCCAAATACAAAAGTTAG
>NC_134474.1:8507534-8551075 GCF_964194025.1 Convolutriloba macropyga | reverse complement strand
GTTTCATAGAACTTTCGGTCTTAATCTCTGTCGCCATGTCACATCTTTATCTTTAAAGTTATATCTATTCCTTTTCTCTTTCTTTGGGTGCGTTTGTAGTGTAAAAGCAGAGTGTTCAAGCAGGATTAATTCATTCCGTTTTTCAGCTCTCTATCATTCTTCAACTACTTTTCACTGCTGTAAAAACAATATTTTCAATATATGTGCAATATATGACAGATATAAATTTCCACCAGCAATTATGCCTTTTTTTCAGATAAGCTGATTGAAGAAGCCAAGTGTCATAAAAACATGTGGAGTAAATAAAGTCAAATGTTGAAAAATTTACAACCTCTTTTGAAATTGATTCAATTCATGCTCCACTATTGAAAATGTATTCATAATTTGTTTTTTTAGTCTTTCGGAGATTGTAGTTTAGGTTTTCAGTTCCTTTTTTCAAGTTTCAAATCAACTCAATTTCCAAAAACCAAAAATTAGAACTAAACTTTTTAGGCATTTGTATGACTGATTTTTTTTGAGAAATCAATTATATTAAGCTAAATTAGCTTGCCTGGGTTGGGTTGGGCCAAACCTGGGCCAAACTAATTTAACTTAATATTGTTTGGTAAATATGGAGCCTCATATGCGAATAATATGTGAATGATATGTGAATAATAGGAAAAATATGTGAATAATATGTGAATATGGTTCACTTAATATAGAGCTTTTCAGAAAAACGAAAAGATAGGTCTTTTCATCCACCGTTATAAAATTTTCATAACGACGTATGAAAATACTGATCCAGGCTTTTTTCTTCAGAAAAGCTTCAAGAGTACAAAACTTCATAAAATCCAGACTTTGGCTGGTTGAAAATGTTTGGGAACTAGAAACTATAGTTCAAAAATACGAATGCAAAAGAGCCCCCTCCACCCCCCAACCTCCTGAACAAACCGAGATGGGGTCCATAATTAAGTCTGTTTACGTTATGAACGACGTGGGATTGATAGAAAAGTTTTATTTTATCACAAATACGCCCGATTCCCCACATACACCCGGCATTTTTATAGCAATGGGTATTTTTTAAAAAGAAACAGACTGTCTAGTAAATTTGTCCACTTCAGATCTGCGGCAAGGAATCGTAGACTCACAGTGGCTTTTTTGCTGATCTGGTTGTCTTGGGTTGTCTTGGCGCTGCCCAAAACTGTGATCGGGACTTTGCAAGCATTATTTGGACTCTTTCTTTCAAAGGACCGTGAAATATCCGGAGAAATTCTTCCGATGCCAGCAGAGTCGTCTGTTCTACTTCCTATCTCCACCCTTTTGTTCTACTCTTACAGTTTTGTCAACTCAATTATCCTAATTGTCCTGATCAGACCATTCCGCTCTGGGCTTGTACAGTTGACAACAAAGATAAAAGGAAAATGTCTTCCATGAAGTTGGGGACTAGACTCTCTCTAAAATTCGTCTTTCACAAAATATAATTCGAAAACGGTTTAAATGCGTTATACCCTTTTGATCCCTCGAATGATAATATAAAGATCCAAATTTGAAATAGAAATCCCGTTTTCCAAAAGACAACGAGGTGTGTAAAGCATACTGAACTCTATTATACAGTGAAACGATATCAGTAAGAGCACGGTTACCCAGGTTGAGGTCGCGCTCGAAATCGCCTCTGATCAGACCGTCCCAGACAAGTGGGACCTCTGATCAGACCGTCCCAGGCCGAAGTGACCTCTGATCAGACGAGTATGCGCTCGAAGATCATTGTTCGCTCGAAGTGCGCTCAAAGTTGCGCCGCCTCTGATCAGACGAGTTCCAGACCGAAGTGACCCCTGATCAGACAAGTTCCAGACCGTTGTCCAGACGAGTTCCAGACCATTGTCCAGACTAGAGTGCGTTCGAAATTTAGTCCCAGACTAAAGAGCGGTCGAAATCACCTCTGATCAGACAAAAGTGCGCTCGAAGTTGCCTCTGTTTAGACTAAAGTGCGTTCGAAATAGTCTGATCAGAGAAAGATTTTGAACATGAACAAATCTCTCAATATCGTTATAATATATTCATTTCATCTATCATTTTATCAATCTTAACTAATAAAAAGCCAATCCTGAAAGTATTGCTAATAAAAATAAATGATGATAAAAAAAAGATCAAAAAAATTGCTGAGTATGCCATTTATTTATGCTTTTAACTGAATAAATAAACTTAGACAGCTTTGCATAAAAACGTCTTGATCTACTTTGATTTAAAATTTTTTCTTGAGGGGACCGGTAGGTTTATCAGCTGGACCCCTTGGTTCTGATCAAACCCATCAGATTTTCAGATGAAGTTCTGATCAGAATGCTGTTTTATTGTTGCCTCTCACCACAGAAAACAAAAGTCAGTATAAAAACGAAAAAAAAAATGAAAAAAAATTCGCTCAAATTGGTCTCTGGTCAGACTAGTGTGCGCTCGAATCGGCCTCTGATCAGACTAGTGTTTGCTTGAAACTGCCTCTGATCCGACCGTCCCAGAACAAAGTGGCCTCAGGCAAGTTCCAGACCATTGTCCAGACAAAAGTGCGCTCGAAGCCTTTTCCAGACCATGTAATTCGAGCGCACCGGGAACATGTGTGCGCTTGAAATTCGTCTGATCAGGGGTCACTTCGGTCTGGCCACCTCGACCTGGGTATTGCTGAAGATTTCAATCCTTTTAACAACGTTTTAAACCAATTATTCAAGATGTATGCGGTTCGGCCAATCTGACGATATTCCTGGTCTTGTTGTGTCAGAATTTGTATTTTGAATTGCCTGGCTAAGGCGGAAGATGAACATTCCTTGATGCTCAACATAACCCACCTTTGTGTACAGAAAGGGTGGATACAGAAAGACCAGCACTACTACTACTACTACTACTACTACTACTACTACTACTACTACTACTACTACTACTACTACTACTACTACTACTACTACTACTACTACTACTACTACTACTACTACTACTACTACTAGGTGTGTGTAATTTGACAGAAAAGGAACTAAAAGAATGACTCACCAGTGCAAGACTCCTGCTTTGTTCAATTTTTCTTTCATTCGTCTTAGGAGCTCTGAATAGCGTTGAAAAAGTTGTTCTCAAGAACATCGTGAGCCATGAGCTGAGAAAGAGCAAAAAAATGGGGTGAGAGGGTTGCCAATCTGTTTTAAATGAAGTCGCGAGAAATTTAAGGAGATTTGAGTTTTGAGTTTTGATGCATTGATCGATTTTACGGCTATCTTGGTTGTATTACCTCTCCTATAGACAAGAAACCATAGATAAGAAAACAATAAACACAAACAAGGAGGCTCGGTAATGTGCGTACGCACATAATGTTCCGACCCCACTCATCCACATTCATGACTTAATTGGCTACTAAATGTTGAACCGATAGAAAAGTTTCAAAAACATACACATCGCTCAAGAAACCATAATGGAATACAAAAAGGCCAAGCTAGAGGGCCGATAAAACTTGTTGTTAATAGGACTTCTGGAAAAGACTATAATAAAAATTAAATAACAAACATTATTACGACCAACACTCGATGTCTATATTTTAAAAAACTATTACAAAATCAACCTTGCATCAGACGAAACCTAAACAAAACAAAATAACCAATACTTCAATAGAAAAGATATGGGACCTGTTCTCAATGCGACTGGGTAACAGGTCGACGAACAGAGCAAAAAGGTGCGAAGTTCAGAAACACGTTTCTATTTTCAAAAACAATTGATTTCAAAAATGATTCTTATCATTAGATAATAAATGAAATCACTAAAAAACTCGGCATATGAATATATATCTCTGTTTATATCTGCATATGAAGCTATTGAGACCTGTCACTATCCACTGTACGTCATACGACTACAAAATGAACCGCGGACAAATACCGCCAAATATAAGTTTTGCACGACATGACAGCGAAACCGTTAAAACGGTTGAAACCATAAACTTGTTACTACGAGCAGTGAAAATGTTCAATTTTGCAATATTTCAAAGCCAATGGGACCTACCATTAGAGTGATAATTTCAAAAGAAAACAAAAGTCCTTTAAATTATACAAATATATAAAATTCTCAATTATGTTATAAAATTTTGTAGTAGCAGTACTAACAAAGCCGAGAAACAATTGGTTGGAATTAAAACGATTATTATTTTAATTATAGCTCAATAGAAACGGGTTGTGACCTGTCTTTACTGAGGTTAACCTAGAAATGGACCAAAGAAAAAACAATTTAAAAAAGAGAGCTCGAAAATGCAAACATTTTTCAAATATTTGAAAATTAATTTTTTTTCAAATATCATAAAAGACATAAGATTTCAACAGAAAGAGGTCAATTAAGATACAACACATCCGAAAGCCATTTGGGCCGGTCATAAATGAGGCTAAGTCACGAGACGACAAAATAGCTAAAACAGAAGCCAAAAATTCACAAACAATATTTGAGATTTTATCTACAAGAGCTGTGAAACCTCACTTGGTTCTCATCTGAAAATCAATGGTGGTTTCCCTATAAACGAACTACAAAGAAATGACAACGAAAAACGCAAAAAGTGAACAGTAGAGAAGTCCCGAAAATTTCTTTTGAAACTAAATGGCTCAAGCAATCAGTCGAGACATATAACCAGCCGAAAATATAATGTTCGAGTCAACAAAATTAATTGAGACTTCTTATTAGTGAGATTGAGTTGCATGGTGACAAAAATCAAAGCAGAAAGAAAACATTTGAAAAAGTCTTTTTTTAGAAAAGTTAGCTTGAAAGTTACTAAAAGAAATAGCAATAAACTGAAATGTTAAAATAGGTTGTTGTATGCCATGGGAAAGCAATTGAGAGCTATCATTATCAGGTATATATCGTATAACAAAAAAGAAAGACAAATTTACTCATAAAAATTACTTATTTTTTGCAAGAGAACAGTGTCTCAGCCCGAAAGTGGAAACTATTGAAATAAAAACAATTAACATATTCGGATTCACCTTTTTTTAACCTCGTTCATTTTCCCAACTAAACATATCATCAACTGGATCTGTCAATAATGCGATAATTCGACAACGAAACAAAATGAACTGAAAAAATCTGCAATTATACTGAAAAAAATTGAAACTCGTAGCGTCAAAACCAAGAATCCATTAGTTAAATAAAAAACCAACACAGACACTAATTTATTGACTAATAGGAAATGGGTTTTTGCTTGTTTTTTTGAGACTACGCCGGAGCTGAGAGAAATAGGATCAAAAGCTGGCAAACTTCAAAAGTTCGCCTACATTTTCTTAAAGCAAATGAATTCAAAGTTATAAGAGACATTAGGTAACAACTGAAAGCATTGTCTGCTTCAAACAGACCTCCTAATAAGCCATTGCGATCACTGATTTATTGATTGGGTTGATTAAGTCATTGGACTACAAATTATAAAAAAATGAATGCAAAACATAAGAAGTCCACAAAATTTAACGAAAGCAATTGGTCAGAGCCTTAAAAAACACGAGCTTTACTCTGAGACCGTATAATATGGTCGTTAGTATTATTTGTGAATAGTTTCTGTCGTTAAAAGAGCCAAATTTAAAACTCTTGTCAGCACTATGTATCAGAAACTATATGCGGAATTTTTTTTTAAATGTCCGCGCCCCATTAAAATCTAAAATTTTTGGATCGTATGGATCCATGGTGAGATCAATATCAACACTGATATTGCTGCGCGACTAAGAAGACATTCAATTGTTCAAATGATTGCGAAAAAGATCAATTTTTAAACAAAATTTTTCAGTATATCCCAAAAAAGTAATTCATTTCTTTTAATTATCGTGACTAAATTTGCAAAAATCTGGCAAAATTATGATTTCTGAAGGCTCTTAAAAGCAGCGGGAGTGCAACTAGCTCTCTCTTTAAGCTTGCGATGAATATGATTGCAGTTTTAAGGTGTCTACTTTCAGCAAATTTAGTGAAAGCGGGCCAAAAATGCATATTTGATCCCATTTTGACGAAACAAAATCTGATTTTTGAACTGATTTGCATAAAGTTTAGCCATATAGCTCAAATCGATCAATTCAGCAACCCCCCTCTATCTTTTAAGATAAGATCAATATAACTATCGTTAAAAATTTCAAGAAATGTTAGCAAAATTAAACAAAATTTGGTTAAGAATTACGGAAAATGTGAACAAAAACAAAGTTAGACTTCGATAACTTCCTGTAAAAAACGAAAATCGAAAAAAATCTTTTAATTCCATATTCTATCCTGGACGGGCTTTCTAATGATGCCACTTAAAACTCTCTACGATGAATATATCGATCGGCAAAAATTGACTGAACAAAAAAAAACCCAGTTGAGCATACATTTCCTCCGCCCCACTAAAAGTGGGGTCGGAACAAAAAGACAAAAATGACAAAGTAACAGCAATATTGGCCAGTATCAGAAGTTTGAAAGTTTTGTTCAAGAAAAAACAAAATCAAGGTCATAAATGTATTGCTTGCAACATACTTCGATAACTTCCTGTAAAAAACGAAAATCGAAAAAAATCTTTTAATTCCATATTCTATCCTGGACGGGCTTTCTAATGATACCACTTAAAACTCTCTACGATGAATATATCGATCGGTAAAAATTGACTGAACAAAAAAAACCCAGTTGAGCATACATTTCCTCCGCCCCACTAAAAGTGGGGTCGGAACAAAAAGACAAAAATGACAAAGTAACAGCAGTATTGGCCAGTATCAGAAGTTTGAAAGTTTTGTTCAAGAAAAAACAAAATCAAGGTCATAAATGTATTGCTTGCAACATACAACCAGTCGAGAGTGGTGTTTACTTCACAAGAAAGTTTATGGACGACAGTCATGAATGAGAGTTAAATAGGTTCAATTCAAACTTCATAGGAAGCTATTGAAACCTGTCATTCAATTACAATTAATTATAATCGGCCATACAACTAAAAGAGAACATTAATTACCACCAGAATTCGAAAATAATTGCGACAAGATGTGACAGCCAAAAAAAGTAAGCTGTCCATTGAAAATGTAAAAACTGCGCAACTGGGCTTCCTTTCCACAATTAAAATACCTCAGATCATTTGATTTTGTGACATGTGACCAAAAAAAGAAACTTGATTATAGGCAATAAGTCAAAAATCAAAATGAAATTTTTAATGGAATTTCGTAGTAACAAAGTCATAAAATCATTGGATAAAGAAAAAATGCTGGTATATTATTTTATGCTTTACTAAAGAAAGTGGGGCCTGTGATAGTTGGATATAAGTTTCAGGTTGGCAGAAAAGGTCTGAAAAGTGACAAAGCTCAATATTTCAAAAATATTTGCTTTTTGAGCAAAATGTACAAAGTCATATGAGGAATTTGTTAAAGCAAAACCGTTATGTAGGCAAATTTTTGTTTCGCTAGGAAAAATTGCGCCCTGCCATTATTTAGATTGGGCTGCAAAATGGCAGAAATAAGGTTCATAATGTGGCAAGGTTCAAAAATTCAAAACAATCCGAACAGTGTTTCATTGTTGAAGTCCACTATAGACCAAAACTGGCCTTGGTATTGCTGCACGGCCGTTAAAAAGTGGTTATTGCTCCAAATAGTTGTCCAACAGATAATTTGGCAATTTCTTACAAAATCTAAAATTGGTTTGCATTTTTGATAAACATCGATCTAAAATAGGAAAAAAACTTTTAAATTTTGAGATTGTATTATTAGTACATTTCATGAATGCGCTCTATGGCTTGTTGCACAAAATTGGCATTACTGGCAACAAGCGGCTACTCATTTTAACTCCGACTTTGATAATATTTAGGACCGAAAACTAACTGTTAAAAGAAAAAATTTGAATCTGATTTCGTAATTTTTGATAAATTTTGGAAATAAGTTAGATGCTCAACACTGGTTCCATTACTAGTCGTTAAGTTAACATAATCTAATTTCTATTAAATTTAGAATCAAAATTTCATTGTTTCAATTCTGTTTGATATTTAAATATTGATCCTAACTCTAAATACGCCAGCTCTATAAGATGTTAGAAATCTACTAACTAAATATGGAAATTCGTGGATTTCTTTCATCATATCCATCTATTTACTGAAACTATGTTTGACGTAATAAGTGTGTCACCAGTACAAAAGAATTTCTTGCATGAACTATCATAAATTGTCTGGCCACGAAACTATTTACCTTTTTCAGTTTTTTAGAGTTGTTCAATATTTAGTAAGTTTATTTGAAAAAAAGTTATCATTACCTTTGTTAATACTGCAAACTTTCTCATTCTTTTATATCTTTCTATAACGTTTAACCTTTCATGTTTTATAACTGAATTATTTTACTTCTCTTTGAAAAGTTTTGATTCTAGAAACAGGTTAAAAGCATTGGTTACAACAGTTTTTTGTTAACTTTCAAGTTATTTCTCTGTCTGTTGTTATGTCTCTAGCTTTAAATCTTTTCAAATGATGCAAACCTTTGGCGAAACAAATTGAGAAATAATGGAATTTAAATTTGCGATTCTAGGAACAAAAGAATACGTCAACAACAAGAGACTTAGAGCCTTTTTGTGGAGAGGCTCGGGAACGGACTATTACTTCCAACTCAGTACGCGAAGTCACGAAATCGATACAGATGAAGGAAAAGTACAATTCCTATGTACTGAATATTTCGTAGCCAAGATGTTCCTGGGTTTGATCTCAACGGAGTTGAACCTTATGGGTTTTGTAATTTTTGTTATTGACATGACAGAATGCGTGGATAAACAGATGGAAAAAATGCAACTGGTTATCAATTCCCTGGAATTATCAAGTTCGAAGTTGCCTCGGATGCTTATAGCATGTTCGCTCAAAGAGCAATGTGATTTCGGCGTTCTTGACAAATTTATTGAATTGAACAAATTTAAGAAGACAATTAAATATCAGATTAGTCGAGAATGTCACACTGAAAATCTGCTCAGAGCAGTGTATGACGTCATAAAATCAGAGACGTATGATCAAACAAAAACGAGCCAGTTTCAACTATCAAGCATCTCGTTTGAGTGAGAGGAACTAATTGCCTTAAAAACTGGAACCCAATAAGAAGAACTCAACATCTTCTATATATTTTGTTCCCCATTGGCAGAAAAATTTATCACAATCCTGTTCTGAAGCTATCAAAAAGACCTTTATTTGGTATGTCTATGCCTCCCAAGCCTGAAAGAGCCCTAGTCCAGCTTTTCATGTTCTTTAGTTGAAAAGTTACTTTCATAAGTTTCAAATATTAAAAAAAAATATGGAACTATATTTAAATTGAAAATTATTGAAGAATAAGCCCTCAGTGTTGTTTTTATCGCAAAATGTGAAAATTAGTTGCACACATTGTGGAATATATTTAACAAGTTTGGTAACTGGTTCCCGTTTTTGAAACCAGTTTTTCGATTTCTTCAAATTAGGAAAATCGATTTTAAATGAAACTAGACTAAAAAAAGCTGTGGTCGGGTTACCGCAATTGATCGTAAATGAAGACCGCTAGTGAAAAATCCGCAGTAGCATAGGCTAAGCAGACCTAGACCTAGTGGCAGAGGGGGAAGAGGGGGGAGGGGGGTTGGGGGTAAAAAGATGATATACCTATGTTTTAAGGTTACCCTAGTCGAGCTTACACGCCTATCTTGTAAGATCTTGTAAGAATCTTGCAAAAAGCGCTTATCTTGTAAGATCTTGCAACCACACGCTTATTTTGTAATATCTTGCATCTGCACGCTTATCTTGTAAGACATCTTGTAAGATCTTACAAGATAAGCGTGTGTAAGCCTTCTTGTGAAACTTGGCTATCTTGCAAGATGTCTTGCAAGATCTTACAAGATAGGCGTTTTCTGAACACATCGAAAAAATTAAGCAACTAAGAAGACGGAATAAAAACGTACTTAAAAACTTTTTTTTGATTGTTTAACTAAAAGCTGTGAATTAAAAGGCAAAATTATGTTAAAATTATGGTTCCAATGGAATTTTTTTAGTTCTGCACCCAAGTGTTAAGAGCTGTGAACAAATATGGTTGCTATTAATATTTGAGAAGACCACTGAAACAATCATTTGAAAATAATTCTCGAGTAGAGTAATTCAAATACCTTATTTACGGTGAAGTTGATATGAAACTTTCTGTTCAGGCCCGAGAGCAAAATTGATTTCCGGCGAAAAAATTTTAGACTTTGATTTTCTTCTTTAAGCTATGTGACAGCCTCAGTAGAAGTGCCATTCTTCTATAGAACAAGATTAAAACGGACTGGAAGGTTGGCAAAATTGACCATTTACGATTTTCGCCAGGTGGGTAATGAAACAGTGAAAAACGTTGTGTAATCGCAATGGAAAACGTATTAGTGACTTTTTTGCAGTGACTATGTGCTCTATTAGTATCAATTGGCTACTTACAGTTGGTTTTTGGGGTACTTGCTACCTAATAAGGTTTTAAAATGAATGGAGTCACAGAAACGTCTCAATCAATGGAAACAAAGTCGAACAAAACATTTTATATCATATGCTGGAAGGCACTAGAGGCTTTTTGTCACCTTTTTAGTGCTTAATAACCAATTCACACTTTGTATAAACAGAAAAAACAATTAAAGCGGTCATTTAATAAATTTTTTTGAGACGAGTAATTCAAAGACCTTATTTTGGGTGAAGTTGATATGAAATTTTCTGTTTAGGCCCGAGAGAGAGATTAATTTCCGGCAAAAAAATTAAGACCTTGATTTTCTCCTTTAAACTATGTGACAGCCTCAGTAGAAGTGACATTCTGCTATAGAACAAGATTGCAACCGACTGGAAGTTCGACAAAATTGACCATTTACGATTTTCACCTTGCGCGTAATTATACAGTGAAAAACGTTGTATTATCGCAATGCAAAACATATTATAGACTTTTTGTAGAACTATGGGCTCCATCACTATCAATTGGCTACTTACAATTGGTTTTTTGGTTTTTGAGGTACTTGCTACCTATTAGGGTTTTAAAATGAATGGAGTCACAGGAACGTCTCATTCAATGAAAAAGAGTCGAACAAAACATTTTATATCATAAGCTGGAAGGCACTGGAGGCTTTTTTGTCACCTTTTTTAGTGCATAATAACCAATTCACACTTTTTATGAACAGAATAAACCATTAAAACAATCATTCGAAAAATTTTTTTGAGACGAGTAATTCAAATACCTTATTATTGGTGAAGTTGATATGAAACTTTCTGTTTAGGACCGAGAGCAAAATTAATTTCCGGTAAGAAAATTGAGGCCTTGATTTTCTTCTTTAAGCTATGTGACAACCTCAGTCGAAGTGACATTCTGCCGTAGAAAAAGATTGCAACCGATTGGAAGTTCGACAAAATTGACCATTTACGATTTTCAATATGCGCGTAATTATACAGTGAAAAACGTTGTATTATCGCAATGCAAAACGTATTATTGACTTTTTGTAGTAACTATGTGCTCTATCACTATCAATTGGCTATTTACAGTTGGCTTTGAGGTATTTGCTACCTATTAAGGTTTCAAAATGAATGGAGTCACAGAAACGTCTCATTCAATGAAAAAAAAAGTCGAAGAAAACATTTTATATCATAAGCTGGAAAACACTGGAGGCTTTTTTTGTCACCTTTTTTAATGCTTAATAACCAATTCACACTGTTTATGAACAGAATAAATCATTAAAACGATCATTTAATAAATTGCTTTGAGACGAGTAATTCAAATACCTTATTATTGGTGAAGTTGATATGAAACTTTCTGTTTAGGACCGAGAGCAAAATTAATTTCCGGCAAGAAAATTAAGACCTTGATTTTCTTCTTTAAGCTATGTGACAGCCTCAGTAGAAGTGACATTCTGCCATAGAACAAGATTGCAACCGATTGGAAGTTCGACAAAATTGAACATTTACGATTTTCACCATGCGAGTAATTAAACACTGAAAAACGTTGTATTATCGCAATGCAAAACGTATTATTGACTTTTTTGTAGTAACTATGTGCTCTATCACTAACAATTGGCTACCTACAGTAGATTTTCGAGGTACTTGCTATCTAATAAGGTTTCAAAATGAATGGAGTCACAGAAACGTCTCATTCAATGGAAAAAAAACGAACAAAACATTTTATATCATAAGCTGGAAGGCACTGGAGGCGTTTTTGTCACATTTTTTAGTGCTTAATAACCAAATCACACTTTGTATGAACAGAATAAATTATTAAAACGATCATTCAAAAAATCTTGTTGAGACGAGTAATTCAAATACCTTATTTTCGGTGAAGTTGCTATGAAACTTTCTGTTTAGGCCAGAGAGCAAAATTGATTTCCGGCAAAAAAAATTTAGACCTTGATTTTTGTCTTTAAGCTATGTTATAACCTCAGTAGGAGTGCCATTCAGCTATAGAACAAGATTAAAACGGATTGGAAAGTCGACAAAATTGACCATTTACGATTTTCGCCAGGTGCGTAATGAAACAGTGAAAAACGTTGTATAATCGCAATGGAAAACGTATTATTGACTTTTATGCAGTAACTGTGTGCTCTACTAGTATCAACTGGTTAGTGTTAGTTGGTTCTTGGGGTACTTGCTACCAAATATGGTTTTAACATGAATGGAGTCACAGAAACGTCTCATTCAATGAAAAAAAAGTCGAACAAAAAGTTTTATATCATAAACTGGAATGCACTTTGGGCCATTTTGTCACCTTTTTTAGTGCTTAATAACCAATTCTCATTTTTTATGAATAGAATAAACCTTTAAAACGATCATTTAATAAATTTTCTTGGGACGATTAATCCAAATACCTTATTTTCGGTGAAGTTGGTATGAAACTTTCTGTTTAGGCCAGAGAGCAAAATTGATTTCCGGCAAAAAAAATTTTAGGCCTTGATTTTCGTCTTTAAGCTATGTTATAACCTCAGTAGAAGTGCCATTCAGCTATAGAACAAGATTAAAACGGATTGGAAGATCGACAAAATTGACCATTTACGATTTTCGCCAGGTGCGTAATGAAACAGTGAAAAACGTTGTATAATCGCAATGGAAAACGTATTATTGACTTTTTTGCAGTAACTGTGTGCTCTACTAGTATCAAATGGTTAGTGTTAGTTGGTTCTTGGGGTACTTGCTACCAAATATGGTTTTAACATGAATGGAGTCACAGAAACGTCTCATTCAATGAAAAAAAGTCGAACAAAAAGTTTTATATCATAAGCTGGAATGCACTTTAGGCCATTTTGTCACCTTTTTTAGTGTTTAATAACCAATTCACATTTTGTATGAATAGAATAAACCTTTAAAACGATCATTTAATAAATTTTCTTGGGACGATTAATCCAAATACCTTATTTTCGGTGATGTTGGTATGAAACTTTCTGTTTAGGCCAGAGAGCGAAATTGATTTCCGGCAAAAAAAATTTAGACCTTGATTTTTGTCTTTAAGCTATGTTATAACTTCAGTAGAAGTGCCATTCAGCTATAGAACAAGATTAAAACGGTTTGGAAGATCGACAAAATTGACCATTTACGATTTTCGCCAGGTGCGTAATGAAACAGTGAAAAACGTTGTATAATCGCAATGGAAAACGTATTATTGACTTTTTTGCAGTAACTGTGTGCTCTACTAGTATCAACTGGTTAGTGTTAGTTGGTTCTTGGGGTACTTGCTACCAAATATGGTTTTAACATGAATTGAGTCACAGAAACGTCTCATTCAATGAAAAAAAGTCGAACAAAAAGTTTTATATCATAAGCTGGAATGCACTTTAGGCAATTTTGTCACCTTTTTTAGTGCTTAATAACCAATTCACATTTCGTATGAATAGAATAAACCTTTAAAACGATCATTTAATAAATTTTCTTGGGACTATTAATCCAAATACCTTATTTTCGGTGAAGTTGGTATGAAACTTTCTGTTTAGGCCAGAGAGCAAAATTGATTTCCGGCAAAAAAAATTTAGGCCTTGATTTTCGTCTTTAAGCTATGTTACAGCCTCAGTAGAAGTGCCATTCTCCTATAGAACAAGATTAAAACGGATTGGAAGGTCGACAAAATTGACCGTTTACGATTTTCGCCAGGTGCGTAATGAAACAGTGAAAAACGTTGTATTATCGCAATGAAAAATTCATTATTGACTTTTTGGAGTAACTATGCGTTTTATCACTACCAATTGGTTATTTGCAGTTGGCTTTTGGGGTACTTGCTACCTAATATGGTTTTAAAATGAATGGAGTGACAGAAACGTCACAATCAAGGAAAAAAAAGTAGAACAAAACATTTTATATCATAAGCTGGAAGACACTGGAGGCTTTTTTGTCACCTTTTTTAGTGCTTAATAAGCAATTCACACTTTGTGTGAATATAATAAACCATTAAAACGATCATTTAAATCATTTTTTTTTGAGGCGAGTAATTCAAATACCTTATTTTCGGTGAAGTTGGTATGAGACTTTCTGTTTAGGCCAGAGAGCAAAATTGATTTGCGGCAAAAAAATTTTAGAACTTGATTTTCGTCTTTAAGCTATGTTACAGCCTCAGTAGAAGTGCCATTCTGCTATAGAACAAGATTAAAAAGGATTGGAAGGTCGACAAAATTGACCATTTACGATTTTCGCCAGGTGCGTAATGAAACAGTGAAAAACGTTGTATAATCGCAATGGAAAACGTATTATTGACTTTTTTGGAGGAACTCTGTGCTCTATTAGTATCAACTGGTTAGTTTTAGTTGGTTCTTGGGGTACTTGCTACTAAATATGGTTTAAAAATGAATGGAGTCACAGAAACGTCTCATTCAATGAAAAAAAAAGTCGAACAAAACGTTTTGTATCATAAGCTGGAATGCACTTTAGGCCATTTTGTCACCTTTTTTAGTGCTTAATAACCAATTCACATTTTGTATGAAGAGAATAAACCATTAAAACGATCATTTAATAAATTTTCTTGGGACGATTAATCCAAATACCTTATTTTCGGTGAAGTTGGTATGAGACTTTCTGTTTAGGCCAGAGAGCAAAATTGATTTCCGGCAAAAAAATTTTAGAACTTGATTTTCGTCTTTAAGCTATGTTACAGCCTCAGTAGAAGTGCCATTCTGCTATATAACGATATTAAAACGGATTGGAAGGCCGACAAAATTGACCATTTACGATTTTCGCCAGCTGCGTAATGAAACAGTGAAAAACCTTGTATAATCGAAATAGAAAAACGTATTATTGACTTTTTGCAGTAACTCTGTGCTCTCTTAGTATCAACTGGTTAGTGTTAGTTGGTTCTTGGGGTACTTGCTACCTAATATGGTTTTAAAATGAATGGAGTCACAGAAACGTCTCATTCAATGAAAAAAAAGTAGAACAAAACATTTTATATCAAAAGCTGGAAGTCACTGGAGGCTTTTTTTGTCACCTTTTATAGTGCTTAATGAGCAATTCACACTTTGTGTGAATAGAATAAAACATTAAAACGATCATTTAATAAATTTTCTTGGGACGATTAATCCAAATACCTTATTTTCGGTGAAGTTGGTATGAGACTTTCTGTTTAGGCCAGAGAGCAAAATTGATTTCCGGCAAAAAAATTTTAGAACTTGATTTTCGTCTTTAAGCTATGTTACAGCCTCAGTAGAAGTGCCATTCTGCTATAGAACAAGATTGAAACGGATTGGAAGGTCGACAAAATTGACCATTTACGATTTTCGCCAGGTGCGTAATGAAACAGTGAAAAACGTTGTATAATCGCAATGGAAAGCGTAATATTGACTTTTTTGCAGTAACTCTGTGCTCTCTTAGTATCAACTGGTTAGTGTTAGTTGGTTCTCGGGGTACTTGCTACCAAATATGGTTTTAAAAAGAATGGAGTCACAGAAACGTCTCATTCAATGAAAAAAAATTCGAACAAAACGTTTTGTAGCATAAGCTGGAATGCACTTTAGGCCATTTTGTTACCTTTTTCATTGCTTAATAACCAATTCACATTTTGTATGAAGAGAATAAACCGTTAAAACGATCATTTAATAAATTTTCTTGAGACGATTAATTCAAATATCTTATTTTCGGTGAAGTTGGTATGAAACTATCTGTTTAGGCCAGAGAGCAAAATTGATTTCCGGCAAAAAAATTTTAGACCTTGATTTTTGTCTTTAAGCTATGTTACAGCCTCAGTAGAAGTGCCATTCTGCTATAGAACAAGAATGAAACGGATTGGAAGGTCGACAAAATTGACCATTTACGATTTTCGCCAGGTGCGTAATGAAACAGTGAAAAACGTTGTATAATCGCAATGGAAAACGTATTATTGACTTTTTTACAGTAACTCTGTGCTCTATTAGTATCAATTGGTTAGTGTTAGTTGGTTCGTGGGGTACTTGCTACCTAAAACGGTTTTAAAATGAATGGAGTCACAGAAACGTCTCATTCAATGAAAAAAAAGTAGAACAAAACATTTTATATCATAAGCTGGAATGCACTTTAGGCTTTTTTGTCACCTTTTTTAGTGCATAATAACCAATTCACAATTTTTATGAATAGAATAAACCATTAAAACGGTCATTTAAAAAGTTTTTTTGAGACGATTATTTCAAATACCTTATTTTCGGTGAAGTTGGTATGAAACTTTCTATTTAGGCCAGAGAGCAAAATTGATTTCAGGCAAAAAAATTTAGACCTTGATTTTCGTCTTTCAGCTATGTTACAGCCTCAGTAGAAGTGCCATTCTGCTATAGAACAAGATTTAAACGGATTGGAAGGTCGACAAAATCGACCATTTACGATTTTCGCCAGGTGCGTAATGAAGCAGTGAAAAACGTTGTGTAATCGCAATGGAAAACGTATTAGTGACTATTTTGCAGTGACTATGTGCTCTATTAGTATAAATTGGCTACTTACAGTTGGTTTTGAGGTTCTTGCTATCTAATAAGTTTTAAAAATGAATGGAGTCACAGAAACGTCTCATTCAATGAAAAAAAATTCGAACAAAACATTTTATATCATGAGCTGGAAGGCACTGGAGGCTTTTTGTCAGCTTTTTCAGTGCTTATTAACCAATTCACATTTTGAAAGAACAGAATAAACAATTAAAACGATCATTTAATCAATTTTTTTGAGTTGAGTAATTCAAATACCTTATTATTGGTGAAGTTGATATGAAACTTTTTGTTCAGGCCCGAGAGAAAAATTGATTTCCGGCAAAAATGTTTTAAACATTGATTTTCTTTTTTAAGCTACATGAAAACCTCAATAGAAGTGCCATTCTGCTATGGATCAAGATCACAACGGTTTGGAAGGTCCACAAAACTGACCATTTACGGTTTTTGCCAGGTGCGTAATTAAACAGTGAAAAACGTTGTATTATCGCAATGTAAAACGCATTATTGACTTTTTTGCAGTGACTGTGTGCTCTATTAGTATCAACTGGTTATTGTTAGTTGGTTCTTGGAGTACGTGCTACCAAATATGGTTTTAAAATGAATGGAGTCACAGAAACCTCTCATTCAATGAAAAAAAAGTCGAACAAAACATTTTATATCATAATCTGGAATGCACTTTAGGATTTTTTGTCAACTTTTTTAGTGCCTAATAACAAATTCAGTGTCGCCCTCGCACATCCGGAACCATTTCTTTCTTTCCAGAAACGTCACTAGAGGTTTTTGAAAAGCTAATATACATGAATGTTTGTGCGATTTCATTTTAACCATTCCGCAGTTTATAGGGGAAAACAATTGATTCCCTCACAACGGTTTGCTTTCCATAAAGACAGCATTTTTCGTTGTTTAAAAAACCAATGTCAAAGTTGGAAACACCGAACACTGCTTTTTGATAAAAATTTGTTGCCAGAATGTTTTTTTAAGACGATTAAAGTCAAAATTGTACAAAGAAAAACTCACGAAAAAACCAACAATTCACTACTTCCTATTAACTTTTTTTCAAGCCATTGAAAGAACTGAAAAAACAAACATCATGTTTTTCACCCATTGAAAAACATCAAAGTTTTTTGTTTCCGTACTCCCATGACGTAAATTAATTTGGTCTTTAATGGGTGGAAGATATGCTGGCGAATACAATCATGGAAAAGGCAAACAGTCTGGCGAATTTCATAAAAGACCAGATAATTTTACTCTAATCATCTCCAAGGCTTTATTGTCATTCCAATCAAGTAGACTTTAAAAGATACTGATCAGACGTCATCATATTAGCAGATTATCCTTATCTCGAATTTCTGTTGCTTTTAGTTTGTGTCTTAAGAGCAGGGTATTAACTCGCTTCAGATTCCAGCTAAGTTTCTTAACGTGATTTGTTATTGATCTACTAAATTTTTCTTCAGTTGATGTATTACAGAAAACACATCACGCTTTGTACATAGATTTCGTAAATTTCTAAGATTCTTTTACTTAAAAATTGTTTTTCGCAATCACTCTCGTTTTTTTAAGTTTCCTTTGCTTGATTTTTTAAGGTTGTTCTTGCTATCAAGGTTATTCAGACAATTGTTCCCTTGGGCTTAAAATATTCAGTTACACTTATTTGTCCCATTTTTCAAGTATTTCATTTCAAAATATATGTTTTACAGACATATCTCATTTTACACCACAGTAGGATCAAAAAAGTCCTTCCGTAAAATCAAAAAGCAACAAAAAAATATCTTCACCTTTCCCTAATTTATAGGGGAAAACAATTGATTCCCTCACAACGGTTTGCTTACCATAAAGTCAGCAGTTTTCGTTGTTTAAAAAACCAATGTCAAAGTTGGAAACACCGAAAACTGCTTGTTGATAAGAATTTGTTGCCAGAGTTTTTTTCTAATTCAATTCAAATCAGAATTGTAGAAAGAAAAATTCACGAAAAATCAAACAATTAATTATTTCCTATCAAAACTTTCTTTCAAGCCATTGAGAGAACTAAAAAAAACAACATGTTTTTTACCCAGTGAAAAGAATAAAAGTTTTTTGTGTCCGTACTCTCATGACGTAAATTATTTTGTCTTTAATGGGTAGAAGATAAGCTGGCGAAGATAATCATGGAAAAAGCAATCAGTCTAAAGAAATTCATAAAGATCAGAAACTTTCATTCTAATCAATTCCATTAGGTTTGCTTACCATAAGTACAGCATATATTTTTTGT
Source organism: Convolutriloba macropyga (assembly GCF_964194025.1). Taxonomy (NCBI): domain Eukaryota; kingdom Metazoa; phylum Xenacoelomorpha; order Acoela; family Convolutidae; genus Convolutriloba; species Convolutriloba macropyga. The sequence continues at coordinate 8,532,015 of NC_134474.1, read as the reverse complement.
TTAAAAAACCAGTGTCAAAGTTGAGAACACCGATTCAAAGCCAAATGAGGACTGCAAAAGAAAAAACAACTTTTCCAGGAATAGTGTAAGCGGAAAGTTTGAATCAGCATACCAGGAGACTCAAGCAACACAAATCTGTTTCGATCCCGCTCGGAAACCTTTCGCAAAAAAATGGAATTTGAATTTGTTCTGCATCAATTTTAGAAACTCTTGGTCTAGGATTTTAATCATGTTAATGAGTAATTAACTCAGGTCCTGAAATATTTAAATTTGAACCCCCAGGAGGCAGTTCAAAAATGATGTTTGAAAAATTTTCCTTTCAACACACTCATGTAATGGATAAAGCAAAAAAAGGTGTTCTGGCCATTAAGTGACACTGCTTGTCGATAAGAGTATGTGGCCACAATGTTTTTTTAAGACGATGCAAAACAAAATTATTGAAAGAAAAGCTTTCGTTTGGTCGAAGTTGGAGAATTGCAAATAATACTCACTTTGAGTGCTGAAAGTATTTTAGTGCTGAAAAATCAAAAAACGAAGGAAACTGTAAACGGCATAGGTTTGTAAAAACTGCATTCGATGTTTTTTAGTCCAAAAAAAAAATCCAGAACAACCTGAACCTGGAAGCAATTGCTCAGTCACAAAAAATGTGTACAATTTATTATTTGAACACAAACAAAGATTTTCTTTATATTTGTCGAAGCTTCGACAAAAGTGTTTATCTATAAAAAGGTCATCCGATAAACTCCATTTGGTTTCAACACAAGCTTTGGTGATTTAAAAATTTAGAAAATTTTGAATTGGTCAAAAATTTTGTTTGCAAGCGACCTTTTTACAAAACATGGGATATCTGAACCCAAATTTAAATATTTGCCCATATAGCGTTACATGATAATTTTCTCTAACTCAGCTTTCAATTTTGATTCTAAGGACATATGACAGATCTTGCCAGTACTTGGTTTTTGAGACTGGAACAAAAACTCACCTTAACCAAAAAATAAATAATTTTTGAAGTAAGACTTGGTGATTTAAAAATTTAGAAAATTTTTAATTGGTCAAAAATTTTGATTGCAAGCGACCTTTTTACAAAACATTGGATATCTGAACCCAAATTTAAATATTTGCCCATATAGCGTTACATGATAATTTTCTCTAACTCAGCTTTCAATTTTGATTCTATGGACATATGACAGATCTTGCCAGTACTTGGTTTTTGAGACTGGAACAAAAACTCACCTTAACCAAAAATTAAATAATTTTTGAAGTAAGCTTTGGGGATTTAAAAATTTAGAAAATTTTGAATTGGTCAAAAATATTGATTGCAAGCGACCTTTTTACAAAACATTGGATATCTGAACCCAAATTTAAATATTTGCCCAGATAGCGTTACATGATAATTTTCTCTAACTCAGCTTTCAATTTTGATTCTAAGGACATATGGCAGATCTTGCCAGTATTTGGTTTTTGAGACTGGAACAAAAAATCACCTTAACCAAAAATTAAATAATTTTTGAAGTAAGACTTGGTGATTTAAAAATTTAGAAAAATTTTAATTTGTCAAAAATTTTGATTGCAAGCGACCTTTTTTTACAAAACATTGGATATCTGAACCCAAATTTAAATATTTGCCCAGATAGCGTTATATGATAATTTTCTCTAACTCAGCTTTCAATTTTGATTCTAAGGACATATGGCAGATCTTGCCAGTACTTGGTTTTTGAGACTGGAACAAAAACTCACCTTAACCAAAAATTAAATAATTTTTGAAGTAAGCTTTGGGGATTTAAAAATTTAGAAAATTTTGAATTGGTCAAAAATTTTGATTGCGAGCGACCTTTTTACAAAACATTGGATATCTGAACCCAAATTTAAATATTTGCCCAGATAGCGTTACATGATAATTTTCTCTAACTCAGCTTTCAATTTTGATTCTCAGGACATATGACAGATCTTGCCAGTACTTGGTTTTTGAGACTGGAACAAAAACTCACCTTAACCAAAAATTAATTAATTTTAGAAGTAAGACTAACAAAAATCAGTTGCACTCTAATGGTGGATCATATCAATCACGTTGTTTTTTATATTTTTGGTCAGTAAGGACTTCCTTGGCACTGCGGTGGACTTACTTGATCGACAAACGTACTGTTTAGATGGCTTTTTCTCAAATGCAGTTGATTTTATACTTCTGCGTTCCAAAAGAACAACGCAGAGAACTGTTGTACCCTGAAGTTTTTCTTAGAAATTCAGCAAAAATTCCAACCAGCTTTTGTTAAGCACTGTCATGTAGTGCTCCTTGCAATTGTTATAGAAGTTTGTCTGAAACCATCTATACATCAAAAAGAAGAAATCAATTTGCAAGCTTCTATAAAAGCAGGAATTACTGAATTAGGTTACAGATCTCAGCTTCATCTGGACAAATTTTACAATTATCAAAACGTGTGAGGTCAAATTTTCATCTTGTTCCAAAACATCTAATAAAAATCAGAAAGAGAAAGCTATTGGGGTCAACAAGTTAGATCTAAAAAAGTAAAGGTAGAATTTTTCCAGTTATCGAAACATCTTCACTCTTCTTTTTGTCAGAGCACCTCTAAAACGGAACAAAAAATTCCATTCTGCGAATTACTGAAATAATAAGAATTTGAAAAAAATGTACGAAAGCTCCAGTACATTTACTTACTGCCGACAGCGTTGACATAGAAAATAATAGAAAAGCATTCTTTCATTCAATGAATCTGAGAAACGCTGCATTCGATATCTACTTTTTCTCAATTTTAAAAACTCTGAAATTGATACCACAACTGTTGAAGTTCATCATTTTGAGAATCATAGGTCTCAACTTGGTTCTATTACAGTTACACATAGAACCAAATTGAAGAGAGAAGCTCAACAGCTTTTGGTTCCATCAAAATTTCTTCAAAATCAACTGAGGTCAATGAACGGAAAATCTTTTACGAAAGACAGAGGAATCAGAACAAAATGTCTCCGGCTAATGGCAAATGGTCGTTTCATGGATGAGATTTGGTGCATAAACCATTCACAAAAAGATAAAATTTTACAAAGGAAACTAGTTAGCAAGTTTATAGACGTAACTGTCCAGGCTCTTTCTCTGATCTTGAAAGTAAATTTTTTACGGAGCGAAGAAGTTGAGTCATGAAAGTTTTTTTTCAGAAGAATTTTGAAGAAAAACAAACAATATTTCACCTAAACATGTAGCTCGACCAAAAGAAAAACGGAAGACTTGGCCCATTTTGTAAGGACGTGGAAGTCAAACGTTTTCACAGGTACAGCGAAAAAAGTAGCTCTTGGTCAATGAGCTCTACGGGTGGTCAGAAACATAATCTATTGCTACCCGAAAAAAAACAGATTATCTTACATCATTGATTCACAAAACTTTGCTGGTCATTAGTTCTAGGATCAACTGAAGTCCTGAAGTTGTAGTTCATGTTGAGTTCTCGACTGACATGTAGAAGCGATTGATTCTACTGAACAGTGGAACGCCAAAGTTATAAGCAATAGATGAAGTTAAGTTAGCATTAACAGAGCATAACTGTCAATAAAGAAATAAACCCCACTACACACGAGAACTTTTGTTTGTCACACAACAAAAAGGTTGGCTACTTTCTCAACAAAATTTGAACACGAACAAACTGTTAAAATTTTCTACAAGAAAGAATTGTGAAAAATTAAATAGATATCTTTTATGAACCGCTAAAATTAACGATATTCCAAAGAAGTTCTTCGTCAGAGAGTTTCTAGGTTTGGAGCCTTTGCTTGAACAGTCGCCACAAAAATTCTTTCTGAAATGAAAAATCCTTTTTCAGCTGGGGCAAAAAATTGGAAAAGAGTGAGTCAGCAATTAAAAAATTGGACAACTTTCATCTGGAGAGACCTTGATTTAAAAAGTAGCAAAAAACTGCACAAAATCAAAGGTTACTTTTTTTGCAATAGAAGATCTCAGAATGTATCATTCAGCAAAATTTTGGCTGCCAACTTATATGTGTAGGCTGACAAACCTGCTATGATTAAATCAAAAGAAGCAAACAACACCAAGTCCTGGGTAGCGGCAGATCCCCCTTTTGATATTACTGCATTTCATACAATTTTACTCTATTACAACCGAATTCAATCTAAATGGTAATGTGAAATTTTCACTTTTGCGTTATTTTTCTTTGAAACACAAAGAAAGGACAATGACGAGCTTCTTTTTCGAAAACTCCGATTGTAATTGTTGTAGTTTCACTGCTTAAGACTACAAAAAACAGACAAAGGCAATTGCCACTGATCGCTCGTCAAGTTACGAAACAGTTCTGGATAACTGATTCTTTTCTTCCGTCATAGTCAATTTCTCTCTATGTCTTTTTCCTAGAAAACAATCTGTGTAAAACCTCATTTATCGATATAAAATTTAGTCAGCTAAACTGCAAGTGAATTCTTTTTCGCACTTTATGTCTGAAATTTTAAGGAAAATTTCCTGTTTGAAATCCAATATTCTGGTCCAAAAAACAACAAATTTTTCCAACATTTTTCTCTGAATTGGTCCAGATTATAAATTTTCATACAAATCGATTGTTACATTTTCACCAACTAACGTTCTAGATGAATATTTATTAGAGGAAAGAAAGGTGATTACGCTTTTGGTCTTGTTTGAATAGTTTTCATTGGCTAACAATTCTCTTATTTCGTTTTTCACCAATTTCAAAAGTTAACCAGTTCTTTGTGCAAACTCGTTTTTTGCAGATCTAGTTTTCTTCGTATGATCCGTTGGCAATAGAACTGTCTGCGTGCTTAACTTTACTACTTCAAGCGTTAACTACAGACTAAAAATTCTCATCACTCTTGTTTTATATGATTTACATTGCAGGCTGAATTCTGAGGCTTTGATTTTGAAAGTTTTATATTTAAAAAGAGAGCTAGCAATCTCAGATAACTGAGTGAGAAAACTCGAAAACTCACTGAATCAGAAACCTCTATTCGTTTTAGTACTAAGAGGAAAACTCAAACAGCTCTATTATTGGCGCTGGATAGAATCAGTTTTCGAATATTTTGAGAACATGTTTTTGTACAAATCAATTTGAATGATTGATGATGCTATAAAATCCACTAACGAAGTCAATGGCACATGAAACACCATTTCAATTCCGTTTTTTAGATTTGGGTTTTTGACAAATTAAAATTGAGCGTGGAATGCAAATTATAAATAACTTGCAACCTGGAAAATACCTGAGAGCATAGGTTGAAACAATGAAAGCCCTCAAGTCCTGATATTTCATGCAAGAATTTTGAAAAACATTCAGCACAATTTTTCTTTATCTTACTTCCAGAAAAGATGCTCAAGTGTAAAGGTTTTTTTCGATCAAGTGGAGGCAAGAATTTAACTGAAACTATGTTATTACCAATTTGACCGATGTTAAAATATTGTTTGTATATTGTGAACGTATCGCAATGGACAATGTGCGAAGCTCAGTCGCATTTGACATAGAAGAGTCAATTACGGCAATGTGGCGATCAACAACTCATACATGCTGTCATCAGGTTCAAACAGTTAAAATTCGAATCATCTTGCTGATCGCCGTCCAAAACATTTATTTTATCTAAAACCACCCAGCCAGCCCACACTTATTCAGTAGTTTCAGATAAATTCCAAGACTCAAAATTTTGTGATTTATATGCAATTTTTGTGTTCTTGTGCTATTTTTTAAGGATCTTCAATTTATTTAAAAGATTTTCGCTACTATTCGAATTTTTTGGCAGATGATTTGCAAGTTTAGAAAACCACAATTTCTTAATAACTTTCATTAAACTGGTATCTTTGGAATGTATAAAAATAGATATGGTTCAAAAAACTTTGTATTAAATTTTTTGAAAGTTTTTTTGTTTTAGCGTTTTTTAATTACAGAAAGATTTGGTATAAGAGCTAGTTTGCATAGAGAAAAACAAACAAAGACAAGTTAGAAATCGAAAAAATGAGTTATTAAAAATTCAAAGAAATTAAACTCAGTTCGAATTATCAAACTAAATTTTAAGCTTGAATGCCATCTTCAAAGATTTGGTGTTTGTGATGGAAAAAAGTCCAAACTTTTTCAATTTAACCCAGCATAATTTTTGGTTGTCTACAACACTCAAGCCAAAGTTTATGGGACAGACTCTACCTTCATCTAGCATTTTTTTCTTACCTGCATAGATGTTCTTTGATTTTGTTTTTGATCAGTCCATTATTGGATGATTCCACAGAATCTGATAGTTTATCATAGCACAAGTTAGTTTCTGAGAAAAGAAGCAATCATATCTGATTATCTAACTTCTTCATTGATCACACCGGGCGTTCTCATGTTTGAAATCTTCTCTTAAGCATTATGATTCCAGCGCCCTCGAGGAAAAGCACTTAGCCTCAACCAATACCACAAAAATGTATCTCAGGTCGAATGAAATGTTCAAGCTTTTCTTCAACTGATGAATCATACTCTTCAATTTTCAGCTCAAATCTTTTTTTGATCAAGTAAAGAAGAGAAGAAATTGTAATTGAGTTAAAGCAGAGTGACTTTTGCAAACTGGAATTTGAAAACACCATGTAATTAATTTTGTCATTGATTCCGGCAGCTAAATCAGGATATTGAAAAATTCGTTTTGGATGAACTGATCAATGTGCGACCAGATGACATTTTTTTGTGTGTGCCAGCTGACTGCGATCTAATATCTGATAGCCGCTTCACTTATTGCCTGTCAACTTCATTGTTTTTAAGAGATTTGTAGATTTATGGTTTGTATCTGTTTCCAGGAGAGATTCGACAACACTTTTAACACAAATGTCGAGAAGCCTTTTCAAGGAATATATTGTAAAAATCATAAGAGCTCATCTTTCACTCAAATAATTGAGTAAAAACTGGAAATTTTTTACTTTGAAACTAGCAATGAGCTTTTTTGTGGTTCTACAAACAATTTATGTCGCTTTGGAAATAATTTGACACTTTCCCCAAGGTAACCGCATCCAATTGCACATGTTTTAATTAGAGAAACGATTACTTCAAAATAAGGGTACAAGTGCTTGAAGATTTCAAAACAGCAATCAATAATTCCAGACAAATGTCTCTAACTGATTGTTTCAATGAGATGACTTTTCGAAAACTACGGGTGAAGTGGATAATTTTTCTTTATTAAACCTTGTTCTCGATTTGTGTTTCGTGTCTTTCAATTCTTAACTAATTCTAGTCTCTTAACTGTGAAACTTTATCTCTGCAGATACTCTCTTCAATCATTATCTTGTGTCTTAATGTTACTCTCTATATCGTTCATTAATGTTACTCTCTATATCTTCAAATAACAGTGATTTTCCTTTCTGACAGGAGTGAAAGTGACCGCAATATCTCATCACCTCGAACTGTATGGGTACGGAAGCCTTTACAGAAAAAAACTTCCCACCTTTTTTTGTGAAGATACTGCGCTTGAATTCTACACCGTGGACAAGGTTTCTTCAAATATTGAAGTAATTTCTGCTTAAAATAGTTGTTTTCACAGTGCATGAATCTGCTGTAATGAATTCATAAGAAATTAGCATTCCTTAATTTGTTCCAGCTTCTTTTAAAATATTAACATTACTCAAATCACTATTAACGCAGCAAAAAATCGCTGGTCACTGGCTCCATACGCTATGAGAAAGTTTTTCACAGAAGTTACTCATTCTAAGAAACCTAACATGTCGAGGAACGGTACGTCGCGAATATTCATTGCAACAATTCTAATCTTCATTTGATTTGATTTTGGAAGAAAATGTTTGTCTGCCATTAAAACTAGGAGAAGACATCTTTTAACTAAGTTTGAGTCAAATCGCGAACTGCGAGCTGTTGAAACAGAACACAGGAACTGTACTGAAGAAATTCTAAATGAACGTGTTTCAGTTTTAATGCGTTTTTGAGTTCGCTTCGGACATTAATAGATTCAGAATGTTAGTCAATCTCTTAAACAGTTTTGACTCCTTTTTTTGCCAAGTCTTTTGTATTGTTCACTAGAAAGTTTCTCGCGAGCATGCCAATACCTTTTGTCAAGTGGAGATATGAAATGCGCATCCTCTTCTTCATCACTAGAGAGTTTTCTGCACTATCATTCAAAGTTCGTTAGAAAGTCCCGCGTTTTTCAGTTTGGATCGTTTCTGTGAAGAAAAAATATGTTTTCAAGGATGTTGGAAGATACCAACACACTGAAGAGAAAAGAACTTCTAACCCATGATATCATTCTTATTTGCCTGAGGGTTTTATCGGAAAATGATATTAATTCATAATTGAACACAAATGATGAGAGAAAAGCCCTCAATTCAGTTGGAACGCTAAAGTTGACGTTCTCAAAAATATCAAAAAATGACTGATTTTTTTCAGCTGTCTGAGGCATACTTTTTATATGTAGTTGCGCAGAAATTCTGCAAATGGATCACCAAACAGTTTGATCTATGCAAATAGTGATTCAATTTGTAACACTGGATTTTTAAGGGAACTTGCTGATGTACGATGTCCAAGAGATATTAATCTCAAAACTCAGAAAGGTCGATTTTGTATGTTTCATCGGGAAGTGACGATTGCGTTCAGCAGATGATTCAGAGATGTTGTTTTTTGTCTTTTCCCTTGGAAGTTTCTCGCGAGCATGCCGATACATTTTGTCAGTTGGAGATATGAAATGCGCATCCTCTTCTTCATAATTAGTGAGTTTCCTGCACTATCATTCAATGTTCAATAGGAAGTCCCAAGTTTTATAGTTTACATCGGGTCTTTGAAGAAAAAATATGTTCTCAAGGATGTTGGAAGATACCAACACACTGATGAGAAGAGAACTTCCAATCCATGATGTCATTCCTGTTTGCATGAGGGCTTTATCGTAAAATGATAATAATTCAAAATTGAGCACAAATGATGATAGAAAAGCCCTCAATTCAGTTGGAACGCTTAAGTTGACGTTTTCAAATTGATCAAAAAAGGTGTCTGAATTTCGTCAAGCATCTGAGGTATTCTTGCTATATGTAGTTGCGCAGAAATTCTCAATATGGATCACAAAGAGTTTGATCTATGGAAAGAGTGATTGCATTTGTAACACTGGATTTTTTAGGGAACTTGCTGATGTACGATGTCCAACAGATATTAATCTCAAAACTCAAAAAAATTCCATTTTGTATGTTTCATCGGGAAGTGACGATTGCGTTCAGCAGATGAATCAGAGATGTGGTCTAATATTTGAAAGTAAGTTTGAAAGTTTCTGTCAACTAGGTCTCTAAGAAAAAAACAAGAGCATCTTCTTGTAGTGCTGGGAAGCAATCATTGTTTCTTCTTGTCACTGAGAGAGCCATATGCAACAATTTTTTGTTTTATTCTGTGCTTGAATGCTTCCATGTAGTTCAATTATTCAAAGTACGGAACATACACAAGTTGCTTTGATGGGGCTTTTCATTGCCATAAGATACTAAGCACATAACTTAACTGTTTCAGAGAAAAATTGACGGTATATTTTGAGTGATTCAGCCTACAGTAACTCCACGAATTAAAAGTTAAGAGTAACGTTTATAACACAGTAAAATTTCAATTTAGTGTCTTGTATTGAGGAAAAAACTTTGTGTTTTGCTTTGATGAAATTCAGATTTGTTTCATCAACAAGAACGAAAGGTTCAAAAAGAAAAAGATATCTACTGCGTAATAATGTTAATAACTGTGCCTAATTTGCAATAAAAACAAACGAAATAATGATTTTTGCTCCATTTGGTAGTTCGTTGTGAACAGGATCAAAATTGTCGACCACTTTTTGTTGCCAGCTTTAATTTATATAAAATTGCGCATTTTTTTGAAGATTTGAGCATCGATTCACCCAAAACTGATTTTATTGTTTTGAATTCAATGTGAACAGAGGCAGCGTCTCAATAGGTTAATGATTTTATGATGGGTCCGAAGGAAACCCGATTTAAAATCTGGGCATTGTTTCCTTTGTGGTGAAGAAGCGGATAATGAGTAGAGAACCTTAAAATGCAGGTTCTGCAGGAAAACTTTAGTCCAGGAATTAGAGAATGACTATGAGTAGACGTGAACAGCTTCTTGAGTGAAATTGCTGATATCTGCTCATATTGGATTTTAAAGTTATCGTTTTGCACAACGAACACCGCTCCTATAAATCAGGGTTCTTTGCTTTTGCTCAAGTTCTCGGCTTTCGCTCTGGAAAACAAAATATGAAGCAATTTACGAGATGGAGCAGAAAAAGAGTAAAAATTGTGAAGACTAAAGCTGAAAGGAATACCATTTTTTGCTAGACCTTAGAAAGAAATTGTACTCAACTTCACTCAACCCAGTAAACCTTACATATAAATTTTCTACGCAAATGGTAAAATTTTCAATTGATTTTGACAAAATTCTCACAACATTGCGTATTTTTGACATGAATTAGGTTTTTGTGGCAGGAATGGGATATTTTTGGTTGAAGATGTGTAGTTTTAAGCAAATATCGAGCAGTTTGTTGAATATTTTGGTATTTTTGTGCCAAAAATTAGGTATTTGTAGTAAAATTCAATGTTTTGTTAACAATTTATTAATTTTTTGATAAATTTGGCAAAAATGCATCAATTCTGATGTAAATTAGATAATTTGTGGCAATTGTTGGCATAAATGGTAAGCATATGCAAAGTCGGCTAAACTCTGATAAAAACTGATTGAGTTGCAATTAAAGATGATAAAAAGCACTCTCTTTGAAAAAATGAATAATCGAAAAAATTATGTGCAAAAAAAATTCTGTGAAAGTTCTGCAGATAGATTCTGTCAGTTGTTATAATTAGCCATAACAAAAAACCCATTAGAGCAAAAAATCAAATGTCACGACTGGACGCATTTTCCATTGGTTAATTGAGATAAGCTGAACTGTCTATTGTCCTCGCTCACTTTTAGGTGTATCCATGGAAATAGGATGCTTCCGAAGATGACCCTCCAAGGTCTGCTTAGGTTATACTGCTATTCGCTTAGTTCATTCCAGGTCTGCCCTTGCGATGTTATGTTCCCAAAATCCTCCCAAATCAATAATCTAATTTCATGCTGACATTTGGGCGTTCATTTTGAGAATATAAGGATTTCGAGGAACGGTACTTCAAAAATGTTCATTGCCAGGATTCTAATTTTCGTCTGTATTGATCTTGGAACAAAATGTTTATCTGCCCTTAAAACTAGGAGAAGAAATCAATTAACCAATTTAAGTCAAATTGCGAGCTGTTGCTACAGAACACAGGGACTGTACTGAAGAAATTTTAAAAGAACGTGTTTCAGTTTTAATGCATTTTTGAGTTCGCTTCGGACATTAATAGATTCAGAATGTTAGTCAATCTCTTAAACAGTTTTGACTCCATTTTTGCCAAGTCTTTTGTATTGTTCACTAGAAAGTTTCTCGCGAGCATGCCAATACCTTTTGTCAAGTGGAGATATGAAATGCGCATCCTCTTATTCATCATTAGTGAGTTTTCTGCACTATCAATCAATGTTCGTTAAAAAGTCCCGAGTTTATTAGTTTGGATCGTTTCTGTGAAGAAAAATTATGTTTTCAAGGATGTTGGAAGATACCAACACACTGAAGAGAAAAGAACTTCTAACCCATGATATCATTCCTGTTTGCCTGAGTGTTTTATCGGAAAATGATATTAATTCATAATTGAACACAAATGATGAGAGAAAAGCCCACAAGTCTGTGGAAACGCTTATATTGACGTTCTCAAATTGATCAAAAAATTTCTCTGATTTTCGTCAGGCATCTGAGGTATACTTGTTATATGTATTTGCGCAGAAACTCTCCATATGGATCACCAAAGTGTTTGATCTATGGAAAGAGTGATTGCATTTGTAACACTGTATTTTTTAGGGAACTCGCTGATGTACACTGTCCAACAGATAATAATCTAAAAACTCAAAAATGTTGAATTCGTATGTTTCATGGGAAAGCGACGAGTGCATTCAGCAGATGAATCAGAGCTGTTGTCTAATATTTCAATCAAGTTTGAAAGTTTCTGTCAACTAGGTCTCTGAGAAAAAAGCAAGAGCATCTTCTTGTAGTGCTGGGAAGCAATCATTGTTTTTTCTTGTCACTGAGAGAGCCATATGCAACAATTTTTTGTTTTATTCTGTGGTTGAATGCTTCCATGTAATTCAATTATTCAAAATACGGAACATATACAAGTTGCTTTGATGGGGCTTTTCATTGCCATAAGATACTAAGCACAAAACATAACTGTTTCAGTGAAAAAGTGACGGTATATTTTGAGTGATTCAGCCTACAGGAACTCCAGGAAGTTGAGAGTAACGTTTATAACACAGTAAAATTTCAATTTAGTGTCTTGTGCTGTGGAAAAAACGAAATAAAAACTCTCGTTATCTGTGCTTTGCTTTGCTGAAATTCAGATCTGTTTCATGAGCAAAAACGAAAGTTTTAAAAAGAAAAAGATATTGATATCTGCTGCATAATAGTTTTTAAAATTGTGCATACTTTGCAATAAAAAAACCAAATTTAATTTTGATTTTTGCTCAATTTATTAGTTTGTTGTAGACAGGATCAAAATTGTGGACCATTTTTTGTTGCCCGTTTGATTTTTTGTAAAATTGCGCATTTTTAGGACAGTTTTAGCATTGACTCAGCCAAAATTGATTTCATTGTTTTGAATTTAAGTGAACAAACTCAGCATCACCATATATTGATGAATGGATGATGTCTTCAAAGGAGACCGGAATTTAATACTGGCGATTGTTTCGTTTGTGATGAAGATGCCCATAAAATGTAGAGAACATTAGACTGCAGGAGCTGCGCGAAAAGTTTTCGCTGGGAATTAGAGAAGGACTATGAGTAGACGCAATGTGATACAGCACTTTTTAATTGCCGAGAAACAACTGGTGTCACGTGAACATTATCTTAAGTGAAATTGCTGATGTCTGCTCATATTAGATTTAAAAAAAATGTTTTGCACAACAAACACAGCTCCTATAAATCAGAGGTCCTGGAATTTGCTCTGGAAAACAAAATATGAACAAAAGCTGCAAAAGAATACAGTTTTTTGTTACCCTTATGAAGAAATTGTACTCAACTGCACTCAACCCAGTAAATCTTACGTATTAATTTTCTACGCAAATGGTAAAAATCTTCAATTGATTATGACAAAATTATGATCAGATTGGGTATTTTTGGCATGAATTAGGTTTTTGTGACAGGAATGGGATATTTTTGTGTAGTTTTCGGCAAAAATCGAGCAATTTGTCGAATTATTTGGTTTTTTTGTGCCAAAAATTTGGTATTTGTAGTAAAATTCAATATTTTGTTAACAATTGATGAGTTTTTTTTTGTAAATTTGGCATTTTTCGGCAAAAATGCCTCAATTTTGATGACAATTAGGTAGTTTGTGGCAATTGTTGGCATAAATGGTAAACCTATGCAAAATCTGCTAAATATGATCAAAATTGATTGAGTTGCAATTAAAGATGATGAAAAGGTACTCTCTTTGAATAAAAGATTAATCGAAAGTTATGTGTGAAAAAAAATAATGAGAGTGAAAGTTCTGCAGATAGATTTTATTTAGTTGTTATAATTAGCCATAGCAAAAGAAATGAATTAGAGGTAAAAATCAATTGTCACAACTTGACGCATTTTCCATTGGTTAATTGAGATAAGCTCACCTGTTTATTGTTCTCGCTCTCTTTTTTAGGTATATCTTTGGAAATAGGATGCTTCCGAAGATGACCCCCCAAGGTCTGCTCAGGTTATACTACTATTCGCCTAGTTCATTCCAGGTCTGCCCATGCTGTGTCATGTTCCCGACATCGTCCCAAGTCAATAATCTAATGTCGTGCAGACAATTGGGCGCTCATTTTTGGATTTCCCGCTTCTCTTTCTGTTTCCAGACTATATAGTTTCGAAAAAAAAACACCGCTTCTGTTCATTTTCGGTCCTTCCACACTACATTTAGTCAATCACCTCAACATCATCCAATAGGATCTCTTTTCTCGCATCTTGTATTCAGTCTGACCTGATTGATAATCAAACCGTTTGATTATTATAAATTTTCTAATCTCGGCCTTCTGAGTAAATAGTATTAGCCAACAATTGTTGTTTTCAGACATTCACATCGTAGCATAAAGTAGGAATAGGTCACCCACTGGTAATATAAATAGTACTATAAGGCGAAACAAATACCAACTAATTAGCAAAAGCACTTATTTAAGGGGTACCCTATCAACAACAAACGAATCTGGGAAAATGCATTCCGAGGCAAAAAGCCCAAATTTGCTATCGCGAAGGAAAATTGTTACGTTAATTGTTGAGATAAATTACGAAAAGGTTTGAATATTGGCCGGTTGTTTGCACCGATGTGTACAACCAATGTGCACTATTTTGAGCACTCAGTTGGCCCAAAACCGTCCTGCTTAAATGAAATTCGTAATTACTTCACAAAATTGTGGAAAAAATTGTGTTATGTGGAAAAAGATTATGATCGAAAAGCAATTGCAATTTTTAAGCGTGGTCTGGTATAGACGTTCAATCGAGAATATTGACCGAAACTGCTTTTATTTCACGGAAATGTCACAAAAACTTCCAAGAAAACAATAAAAAAAACGTTTGAATGCCAAATTTCCCGGTGCCCGTTTTATATCTCATTGATACATTCTATCACAGCTTTCAAGAACGCCGATTATCTTTTTGGCATCAAAAGCTATCAATAAATTATTCGCGACCACTATGTCACATAGAATTAGCGTTAACAAGACAGGAACATCGAGTCAATCAACGCAAACGGAACCTTTGAAAAAAAATAGGGTTAAGCAACCAGTGGGACGACAAAGTTCGTCCATATGCCAATCTGGCGAAACGCGAAAAACGAGAACTAGCAGCTTTCGCAGCCGAAATGGATCAAAGTCTGAATGGAGTTTTCAAATAAGGATTGAATTTCCGGTGTCAATCCAAGTATCAATGATCATGAACTTCGCTGTCCAGCTCGGTGAAACTGTTTTAGATATCTTCTTGTTTTAATTTTAGCTGTAGAAATACTGAATGTATACCTCCAGCCAATCAGAGACTGAGAAGATGCTATTCTCTTATATAAAGCGCATGCCGCACTAACTCCTGCCAGTCTGTTAGCTTAGATACTCTGTATAACCTATATACTATTACTTATATACTGTATTACCACCGTTATAATTGAAGTTTAGCTTCAGTGGTTTACAGAGTCGGTTAGTGTGAGAGATATAGGTAAGTCTACTTCGCGCGCAGAAATAAGTAGCCCTAGCTCTTTATACTTTAAGGCTGGAAAAAGAGCCCACAACGGGTCTGCCTTACAATTGTTGATAGCTGAAAATTTTTCCGCTTTTAGTTTCGAATATGTAAAAAGAAAAAAATTTAAGCAAGTATTCTTCTGCGGAGTAAATTCTTTTTTCGAATTTTTTGAAGCAGCGCGTCATACATCCATTGGCAAAATTCCCCATTTTTGTTGAAATAAGACGTCATTTTTGTCCAATATCTTTTAACCATTTTTCATGCCTTAATTTTTTTTTTTCAAATCGAAAAATTGTGACAATGTGGTCAAAAACAAACTATGCAATTAATTGATTGAATGTGAAAAGAATGAAACAAGAAATCAGTACTTGAATAAATTTTTCTTAATTGTTGGCTAGTATTATTGTTTTAAAAGACAGATCTAATAAATTGGTTAGATTTGATGATAATGGATTTGTCTCTTTAACCATCAGAAAAACCAACACGGCGAGAGTTAACTTTAATTAACGTTATAATTATATTTTGATATCACAAACTGCTTCAATAGATTATCGTTCAACCAAATCGATTCAAATTAATTATTTGGATAGCTAAAGTACGATGAATAGCTAGATAATCTCACGATTATTAATCGAAAAATGTAAGAACTATCGATCAAAATTAAATAATAGAAATTTGAATTGTCACCAAAACTGCTATAAACTTAATTGATCACTAGGGCATATCAGAGATATTTTCTAAATTAAATTTTTGTTGACTTGTAGCTGTCTTCATAACATATTCAAAAATCATGATGGCCAAATGCATTTTCAGAACTGCGTTGAAGACAATTTTCTGGATAATTGTTGTTATTCCATTCTCAAAATCGACTGATAATGAAATTAGATTTCTGAACTCGGGCTGCCATCTCACCCCCTGCGACAACAATCCAATTGACCTGAACTGGTCTTTCGAAATTGGATCTAGTGTTGTGAACAGGTTGGTTCACTTTCTTACAATTATTCCACGCCAGCGCCCGTGTCCAAATAAAAGCGGACTCCTTATAGCCCGTTCTCTGGGGCATCCAGACTTCTTCATTTGTCTTCAGATTCGAAAAAATCTAGCTTCATGGCATTATTATGCAATTGGAGAGAAAAAAAGAGGAGTGAAAAAAATTGTGATCTCGGAAAAAAAGCGATAAAAAATTGCACGCGAAATCAGAAACTATGTGCGACCTAAATTTGAACGGATCAACTAGAGCGTGCTTTATTGTCTTGGTTATATATTTTTCCGCATTTGCAGTATTTGTTTACTATTGATTATGACGAACGTCAGTTTCAAACCGGCTTCATAGCTAATCCTTTATACGGACTACCGCGTTGACAATTAAGGCGTCGGCAGTTTGAATTCAATAGAAAGGTAAAATTAGTTATCCTTCAAAAATGGATTTTTTTTCGTCACCGTTGTCCACGGTAAGTATATCATGCAAGTATCAACCGAGTTAGAGTAAGTGTGTCCCTTCAAATATTATATCTGCCCGGTTGACCTTTCTTGGGAACCATATCCTAGAATATATGGATACATAAGGGCCACACAAAATTTTCTGATATGATCTTGCAATGATTGCCAAGAATTCCACATATGATTCTTCCTCAAGATTTCAGGATGCTTTTTTTGTTCCAGGAACACCTTCAAAAAGTCCACACAAAAGTTTTTTTATGGTAAAATGGTTCCATATATGGTTCTTATACGGTTCCTACAAGACCATACATGTTCCATATTAGGACGAGGCATTCAGGAGGCAGCTTCAACTTCTTCGTATAAACAGCATTACGCAGTCTATTTTCCAACCGTAGACTACCGCTGCCACATCAAGCAATTTTTTTAACCTAACATTTTACATCAAATTTCTGGTCAACCTTTGCTGTTTTACAGATCCAAAAAACCAAACGAGTTCAAATTTAGTTGCAAAAAACCAGTAGGGAGTTCAGCTGTCTAATATAAACAGCATTACGCAGTCTACTTTCAACTAGCAGCCAACTGCTGCCACATCAGAGAAAAAACTGAAAAAAGCGAATCCAAATGGTGGCAAAGACAAAGGGTTTTTAAGTCTAATATTAAAAGCTTGCTGGTACTCCATTAAAAAACAAAACAGCCCACAAAAATATAATTAGAGCTCAATTGTTCTGATTGGAGAAGTTGATGAATTTACAATAAAAAAATATAAATAGATTATTTGCAATTATTTTTATTGTGATTTTCTTTTTTTTTCATTTTCTTTTGTATAGATCCCTCTATGTTGTTGACGTGATCATCAATTTTCTGCCAATGAGCAACCTCCAAATTGTTGTTGCCTTCTCAAGAGGGACAAATTCGATGAAAGAGATCAACCAAGTAACATAACTTATAAAATTTAAAAAAAGATTTGAGAATTTTAAGTTATATGAACTTTGGTGTCGTGGTTCAACATATCGTTGTTGTATATGAATCATAAATTTGTTTTTTTACGGGGATACTAAAGTAGACCACGAGTTGTTTGTGCTTTTAGATAGTATAGAGTAAGCACGCTGTTTATAATAGTTATATTTAATTCTAACTGGGCTTTCTAGTGTCACTATGTTTTCCGAAATTACTCTGTGCATCATAATGCTTTTGGGAACAAATGCTATCATGGTAGATTGGTGTTGTCAGCAAGTTGTTGATCAAATGTCTTTTGATTGATTTGAAAAAGGATAGAAAACGCATACTATATGTAGCAACCAAAAGGTTTTTTTATCCAATGACTATTTTTTTCGCCTGACAACGTAAGATTTTGAAAGTGCTAGTTATTGTTACAATAAAATGGCAATGAGTTATAAAAAAATTGGTAAAAACACAGAACCAAGCAAAAATTCAATTCTTTTAGTGGCAGTATAATTTAAAAAAATAAATTAATTTTTTTTTACAAAGTGCGAGTGTGTGTGTGTGTGTGTGTGTGTGTGTGTGTGTGTGTGTGGGTGAGAGAAGAGAATTTAGAAAGGTTTATGGATTCCTTCACTTTTTGGAAGCAGATATATCATTTTGTGGTCGGTCAAAATTTCTTATTAACACTAAAAATTTTGTAAATATGGCTTTTGAAGCGTCTCAAAGCTGAGTTACTACAAATGTTTTCACTGGTTTGAAATATTTATCACTGCTGGTTGTGATTCGTATCCGATAATAAAATCGAACCAAACTAAAAGATTCTGAACAAAAATGTATTTTTTTTTGGTTCCAAAGAGAAGAGTGTTGGTATTCTTTGTTCCATGAAATTTTAAAATCGAGATCTATTTCGTTGGCGTTTTTATAGGCATTTTCGACACAATTGATCTCGCAATTTATCTCGCAGCAGGGTAGATGGCAATGCTATCACGGCACTGACCAAGAACCTTAGGTGGTGATTTTTGTTGAACATTGGTGAGAACCCGGAGTCGGGATCATTTAAAATTCAGCGTTGAATCAGGAAAAAAACATGCTTTATTTTTATGATGACAGTATCAAGATCATGGCAATTTTTGCCATGAAAAGGGTAACTTTCAGCAATCATTTATGCAGTTGATATGTACATGATGACTTTTATTCATGCGCAGGTTAATTAACATCCTGTTTTCAATATGTGCATACATGTAATTAAGTCTGCCTTTAAGCTACTCAGAATGCGTAACACCCACGCTAATCGTTATTTGAAGGACGCCGCCACTCTTTGATCTCATTCTAGCGCGCTGCAATTAAATGCCTCTCTGCAAAATGCGCTCTGCTAGTTATGCCTCTCTGCAAATAATGCCTCTCTGCAAATAATGCCTCTCTGCAAATGCCCTCTGCTAGTTATGCTTCTCTGCATAAATAATGCCTCTCTGCAAATCATGCTTTTACGATGTACAAAATATCTTCAAGAGAAAAGTTAATTCATGAATATATTGGATAAATAAATAAGGAGATAGTATATATAAATAAATATTGGAAAGTAAGGAGTTAAAGGATATAAGGAGTTAATTAAATAGTTTTGATTCTCAGTTTTGCTACTCTTCACTGTCGACCTCCGGCTAACCTTCTGCAGCTTGTATTGAGTCTTGCACAGCTTCCATGTATGATGGATCACACTTTTCCATCATCCTCCGACCTCCACAAATTTGCATGGCTGCCAGGAGGGGGCGTTATAAATGCCATCACCGACCTCCGAATGCTGAACTGAATTGATTGAATGCTGACAAGGCTGAAACGAATATGCACAATTAGGAAAACAACCGATTAACGTGCAGGGGAGGTGGGGGGGTAACTAGATCGGTGAGGGGGTTATTACTGGTGGTGGTGGTGGTGGTGGGTGGGTGGGGGGGGTAACTGGATGGGGGGTAACTGGATCGGGGGGGGAATGGGTTGTTATATAATCTCTGTTGCTGGGTCGTGGGGGGGGGGGGGGGGGGGGTGATCCAGTTATTTATAATCTATTTTATAATCAGTACTGATTCACACACCCCCTCGATTCAGTTATTCATCTATTTTATAATCTGCAATCGAATTATTATAATATGTTGACTTCGGCTCTTTGCTTTTTGGACTATCCCTCCCCCGATCCAGTTGTTTATATAATCTATACTCTATTTTAATCGTCTGTATAACGGTTATAATCTGTTATAATAGCGCTTATGATGAAATAAAAAAATTCGACTGAGCGAACCATTTTGGTTAATTTTTTACCTTTTTCAAAAAAAAAGTATCCGCGCTCGATGAGGCTTAACTTTTTCGATCACCGAACATTGTTTTGGACACCAAATCGTCAATTTTAGTCAAATTGTGCACATTTTTGGTGGACAGGCTCCACTTTAGCCCTAAGTGGGGATGAAATAAAAAAAATTCGACTGAGCGAACCATTTTGGTTAAGTTCTTACCTTTTTCAAAAAACAGTATCCGCGCTCGATGAGGCTTAACATTTTCGATCACGGAACATTGTTTTGGACAAAAAAATCGTCAATTTTAGTCCAATGGTGCTCAGTTTTGGTGGGCACGCTCCACTTTAGCCATAACTGGGGATGAAATAAAAAAAATTGGACTGAGCGAACCATTTTGGTTAAGTTTTTACCTTTTTCAAAAAAAAGTATCCGCGCTCGATGAGGCTTATATTTTTCGATCACCGAACATTGTTTTGGACACCAAATCGTCAATTTCAGTCCAATGGTGCTCATTTTTGGTGGGCACGCTCCACTTTAGCCATAATTGAGGATGAAATAAAAAAAAAATTGGACTGAGCGAACCATTTTGGACAAGTTTTCACCTTTTTCCAAAAAATGTATCCGAACTTTTTCGATCACCGAAACATTGTTTTGGACACCAAATCGTCAATTTTAGTCAAATTGCGCACATTTTTGGTGGACACGCTGCAATTTAGCTCTAATTGGGGATGAAATAAAAAAATTGGACTGAGCGAACCATTTTGGTTAAGTTTTTACCTTTTTCAAAAAAAAAGTATCCGCGCTCGATGAGGCTTAACTTTTTCGATCACCGAACATTGTTTTGAACACCAAATCGTCAATTTTAGTCCAATGGAGCTCACTTTTGGTGGGCACGCTCCACTTTAGCCATAATTGGGGATGAAATAAAAAAATTGGACTGAGCGAACCATTTTGGACAAGTTTTTACCTTTTTCCAAAAAAAGTGTCCGAAATTTTTCGATCACCGAACATTGTTTTGGACACCAAATCGTCAATTTTAGTCAAATTGTGCACATTTTTGGTGGACAGGCTCCACTTTAGCCCTAATTGGGGATGAAATGAAAAAAATGGACTGAGCGAACCATTTTGGACAAGGTTTTACCTCTTTCCAAAAAAAGTATCCGCGCTCGATGAGGCTTAACTTTTTCGATCACCGAACATTGTTTTGGACACCAAATCGTCAATTTTAGTCCAATTGTGCTCATTTTTGGGGGGCACGCTCCACTTTAGCCATAATTGGAGATGAAATAAAACAAATGGACTGAGCGAACCATTTTGGACAAGTTTTTACCTTTTTCCAAAAAAGTATCCGAACTTTTTCGGTCACTGAACATTGTTTTGGACACCAAATCGTCAATTTTAGTCCAATTGTGCTCATTTTTGAGGAGCACGCTCCACTTTAGCCATAATTGGGGATGAAATAAAAAAATTGGACTGAGCGAACCATTTTGGACAAGTTTTTACCTTTTTCCAAAAAAGGTATCCGAACTTTTTCGATCACCGAACATTGTTTTGGACACCAAATCGTCAAATTTAGTCAAATTGTGCACATTTTTGGTAGACAGGCTCCACTTTAGCCTAATTGGGGATGAAATAAAAAAATTGGACTGAGCTAACCATTTTGGACAAGTTTTTACCTCTTTCCAAAAAAAGTATCCGCGCTCGATGAGGCTTAACTTTTTCGATCACCGAACATTGTTTTGGAGACCAAATCGTCAATTTTAGTCCAATTGGGCTGATTTTTGGGGGGCACGCAACGCTCCATTTTAGCCATAATTGGGGTTGAAATAAAAAAAATGGACTGATCGAACCATTTTGGACAAGTTTTTACCTTTTTCCAAAAAAGTATCCGAACTTTTTCGGTCACCGAACATTGTTTTGAACACCAAATCGTCAATTTTGGTCCAGATGTGCCCATTTTTGGTGGACAGGCTCCACTTTAGCCATTAATGGGGAAAAAATAAAAATATTTGACTGAGCGAACCATTTTGGACAAGTTTTTACCTTTTTCCAAAAAAAAGTATCCGAACTTTTTCGATCACCGAACATTGTTTTGGACACCAAATCGTCAATTTCAGTCAAATTGTGCACATTTTTGGTGGACAGGCTCCACTTTAGCCCTAATTTGGGGATGAAATAAAAAAATTGGACTGAGCGAACCATTTTGGACAAGTTTTTACCTCTTTCCAAAAAAAGTATCCGCGCTCGATGAGGCTTAACTTTTTCGATCACCGAACATTGTTTTGGACACCAAATCGTCAATTTTAGTCAAATTGTGCTCATTTTTGGGGGCACGCGCCACTTTAGCCAAAATTGGGGATGAAATAAAAAAAATGGACTGAGCGAACCATTTTGGACAAGTTCTCACCTTTTTCCAAAAAAGTATCCAAACTTTTTCGGTCACCGAACATTGTTTTGGACACCAAATCATCAATTTAGGCCAATTGTGCTCATTTTTGGTGGACAGGCTCCACTTCAGCCCTAATTGGGGATGAAATCAAAAAAATTGGACTGAGCGAACCATTTTGGACAAGTTTTTACCTCTTTCCAAAAAAAGTATCCGCGCTCGATGAGGCTTAACTTTTTCGATCACCGAACATTGTTTTTAGACACCAAATCGTCAATTTTAGTCCAATTGTGCTCATTTTTGGGGAGCACGCTCCACTTTAGCCATAATTGGAGATGAAAAAAAATTGGACTGAGCTAAACACTTTGGACAAGTTTTTTACCTTTTTCCAAAAAAAAAGTATCCGAACCTTTTCGATCACCGAACATTGTTTTGGATACCAAATCGTCAATTTTAGTCAAATTGTGCACATTTTTGGTGGACAGGCTCCACTTTAGCCCTATTTGGGAATGAAGTAAAAAAATTGGACTGAGCGAACCATTTTGGACAAGTTTTTACCTCTTTCCAAAAAAAGTATCCGCGCTCGATGAGGCTTAACTTTTTCGATCACCGAACATTGTTTTGGACACCAAATCGTCAATTTTAGTCCAATTGTGCTCATTGTTGAGGGACACGCTCCACTTTAGCCATAATTGGGGAGGAAATAAAAAAATTGGACTGAGCGAACCATTTTGGACAAGTCTTTACCTTTTTCCAAAAAAAGTATCCGAATTTTTTCGATCACCGAACATTGTTTTGGACACCAAATCGTCAATTTTAGTCTAATTGTGCTCATTTCTGGTGGACAGGCTCCACTTTAGCCATAATTGGGGAGGAAAAAAAATTGGACTGAGCGAACCATTTTGGACAAGTCTTTACCTTTTTCCAAAAAAAAGTATCCGAACTTTTTCGATCACCGAACATTGTTTTGGTCACCAAATCGTCAATTTTAGTCCAATTGTGCTCATTTCTGGTGGGCACGCTCCACTTTAGCCATAATTGGGGACGAAATAAAAAAATTGGACTGAGCGAACCATTTTGGACAAGTCTTTACCTTTTTCCAAAAAAAAGTATCCGAATTTTTTTCGATCACCGAACATTGTTTTGGACACCAAATCGTCAATTTTAGTCTAATTGTGCTCATTTCTGGTGGACAGGCTCCACTTTAGCCATAATTGGGGAGGAAAAAAAAATTGGACTGAGCGAACCATTTTGGACAAGTCTTTACCTTTTTCCAAAAAAAAGTATCCGAACTTTTTCGATCACCGAACATTGTTTTGGTCACCAAATCGTCAATTTTAGTCCAATTGTGCTCATTTCTGGTGGGCACGCTCCACTTTAGCCATAATTGGGGACGAAATAAAAAAATTGGACTGAGCGAACCATTTTGGACAAGTTTTTACCTTTTTCCAAAAAAAAAGTATCCGCGCTCGATGAGGCTTAACTTTTTCGGTCACCGAACACTGTTTTGGAAACCAAATCGTCAATTTTAGTCCAATTGTGCTCATTTTTGTTGGGCAGGCTCCACTTTAGCCATAATTGCGGTTGAAATAAAAAAATTGGACTGAGCGAACCATTTTGGACAAGTTTTCACCTTTTTCCAAAAAAAGCATCCGAACTTTTTCGATCACCGAACATTGTTTTGGACACCAAATCGTCAATTTTAGTCAAATTGTGCTAATTTTTGGTAGACAGGCTCCACTTTAGCCATAATTGGGGATGGAATGAAAAAATTGGACTGAGCGAACCATTTTGGACAAGGTTTTACCTCTTTCCAAAAAAAAGTATCCGCGCTCGATGAGGCTTAACTTTTTCGATCACCGAACATTGTTTTGGAAACCAAATCGTCAATTTTAGTCCAATTGTGCTCATTTTTGTTGGGCAGGCTCCACTTTAGCCATAATTGCGGATGAAATAAAAAAAATTGGACAGCGAATCATTTTGGACAAGTTTTTCCTTTTTCCAAAAAAGTATCCGAATTTTTTCGGTCACCGAACATTGTTTTGGACACCAAATCGTCAATTTTAGTCCGATGGTGCTCATTTTTGGTGGGCAGGCTCCACATTAGCCACAATTGGGGATGAAATAAAAAAATTGGACAGCGAATCATTTTGGACAAGTTTTTCCTTTTTCCAAAAAAGTA